>NC_083223.1:262035658-262357189 GCF_032191835.1 Heteronotia binoei
AGACCCTCGGTCCATCAAAGTCAGTATTGTCTACTCAGACTGGCAGCGGCTCTCCAGCTGAGGTTTTTCACGCTTACTTGCCTGGACCCTTTTTAGTTGGAGATGCTGGGGATTGAACCTGGGACCTTCTACTTACCAAGCAGATGCTTTACCACTGAGCCACTGTCCCTCAACGGATCTCAATGGTTTTCTGGTCCAGAAAGGCTTTTCCTGTTTCCTGCGATCCTTCCTTGGAGGTTTTTAAGCAGAGGCTAGATGGCCACCTGACATCAGTGCTGCTTCTGTGATTACCCAGAACATCAGCTAGAACCTTACTCTTAGATGTGCTTTCAAAAAATGGTATTCTTCTTCTCCCATCCTGCAGTCTGAAGTGGCTAAGTCTCCTGTACCCTCTCCGGACTGTGCTGTCTCATTCTCCTACATGTGCATATAGATTCAGTCACTGATGTTGAAGACAGAGTTGTGCAGGGGTTAGATCAGATGAGGCTAAAAAGTTTGTCAAGTCCAACATCTACTGCCCACAGGGGCTGGCCAGATTCACCTGAGTAGACCCCAAAAGCTACGACTTCTCTTTGCCTGCTTAGAGAGCCAGTTTGGTGTTGTGGTTAAGTGCGCAGACTCTTATCTGGGAGAACCGGGTTTGATTCCCCCGCTTCTCCACTTGCAACTGCTGGAATGGCCTTGGGTCATCCATAGCTCTGGCAGAGGTTGTCCTTGAAAGGGCAGCTCCTGTGAGAGCCCTCTCAGCCCCACCCACCTCACAGGGTGTCTGTTGTGGGGGAGGAAGGTAGATTCCTTCCTCCCCCACAAGGAGATTGTGAGTCGCTCTGAGATTTGTAGTGGAGGGTGGGATATAAATCCAATATCTTCTTCCTCCACGAATCTGATTTTGGATACATGGTTGATCTATTTGCTTCAACCTTCTGTTCTCTCGAATACCTGCAAAGACAACCGCTGGAACTCTCTCTGGCTCCCAGTTTCTGATCCTCAGCCCAGCCCTGCGTTCTGCTTTGTTTTTCAGTTTTGACATTCAACATCCAGATTTTAGCAGCTTTTGTTCCGAGTATGCTTCAACCTGGCCACTCCCTTTAGCCACAATGAGGGATAGGCTGTTGATTTTGCTGATGTCTCTGGCAGTTGTCTTTGTAGAGGTGACCATTCTGCTCCCAGAATCCTTAAAGCCACAGAGGTGTGACCGCCCAAGCCAGCACCCATTGGTGCAAGGCCTAAGCAGGGGCTTAGTTCCTGTTTCTCCCATTTTTCGGGAAGCCTTTTAATACACCGAAACCAGTGGCTGCAGGCCAGATTTTCCCAAGCCTCACTTCCTTTCTCTCGTTTCAGGGGCCATGGCTTCTGCCGTACCGCCCAATTTCTCCTGGGTGGCCCCCGGCAAGCTGGCGGGGCTGGCCATGCCAAGGCTCCCAGCCCATTATCGGTACATGTACGACTCTGGCATCAGGCACCTGGTATCACTCACAGAGCGCAGCCCGCCTTACCACGACACCTGCCCCGGCATCCAGGTGCATCGCGTCCGCATTGCAGACTTCTGCCCGCCGTCGCCTGAGCAGATCCAGCGTTTCTTGCAGGTGGTGGAGGATGCCAATGCCAAGGGAGAGGTAAGATCTATTCTGTATTTGAGCATACAGGTCCTGTGTTTCGTGTGCTTGGATTACCCCGTTATGAACTTAAGAACTTCTAGAGCCAGGGGTGTTGAACTCATTTGTTATGAGGGCCAAATCTGCCATAAATGAGACCTTGTTGGGCCGGGCCATGTGTGTTCCTATTTAAGATTAGGTAGCAAAGATATAAACTTTATAAAGGACACAGACAAACACAATTATATTTATAAACTTAAAACATGCTTAAAACGTTAGCATTGATCTTAAAGGTGCTTTCTTTGTATTTCTCTCTTGGGATCCAGGGAACTGGGCAAAGGAAGCTGTGGCTCTTTCCTTCCTTCCCCAGGGGACCAGGAGGGGGAGGAGCCTCAGCCAATAGAAGGAAGAGAGGCTTGGCTCAGTAGCTCTGCTGTGCAATCGAGAGCGCCTGGAAAAATGAGCTCTGCCTCCCCCTCCTTCCTCCCCAAGGCTCAGCCAGTGGAGAAAATAGAGGCTTTGTTCTGTGGCTCCTGTGCGATTGAGCAAGCCTTGAAATCACATGAGGGTGCACCCAATTTGGCACACCCCAGAAGGCCAGCGTCCTAGGCAGTTACCTAGTTTACCTAGTGGCAGGGCCAGCCCTGCACTGCTGCCACCCTGACTCTGGAATTCCCTCTTCATATTCACCAATATTTCAGCACCTAGTACCCCCACCCCTCTTGTTTCATCCAGGCCCTTCTTCTGGAAACAATCGTTCTTTTCAATCCCGCACCTAGTTGGCCCTCCCTATCCCCCGTGTTTCGATAAGTGGCTCTGCTCTTCCCCATCAGTTTGACGCTGCAGCTTGATCCTCACCACACCCTATGCAGTGCTCATATCAATGCTGTATTCTGTTTGCAAACTTGTGTGCGATCTGGCTAATTTTTATGAGCCGAGGGCTCGTGAAGAATTGTGAGGTTGGCCATGGGGCAGAAACTGTTTGAATTTTTTTCCCACACAGACACACGCACCATAAGAACATAAGGGAAGCCATGTTGGATCAGGCCAATGGCCCATCAAGTCCAACACTCTGTGTCACACAGTGGCCAAAAAACCCAGGTGCCATCAGGAGGTCCACCAGTGGGGCCAGGACACTAGAAGCCCTCCCACTGTGCTCCCCAAGCACCAAGAATACAGAGCATCACTTGCCCCAGACATAAGAACATAAAAGAAGCCATGTTGGATCAGGCCAATGGCCCATCCAGTCCAACACTCTGTGTCACACAGTGGCCAAAAACCCAGGTGCCATCAGGAAGTCCACCAGTGGAGCCAGAACACTAGAAACCCTCCCACTGTGCCCCCCCCCCCAAAAAAAGCACCAAGACTACAGAGCATCACTGCCCCAGACAGAGAGTCCCAACAATACACTGGCTAATAGCCACTGATGGACCTCTGCTCCATATGTTTATCCAATCCCCTCTTGAAGCTTGCTTCAAAAAATATCTCTCCCTCCAGGATTCTGGGAGGCCGGAGGTCAATTTCCCCTTTTCCCCTCTGTTTTTTTTTCTTTTCCCTCTCAGCTGCTCTCCCTTGTGGTGTGCCCTGGAGTATACTCACTCCTTCTCAGGCTGTTACTTATTATTGCCATCAAACCATACCAGACTCAGGGTGACCCTGTAGGGTTTTCAAGCCAAGAGACATTCAGAGGTGGTTTGCTGTTGCCTGCCTCTGCATAATGACCCTGGTCAAAAAGTGACTCCCCTGGTACTTTCAGGTCAAGAAAATGGTGAGGTTTTGGGGGGAGACGGAGGAAGTTTTAAACCGCCTCTTTCTGCCTGCCATGGTTCCGATCCAAAGCGGGCCCCTGCATGGTCAGTAACTGAAATGAAAGGGGCAAATTTAATGGCAGGGATTATTAGGAATGGAATTGAAAACAAAATGGCCAGTTTTGTAAAGCCCCTGTATAGATCTGCCTCATTTGGAATACTGTGTGCAGTTTTGGTCGCTTCATCTCAAAAGGGACATTGCAAAGCTGGGGTGAGGGGAGGAGTACAGAAAAGGGCAACTAACCGATCAGGGGGTTGGAGGAACACCATATATGTGTGCAAAAGCTCGAGTATCTCAAGAGCCAGTTTGGTGTAGTGGTTAAGTGTGCGGACTCTTATCTGGGAGAACCGGGTTTGATTCCCTGCTCCTCCACCTGCAGCTGCTGGAATAGCCTTCAGTCCTTCATAGCTCTCTCAGAGGAAAGGGCAGCTGCTGTAAGAGCTCTCTCAACCCCACCTACCTCACAGGGTGTCTGTTGTGGGGGAGGAAGATAAAGGAGATTGTGAGCTGCTCTGAGACTCTGAGATTCAGAGTATAGGGTGGGAAATAAATCCAATATCTTCTTCATCATCATCCAGGACTTTTCAGTTTAGAAGAAAGACAGCTGATAGGGGGATATGGTCGAGGTTTCTAAAATCAGGTGTAACATGAAGAAAACAGAGATAGCTTTTTCTCCCTCTCCCCAAACACTGCAGTTTGGGGGCCCCCCAATGTACTGGATGGGCATGTACTTGATGGACAAAGGCAATAAGTAATTACTCAATGAGTAATTGAACTGTGGGATTCATTGCCAGTGCACACAGTGACAGCCATGAGCATTGATGGCTTTAAAAGGCGGTTAGACAGATTAATGGATCCATCACTGGCTATTAGCCGCTGTAACTAAAGGGAGCCTCCATATATGGAGAAGGCAGACTTCTGAATACCAGTGCTAGGAGGTGGCATCAGAGGAAGGCTATTCTGTTTGTGAGCCTTCTGAGACAACCGGCTGGCTGCTGTGTGAGACAGGATGCTGGACTAGATGGATCCTCACTGGTCTGGTTCAGCTGGGCTGTTCTTACATTCTTATGAGGGGAAGGCCTTGGCCTCTCTACCCTGTTGTTGGACTTCCAGAGGAACTGGATGGTGCCACTGTATGAGAAAAGATGCTGGACTAGATGGACCACTGGTCTGATCCAGCAGGGCTGTTCTGATGTTGTTATGAGAGGAAGGCCTTGGCCACTCTGCCCTGTTGTTGGTCCTCCAGAGGTTGGCCACTGTGTGAGACAGGATGCTGGACTAGATGGAACACCAGTTTGATCCAGCAGGGCTCTTCTTATCTTGTGAAGGAGAAGGAGGGCCAGCTTGGTGTAGTGGTTAAGTGTGCAGACTCTTATCTGGGAGAACCGGGTTTGATTCCCCACTCCTCCACTTGCAGCTGCTGGAATGACCTTGGGTCAGCCATAGCTCTCGCAGAGGTGTCATTGTAAGGGCAGCTTTTGAGAGAGCTCTCTCAGCCCCACCTACCTCACAGGGTGTCTGTTGTGGTTGGGGGGGGGAGGTAAAGGAGATTATGACAGCTCTGAGATTCAGAGTATAGGGTGGGATATATATCATCTTCTTGTTGTTGTGAGTTCTGAGCAAAAAACAGCAATGGCAAACCTGGACGTGGTGTGGGATTCTGCAGAGGTTCCAACTATCCCTATATACCAAGGACAATCTCCAGTTTGGGGTCTCTTCCCCTGCTAATCCACTTTCTTCTTATTTCTGCCGTTGAGGGAATACTTTGCTAAATTGTCAGCCGGATTTGCTGGTATTGTTGTTCTTCAAGAGGCAGCTTGTTCCCCAGAGCCTCTAGAAATTAAATCTCGGAGCCGGGGCTGAATTAATCTTGTCACTTGCGTACATGCACATCAACCCAGAGCGCATGAGCACTGAGGCACCGCGGGGTGCTCAGCTTGCCATTTCAGACACGAGCGATGCTCGTTTTGAAGGGCTGATACTGTAGGAGAAGTTTATTTTTCGTGTACATCTTTAACTAAAAGAACAAACGCCCTCCGGGCTTTTTAATCAGTGGAAGGCAGGTTATTGCAGAGTAAATGAATGCAGCGAACAGCAGGCGGTGAAAAGCCTTTGGCGATATCTAACGGGGTGGGGATATGAGGCAGCGCTCCTTGCAACGGAAACTGGAAAGTTGCAAGGATGTGCCTGTTTTCATTTGTGAAATGTAAGAGGGTGTCGCACAGCAGGGGCCTAGAAGGGCTTTCTACTGGCTGCCACCACTCTGGTCAGGGTCTACACGGGAGGGGCCAGAGCACCCAACCACCTCTGTATCTTCCTTATTAATGAATACCTCTTAACGAGATGTGAGGACCCAAGCAGTGTAACAACAGCAGTTTATTTACAGTGCTCAAGTAATAGGTGGGTAAAAACAGTGAAAAATATATACACCATCTTCAAGTACTTGAAGGGCTCTCCTATAGAGGATGGTGTCGAATTGTTTTCTGTGGCCCCAGAAGTTCGGACCAGAACCAACGGGTTGAAATTAAATCAAAGGAATTTCCGGCTCTACATTAGGAAGAACTTCCTGACCATTAGAGCGGTTCCTCAGTGGAACAGGCTTCCTCGGGAGGTGGTGGGCTCTCCTGCCTTGGAGGTTTTTAAACAGAGGCTAGATGGCCATCTGACAGCAGTGAGGATCCTGTGAATGTAGGGGGAGGTATCTGTGAGTTTCCTGCATTGTGCAGGGAGTTGGACTAGACGACTCCGCTTCTGTATGATAAAGGTGGAGGCAAATAAACAGAAGCCCTGACGCAACTAAAGCTTTTGTGTGAAGAAGTGTGCATGCATGCAAAAGCTTATACCCAGAATTAAACTTTGCTGATCTTAAAGGTGCCCCTGGTCTCAAACTTTGTTTAGGTATCTGAAGAAGCGTGCATGCACACTTCATCAGCTTATACCCAGGATAAAACTTGGTTGGGTGGTGGGGTTTGTTGTTCTGTTTGGGTGGTGGGGTTTGTTTTGTTGGTATTTTTACCTGCCTGTGTGATTGTGCACCTGGAAATCATGGCCGCCTCTGGTGACTGACCTATATTGGGGGCCTGGAGGATATTCAGAGAGGTGGCTGGATAAAGCCTGCCCACGCCTCCACACTTCTGGTTTTCCCAAGGTGGTCTCCCAAACAAGTATTTGCCAGAGTTGGCCTTCTTAGCTTCTAGGGCTGCCAAGTTCCCAGGCCGGGCAGGGGTTCTCCCACACCGGAGGTTCCCAAACTGCCAGCCCACATTGGGCTGTCAAAGGAATTCTCCCCCGATGTCGCCGATGCGATGACGTCACTCGGAAGTGACATCATTGCGCCAGCGACGTCATGCGCCAGCTGCTCTAGGAGCGTCCAGAAAAACTCTATGGTTTTCCCGGGTGCTCTAGCAATTTGAGAGGAAAACTCTATAGTACCATAGAGTACCGGAGGCTGCGCTAACTTGGCAACCCTATTAGCTTCTGAGATCTAACAAGATTGGGTTTTCTGGGGCTATCCAGGTCAGGGCCAGACTTGGTCCTAAAGATGCCACTGAACTCAAACTTTGTTCTGCTGCATCAGACCAACACAGCTACCCCCCTGAGACAGTTTACCTCTGAATACTGGGCACTAGAACAAACAGGGAAAGTTTTCTCCCTGCCTTGCTCCTGAGGATCCCAGGGGTATCTGAGAATCTGGATGAAGGCGCTATAAGCCACGCTGTAAGTGGGGTTTTTACTCTCCTTCTCGACAGGCAGCATAGCAATGTTTGAAACAAACAATTAAATAATAAATAAAATGGTCTGGCTTCGATCCCCAGAACATCATGCTGTGTTTCTCCTTCCCCCTCAGGCAGTGGCGGTGCATTGCATGCTGGGATTTGGCCGGACTGGGACCATGTTGGCCTGTTACCTCGTGAAAACCCAGAAGATCACCGGCGTGGACGCCATCCACAAAATCCGTGAGATCCGGCCCGGCTCCATCGAGACCTCTGACCAGGAGAAAGCCGTCATCCAGTTCCACCACCGCATCAAATAGCCTTTCGCTTTTGGGGGAGGGGCATGAAGCAATCGCTTGGCTATCACTGCCGTTCTCGTGGAGAGCATTCCGGAAAGAGACTCTCTTTCTAGACTCTTCCCCCTTCATCATTGGGAGCGAACTTTCTGCCTGGCCAAAGAAGAGCTAAAATAGTTGTTGGGGAGACCAGATTTTGGGTTCCTTGGGATGGAATTAGGACTGGAATTGATAGCAGATTCCTGACACAAGATCAGGGGAGCAAGGTTACCTCTCCAGGATTATTCAGTAGAATCTGTGAGACTGCACACAAATGAAATTTTCCTCCCATGCTGGGAGAAATGGTTGCCTTTGGGGGTTGGGTGCTGTTTTAGAACAGTAGAGGGTCCTTTTCTGTTTCCTTTGACGGCCCTCGCTTCAACCTGTTGACATGCCAATATGTTATTTGCTATCCAAGAATTAAAAGAGGACAAAGGGGACAGCCCTCCATCTTGTTTGTTTCTAAATGGGTCACTATATACTAATATTTTTTCATTTGCAGTTCTGATGGCCTCACTTCAAAGGGAGGTGGACAAAATGGAGAGGGCACAGAAGGATGATCAGGGGCCTGGAGACCAAGCCCTGTGAGGAAAGGCTGAGGGACCAGCAAATGTTCAGTCTGGAGAAGAGGAGGTCAAGGGAAGGGGGACATGATGGCGCTCTTGAAATGTTTGACGGGCTGTCACGTAGAGGAGGTAGGGAGTTGTTCCTGTTGGCAGCACAGGAGAGGACTCATAAGAATGGGTTTAAATTATGGGCAGGAAGGTACCAGCTGGATATTAAGAATTTTTAAAAACAGGAAGAAGATGAAGATGATGATGATACTGGATTTATATCCTGCCCTATACTCTGAATCTCAGAGCGGTCACAATCCCCTTTACCTTCCTCCCCCCACAACAGACACTCTGTGAGGTGGGTGGGGCTGAGAGGGCTCTCACAGCAGCTGCCCTTTCAAGGACAACCTCTGCCAGAGCTATGGCTGACCCAAGGCCATTCCAGCAGCTGCGAGTGGAGGAGTGGGGAATCAAACCCGGTTCTCCCAGATAAGAGTCTGCACATTTAATCACTACACCAAACTGGCTCTCTAAGAATAGTTGAGCAGTCGAACGGGCTGCCCAGGAAGGTGGTGAGCTCCTCCCCCCCCCCACTGGCATTCTTTAAGCAGCAGCTGGACGAACACTTGTCAGGATGCTGTAGGCTGACCCTGCATTGAGCAGGGGGTTGGACTAGATGGCCTGTATAGCCCCTTCCAACTCTGCGATTCTATGATTTCTTTCTGAGAACAGAGAGAGGGCAATCTGGGTTGCATATACGTGCCTTATGCCAGGTCAGACTGTGTAGCTGTTTTGTACTCTGATGGGCAGCGGTTCTCTGGAGTCTCCTGCCAAGAAAGGCTTTTCCTTTTCCACTCAGTACACAAAGCTGCCTTCTACTGAATCAGACCTTTGGTCTGTCGAGGTCAATGTTTTCGAGCTCTGGCTGACAGCAGTTCTCTAGGGTCTCAGATAAAGATCTTTCCCATCGGCTACAACTGGCTTCTTTTACAGGGAGATGCCAGGGAGCCCTGGCCCCTCACCTAACTGAGGTTTTTTTTCAAAAATTGGACTCAGCTAGGGATTGAACCTGGGACCTTCTCGATGAAAGTACTGCTGAATCACATTAGTTTCTGTGGGTAACTGACTGCGGCTACGTCTCCTGCGCAGTGATAGCGGCCATTGTTCATTGTTGAGCTATGAAGTAGGAAGTCCTGTGTTCCAGTTTCACCGCTGCAATCCCACTTATGCAGGCATCGTTTTGTAGAAAAAGAGGTGCCGGAGTTCATTACCACAACTCCTTTGCACAGCTCATTTGCGTATGCCACACACCCCTGACATCACCGGAAGGTGTGCTAAATTATATCAGCTCAGAATCTACCTTAAAATGCTTCTTGAATTACAATTGTCATCATAAAACCTTACTCCCATCATACTTTCTAAATTATTTTTCCTATGTGGCCACAGCGGCATGAGGAAGATTTCCATCTGTCTGCTTGATATGTTTTGGTTATATTCCCATTTTTTGTGGGGGGAAATATTGAAAGGTTTGTCAGATCTTAAGAGTTCAGCCAAATTCTCAGAGGGGTTTGAACAATGGAGCCCAGAAGCAAGTATTTGGGGAGTGGGGGAGGAAAGAAAGAGCAGAATAAAATTTAGAGGTTCCAGAGCTCCACTCCTGTGAGCTGCCCAAAATGAGGCCTGCACTTATGTAATTTTAGCATCTCTTCACGCACTGCGTTTATCATCTGCAACTACAAATATTTTTGTATTTGTTTGCAGCATTTAAATGCTGTATTTCTCTGCATTGGCTTACATCATTTTCTTCTCAGCTGTTTAATTCTCACAGCAGCCCTGGACACCAGGAAGGGTGGAAAGGTTGCTGGCAATGCTCCCTCTAAGCTGTGGAGTCTTGTGTGCAAAAATTCTACTTTGTGAGCTATTAGCATTAAAGTTAGCCTTGGCGCTAGAGGTTTTGCTGCCACAGGCAGAACCCTGTGGTGTTGCCCTCCCTATCGCAAACTCTAATCGTGCATGCAGAGCGCACATGGCACAATGACATCACCTGGAAGTCCCCTGCCCAGCTCTCCCCTACTACAGAGGGAGCTGAGCAAGGGCTGCATCCTTTCTTTGCTCCAAGTGATTGGAGCGAAGAATGAACATTTTGTGTGTTCCCTGCCCTGCCCAGCCCTCTCCCACTTTGGAGAGAGCTGAGCAGGGTATCAGAAAGAACGCCACAGAGTATCAGGGTCAGTGCAAGCAGGGAGGGGGCGCACGCCCTTGCTGCTATGGTAAGATGGCGCCCTAGGCGTCCACCTACCTCACCTACTCCCATGCACCGGCCCTGATTAAAGTTGTAGGCTACTGCATAAATTAGTTAGCTCTGGGGCCATTTTTCCTGAGCTAAGACAAAAATGTGTGAGTTGGAGGCTAAAAAACTGTGAGCTAGCTCACACTAACTCAGCTTAGAGGGAAACACTGGTTGCCAGGATGGGAAACTCCTGGAGATTTATTTATTTATTTATTTTATTTATTTATTTAAGATTTATATCCCGCCCTTCCCACAAGTGGCTCAGGGCGGCCACTTGGGATGCAGTCTGGGAAGATTAGAGGGCTCAGCAGGATATAATGCTGTAGGCAGCCATTTTCTCCAAGGAAACAGCTCTGTAGTCTGGAGACGAGCTGTAATTCCAAGAGTTTCTGAGGCCCCACCTGGAGGCCTCTGAGGTAGCATAGTGTGTGTGACTGGCTCAAGCTTCCATGACAGAGGAGGATTCTAATTAGGTTCTCCCAGATCCTGCATTTTCTACCGATTTGTTTTCCTCTGCAAAGTTATAGTTGACCTAGGGGGGGATATATTTGCCAACCTTCCGGTGGGGCCAGGGCTTTTTTTGTAGCAGGAATTCCTTTGCATATTAGGCCATGTCCCCTGATATAGCTAGGCTTCCCAACCCTCCCGCCCTGGCGGGGGACCCCAGGATTTCCAGCCTCTTCCCCCGCTCCCCAAAAAAACGGAAGCGGGGGGAGGAGGGGGGAAACGGCGCCGTGGCGAGCCGCCCCATCTCGGAGCGGGCGACGCCGCTGCACAGCTGCCGCCTCTTCTCCGTAGCTGCTCCTCCGAGATGGGCTCAGGCTGAGCCCATCTCGGAGGAGCAGCTACGTAGAAGAGGCGGCAATGCAGCGGTGTCGCCCGCTCCCTCCGCCTCTGAGGTGAAATCTGAGGTGAATTCTCGGGGGCTCAGGGCTGAATTTGTCAGGCGCGGTGTAGGCAGCCCTATGATTGGCAGGAGGAGACCTTTACAGGGGACGGTCGGTCAAGCGACTGTTTCCTCTTCCTTCCTGGGGAAGCGTCGGCGCCTCAGAGCCCGGTCGGGCCTTGGCGTTCTCGGAGCACCAATGCGCAGTGGACACGGTCGCTGGACGATGGTAAGACGTGAGGAGGGAGCTTCTTCTCTCTTCTTAGGATGCCGATTCCCGGGCGGGGCCGCTCTCACCTTCCCTCGTCCGCTGCCCGAAGGCGAAATCTGAAATCCCACTGCCTGGGTTTTTTTGGGGGGAGAGGGGCTTGCAGGAGGCTTTTCTGCCTCCCCACCCCAGTGTCTCCTGGCTCCACCCCCAAAGTCTCCTGGCTCCACCCCCAAAGTCCCCAGATATTTCTGGAATTGGACTTGGCAACCCTAGATATAGCCAATCCTCCAAGAGCTTACAGAGCTCTTAGTACAGCACTTACTGTAAGCTCCAGGAGGATGGGCTACATCAGGGGGTGTGGCCTAATGTGCAAAGGAGTTCCTGTTAAAAAAAAAAAAGCCCTGGGTGGGGCTGGAGATCTTCCAGATATTCAACTGATCACCAGACAAGAGATCAGCTCCCCTTGAGAAAATGACTGACTTTGAGGGTGGACTCTGTAATATCACGTTTGCTGTAGTCCCACTGCTCCCCAAAGCTGGCCCTCTCCAGGGTTCACCCTGGAAGCGATGAGCCTAGGCTTAACAACAGACAGGCTGGGGAAGGTAGCATAGAAAATACTCTTCCTGTTAGAGTACATAGGATAAAAATGACCAGAAGGGGGAGCTTGTGGGTTGCTTAATTTCTGTTTGGAAGGCTGCCTGGGTTTCTTGAGTTCCCTTAATGTGCAGCTAATTTTTAAAATAAACCTTCCAGTTTCTCCCTTCTGGCTGCTTCCGAGCTTTGTACATAAGGCTGATTTAAATGTGATGTTCGCAAAGGCAAAAATGCTCACTGGTGGGTCTTTGTACCACCGGCAAGCGCTTTTACCTCAGCCAGGATCATGTCGAAACCAGGCCTTTGAATGAAAAATTGACAGCCGAAGCATAAAATCCCAGGAGGAGTATCCAAGCCCATTTTCCTTCCTCTTCTTCACAGGAAGAAATTGGAGAAAGAAACAGTCGTAGGGAGGAGTGAATGCTTCCCCTGCAAAAATTCTGATGGTCTTATTTAAAAAAATGTTTTTTGAAAAAACTCCACGAGTTTGACTTGAGGATTATTCTCACTCTGAATTTCCCTGAGGTAATTTGATGCCATTTTAAGGCTGTGAGGAGGAACCATTTTGAGATATGTTGCTAGTCTCGTCAAAGAATGTGGGAGGAGAGAATCTTCCCTCAGAATTCTTTTAAGTGTGTTGCCTCATGCCAAACCACTTTGACTTTTGCTACAGGCAAAATCCTGAGAGCACCAAGGGAATGGGCAGGAGCACCTGAAGAATGTTGTTGACGAAACCACCTTTTGGGGTTCCTCTAAACTCCCTTGTCCGCTTTGCTTGGAGAGAACCTCCAAGTTCACTCTGAATTTCACCTTCACTGAAATTTCGGTGGAAGCCTGCATTTAAAGCCATCAGATAATTTGGGCTGGACTGACTTGGGTGACAGACTTGAGCAACAGCATACAGGGTTGCTAACCTCCAGGTGGGGCTTGGAGGACCCCTGGTATTACAACATCTCCAAATGACAGTTTCCCTTGGTGAAAATGGCTGCTTTGGTGGTTCATGGTGCTGTAGCCTGCTGAAGTCCCTCATAAGAACATAAGAGAAGCCATGTTGGATCAGGGCAATGGCCCATCCAGTCCAACACTGTCACATAGTGGCCAAAAAAAAAAGTGCCATCAGGAGGTCCATCAGTGGGGCCAGGATACTAGAAGCTCTCCCATTGTTGCCCCCCAAGCACCAAGAATACAGAGCATCACAGCCCCAGATAGTTCCATCTATACCCTATGGCTAATAGTCACTGATGGACCTCTGCTCCATGTTGATCCAATCCCCTCTTGAAGCTGGCTATGCTTGTAGCTGCCACTACCTCATGTGGCAGTGAATTCCAAATGTTAATCACCCTTTGGGTGAAGAAGGACTTCCTTTTATCCGTTCTTACCTGGCTGCTCAGCAATTTCATTGAGTGCCCATGAGTTCTTGTATTATGAGAAAGGGGGGAAAGTACTTCTTTCTCTACCTTCTCCAATCCAGTGAATAATCTTGTAAACCTCTATCATGTCAACCCTCAGTCAGACATTTCTCCTAGCTAAAGAGCCCCAAGCATTTTAACCTTTCTTCTTCTCCCCAAACCCCATCATTTTATTTATTTATTTATTTATTTATTTATTTATTTATTTATTTATTCGAGATTTATATCCCGTCCTTCCCACAAGTGGCTCAGGGCGGCTTCCAAAATTGATCAAACATGAAAATTAAACAATATTAAGTATAAAAACAATTAAATATTTAAGCAATTAAAACCTTAAAAACCAATAACATTTCAATTACATATAAAAAGATGGCTGGCCAAGTTACATCAAGTTTTCATCCTAGCTAAGTGTAAACTAGCCGGAAGAGGGTCGTCTTACAGGCCCTGCGGAACTGAACCAGGCTCTACACACCCCTAAAAAAACTCCTGGTATTTCTGAACCCAGAGCTGGCAATCCTAGCAAGTCTCCCATCCTGTCCAGCCAGCTGCTGTTCCTGGCTTCACAAGCATCTTTAAAAGCAGTGTGGTAAGCTGCTCTTTTGGCTTTGTGTGCCATTCCGTAGCAACTGAGTCATGGTGACCCCAAGAACATGGGGTTTTCGAGGCAAGCGATGAGCAGAGGTGGTTTGCCATTGCCTTCCTCTGCATAGCAACCCCTTCCTTGGTTGTCTCCCGTCCACGTACTGACTGGCTGAGCCTGCTTCACTTTCAAGCTCTGACAGGATTGGGCTGGGCTATCAGGCTACTAGAAGAACACCCCATAGGCATGAAGTTTTTCTCGCAATAGTTCAGCCACCATCTCTGTTCTCAGAGCAGCCAAAATGATGGCCAGAGTCTCAAAAGTGAATTTCCTTGAGAGTGTTTAGGAATATTCTGCTGGCTCTAGCACACTCTCCTACTTCAACAGATGCCAGAAGTAGGGCAGGCGTTGGCCGCATCAGTTCTCCCGTGTTCCAGAACTTTCTACATCTGCTTTCTGTCCTTTTTAAAAAATCTCAGAGAGGTGAAGCCAAGTTGAAATTCCAGATTCAGTTCTAGAAAGTTCACGCTACCCAAGCGCACCAGCTTTTTCAACTCCCTTTGAGACTGTTACACAACTGCTCGGTGTTTCATAAGAGGTGTTCGGAGAACCATTCCTGGCCCAAAATATCTTGAGGAGTGGAGGAAAGTCTTTCTACAGTAAGCTGGCTTTCAACTAAGAGGAAGGCTTCAAAAGAACCAATTGGTGAAAGAGACTGCTCCTCTCAGTCCCACCCCAGGCAGCTTGTAGCCCAAAATTTTACAGTGAGGGAATATACTGGTACATCGGGCCAGGAATGCGAATCAAAAATCAACTGGAAACAGCAGAATCACAAATATAAATGCAATATTTTCAACGGGACTTCATTTGTTCCTTTAAATTGAGCTGGGATTCTGGTGACAAGTGTTCACACAGCAGCTAGAAGCTAGGATCTCATATTCCATTCAAAACAACAAGGTAACATCTGTTCAATGTGGTATTATCTGATTAAGCCCATTTTGCGTTTTGCAAACATAAAACTACCATCTCATTAGCGACCGGGATAACATTTCATCCAGCAATGGGAAGGATAACTCTGAGAAGTCTTTAAGCAGTCAGAGCAACAGTGACCCTGAAGAGGTGTGCGGGCAGTTAATAAATATAAGGAAATAAAAAGCCTGAATTCTTTCGCAAATAGAACTGAAGGCCAATTAAAATGGTCAATGTACTCATGTCCCATGAAAGTTCTGTTGTGTTCATTAGACTTGATGCTGGGTGTTTTGCGCTTGGATATCAGATCAGGACTGTGGTGACGAGGAAGCAAGGTTTATTGTTGTTCAGTCGCACAGTCATATGAACATATGAAGCTGCCTTACACTGAATCAGAACTTCAGTCCATCAAAGTCAGTATTGTCTACTCAAACTGGCAGTGGCTCTCCAGGGTCTCAAGCTGAGGTTTTTCACACCTACTTGCCTAGGCCCTTTTTAGTTGGAGATGCCGGGGATTGAACCTGGGACTCTTTGTGACCCCATGGACAAAGTCACGCCAGGCCCTCCTATCTTCCGAAGTCTGCTCAAATTCGTGTTAGTTACATCAGTAATGCTGTCCAGCCGTCTCATCTTTTACCGTCCCCTTCTTTTGCCTTCTGTCTTTCCCAGCATCAGGATCTTCTCCAAGGAGTGCTCCCTTCTCATTTGGTGGCCAAAGTATTGGAGCTTCAGCTTCAGCATCTGACCTTCCATGGAACAGTCTGGGTTGATTTCTCTTAGGACTGACTAATTTGATCTTTTTGCAGCCCAAGGGACTCTCGAGATTCTTCTCCAGCACATCTCAAAAGCATTTATTCTTCTGTGCTCGGCCTTCCTTGTGGTCCAGCTCTCACAGCCATACATTACTACTGGGAATATCATCGCTTTGATTATACGGACTTTTGTTGGCAGGGTGATTTATTATACTGCCCAGGTTCACCATAGCTTTATTACTCCTCCCCAAAGTGTTTTCCTGGTGAGTCATGCATTCTGCACATGCTCAGAGGCACACATTCCTGCACACAGGTAAGTTGCAGCAAGGTGACTTGCAGCAAATGGTTAAAAACAGACGCCTGGCTGCCGGCCGAGCAAAACAATGTGTTCATTTTTTTCTCCTCTGCATGGCCTCCCCCACCTCTGAAACTATTCCTGAGGCAAGTTCCCCGCTGCAACTGGAAGAAGCAGCCCTAAAATAGCAGAAACCTCACTCATATTTTTTCTGCTCTGATCACTACTGACATGGGGATGGGAGAGAAAACCAATGGGAGAGAAAGGAATCATCAGAGGAGAAGGCAGTATGGGACAGGTCCCTCTAAGAGAACAAATTTGTTCCATCCCAAAGTTAACAGTCTCAGGACAACAGCTATAATGTACCAAGACTGGAGACGTCGGTAAGGCAACATACTTTAATGCAGGTACATTATACACGAGAGGGCAAACACGCGGGCCGGGTCCCGCTTATATACATCACCAGGAACAACCTCTCAGACTGGCCAGCCCAATCCAGGCCAGTTGAGCTTCCCGCCTTAGCTGGTGATTGGCAGGGTATTCGCGTCTTGTGCGGAGTCGCTTGGGGACAGCCCCTGTCGCTTCCGCACCTGGCTGCGCGTGGCTGAGTTTAGGCTATTGAGTTATTACGTTATGGCGTCTTCGCGATACACTACAACAGCTCTAGAGCTGACTTGCAGCTCTACTTGTGTGCCCTTTGAAAGGGACTCTGCTGAAAACTTGCATGCTTTTCTTTCCATCTCAATAAGACAAGGTGCTGCGATCCTCAATCCTTTATTTATTTATTATTTGCATTTATACCCCGCCCTCCCCAGTTGGGCTCAGGGCAGCTAACAACAAGTAAAACAACAAGTAAAGCAGTAAAGGAAAAGGAAAGGAAAGGTCCCCTGTGCAAGCACCAGTCGTTTCCGAATCTGGGGTGACATTGCTTTCACAAGGTTTTCACGGCAGACTTTTTTTTTTCCGGGGTGGTTTGCCATTGCCTTCCCCAGTCATTTACACTTTCCCCCCAGCAAGCTGGGTACTCATTTTACCGTCCTCGGAAAGATGGAAGGCTGAGTCAACCTCGAGCTGGCTACCTGAAAACCTAGCTTCCGCCGGGGATTGAACTCAGGTCATGAGCAGAGCTTAGGACTGCAGTACTGCAGCTTTAACACTCTGTGCCACGGGGCTCTTTTAACAGTAAAACAACAATGTTAAATTATTACAATAAAATTATCACAATAAAGCCTTATTTAAAATATGACAATATAAATTAAGATGTAATTTGTGGTTCCAAGATGGCGTTAATAGCGCTAGTCATTGCAACTCTTTGATGTTTTAAGCGCTTTATTTTTGTCTGGTTTGGAAGAAAAGTTTTTGCTGTGGGATGATGGATACTAAGCGCCGCTGTCAGATGTTAAGATGCCCCCAGTTAGACATTAAAAGCCTGTCTAAACAGGTTATGTCTTACAGGCCCTGCGGAATTGAGGCAAGTCCTGCAGGCCCTGACCTCTTAAGGGAGGGCATTCCAGGGGGCAGGAGCAGCCAATGAGAAAGCTTTTGCCCTTGTGGTGGACAGGTGAGCATCCTTTGTCCCAGGGATCTTTTAAAAATGATTTTAAAAGATTTTGGGATCGTAGTGCTCTCTGGGGCTCGTGTGAGGAAAGGCAGTCCCAGAGGTAGGCAGGTCCCAGACCATAAAGGGCTTTGAAGGTCATGACCAGCACCTTGAACCGGGCTCAGAATGTCATAGTAGGCAACCAGTGCAGTGTCTCCAGCGCAGGTTGGATGTGCACCCGTAAAGGCAGCTCCAGTACCAACCTGGCTGCAGCATTCTGCACCAGTTGCAGCTTCCGGGTCCAAGTCAAGGGCAGCCCCATGTAAAGGGCGTTGCAGTAGTCTATTCTCAAGGTGACCATTGCATGAATTACTGTGGCCAAGTGGTTGCATTTTAGGTACGAAGCCAACTACCTTATGTGCCTAAAATGCAGATTTGGCAGTGGCTGCCACTTGGGCAAAGCATCTATAGATTCAATACTATTGAATCTATAGATGCTTTGGGGGATTTAATAAAGGGTAGCCAGCACCACTGCAAAATGGCTGCCTTCATAAATTGGACTAATCACAAAATGACTGCTTGGAGACCTGCTGGCATTGGGGATGGGCTTGCTGGCAATATTATTTCTAGGGAACGGCCAAAAATGACATCATTATGTAGGTGCAGTGCTCTAAGCATTCACTCAAAGGTCTACAGCAGGGGTCCTCAAACTTTTTAAATAGGGGGCCAGTTCACTATCCCTCAGACTGTTGGAGGGCCGGACTGCCGTTACTGTACAAGGCCGCGGGCCGTCAGTTCTCCGTCGTCTGCATCTCTCTCACTTTCCCACACCACACACCCCAGCCTGGGAACTCACCTCACCTCGGTATCACCTCACACTCTGTCTCCGCCGCCTCAGCCCAGTGCCGGAAGTGTGCGTTGCTAACGCGAGTTTAGGTCAAACGTCACTTCCAGTTTGATTTTGCCATAACCCGGCGGGCTGCATAAACGTCCTCAGCGGGCCGTAGTTTGAGGACCCCTGGTCTACAGTTTAAACAGAATTTGGGGCAAATGCTAGAGCATCTTTCAGGTGATGACATCACCTCTTGGTCAAGCTGAAAATGACATCACTGCCTCACCATCCCTAGTGACCCCTCCCCTTTTCCCCTCGGCTAGCCCACCGAGCAGCAGCAGGAAAAGAGGGCTAACAGCGGGAGATCTCCAGCTATTTTGGGAGATCCGGCAGCCGTACTGGTGGGGCAATCACAGAATCACAAACCAAGCATCTCTCTATAATGAAGGCTTCTATTGCTTCAGCTTTAAAGGCGATGCCTCTTCAGGTACCCCCGAGGAAAGGGCTGAGCTGGAGATGGATCTGGGAGGCATTACATCTTTCCAAAATTTGATTAAATTGCGTTCGAATTTGCTAAGACAGTGGTTCTGCTATTATCAATGGTGATGATGTATCGCCCAATCCTTGCTGCTGCAGGACTCTAGGCAATGTACGGTATCTCTAAAAACAAGATAAAACCGATTAAAACTCTGACAGAACCTTTTAACAATCAGGCGGCGAATAATAAATAATCCCAGTTCCCACTACTGGCTACATTCATGGGCGGGGGGGAAGAGGGCAAGGTAGACGTAAGAAGTAGAGGAAGGTGCCAGCCAGAGGGAAACCATCACCAACGAAGGGTTGGGACTTAGATATGCCAACCTCTAGCTGGGACCTGGTGTTCTCCTGGAATGAGAACGGATCTCCTGATTACCGAGGATGAGGTCAGCTCTCCTGGAGGAAATGGCAGCTTCAGAGGGTGAAATCTATGGCAGGAGTGGCCAACAGTAGCTCTCCAGATGTGTTTTGCCTACAACTCCCGTCAGCCCAGCCATCAGCCATGCTGGCTGGGGCTGATGGGAGTTGTAGGCAAAACACATCTGGAGAGCTACCGTTGGCCACCCGATCTATGGAATTACATCCTCACTGAGCTCCCTCTTCAACTCTCTCCTCCCTAGGGTTGCCAATCTCCAGG
Organism: Heteronotia binoei; assembly: GCF_032191835.1. NCBI lineage: Eukaryota > Metazoa > Chordata > Lepidosauria > Squamata > Gekkonidae > Heteronotia > Heteronotia binoei. The sequence goes on from NC_083223.1 coordinate 262,055,197, forward strand.
TGGGGGTGGGGGATCCCCCGGTTTGGAGGCCCTCCCCCACTTCAGGGTCATCAGAAAGCGGGGGGGGGGGGATGTCGCTGGGCATTATTCCCTATGGAGAACGATTCCATAGGTTAAATGGAGAATTGATCTGTGGGGTTCTGGGGGGACCTGTTTTTTGAGGTAGAGGCACCCAATTTGCAGCATAGCATCTGGTGCCTCTCCTCAAAACACCCTCCAAGTTTCAAAAAAAGTGGACCAGGGGGTCCAATTCTATGAGCCCAAAAAGAAGGTGGCCCTATCCTTCATTATTTGCAATGGAAGGAAGGCATTTAAAAGGTGTGTGGTCCCTTTAAATGTGATGACCAGAATTCCCTTTGATTGTGGTTGTCACACCCTTGCTCCTGGCCCCACCCCCCAATGTCTCCTGGCCCCACCCCCAAAGTCCCCAGATATTTCTTGAATTGGACTTGGCAGCCCTACTTCCTCCCCAGACACTGCCCTCAAATCTCCCAAGAATTTCCCATGTGGAAGTTGGCAACCCTATTTGGGACCCCAAAGGGGAGGGGAGGCTCACATCTGTCTCACAGGTGGGTCAGAGGAGCTTGAAGAGCAGGCGTGATGGCAAATTTGGGTTCATCTCTGCATCATGTGAAGAGCCCCGTGGCGTAGTGTTAAAGCTGCAGTACTGCAGTCCTAAGCTCTGTTCATGACCTGAGTTCAATCCCCAGCGGAAGCTGGGTTTTCAGGTAGCCGGCTCGAGGTTGACTCAGCCTTCCATCCTTCTGAGGTGGGTAAACTGAGTATCCAGCTTGCTGGGGGGAAAGTGTAGAGGTCTGGGGAAGGCAGTGGCAAACCACCCCGTAAAAAGTCTGCCGTGAAAACAACATCACCCCAGAGTCAGAAACGACTGGTGCTTGCACAGGAGACCTTTCCTTTCCTGCATCATGTGCGGAATGGTCAGGAAACACAACCAGCTGCTCGGCACTGCTAAATGCCTACGAATCCCCAAAATTAGGAATAAAATAAAAATGTGTTCAGTGTTAATTGAGGTGAGGCTCTTGTCTTTACTGGTGGGTGGAGAGAAAGCAACATTGCATCCCTTTGCAAGCAGGTCCCCAACAGTAAGTAAACTAACCACTTTGAGATGCTTGAGAACTTGGGAGGAGCTGGTGCTGATTGTGCTTAGCTCCAGGGGTCATTTTGTAGAAAAATAGGTGGTGGAGCTCCTCCAGGGATTGTTCTGCAGCTGCACCTACTATTCAATGGACAAGGTGGGGAGGAGGAGGGTTCAGGGAGCTCAGAAAAGTTCAGGAGCTGAGCTCCTGGGAACTCCTGCTGAATCCAAGGTCTGCTTAGCTCCACCCCCAGAATCCCGAGGTCTTTCTTGAATTGGACTTGGCAACCCTACCTACTTGGCTCCCCGCAGAGAGGAGAGGTGACGGTGGGTGGGATCCCCTACCTCCTCTGTTCACTGCTCACTTTAACTCCCCCCTCCACTTTGGGGGGAGCTCACATCTTTCTCCAGATGTGGGAAGTCCCCAAGGTTTGCAGAAGAATGCCCCGCTCTAGACTATCTGGCACCCTAGGTATAATATAGTGGGTTCAATGTGCGAAGGGAGAGGAGGTAGCAGCGATCATAGCTCTTTTATTAAGTACAGCGTAGTAACAGCTGACTGGCTAACTGGGCCTACAGGGCCAACTAGACACAGTTCAAGGTTCCCATGCAAGGACGCCATTGGATCATTCGAACCAGCAGGGGGGCTGTGATTGGAGCCAGGGCGGCAGGGATTTGGATCCTATAGCCCATTGTTCCTGAGTCCCCAAGCTCAGTCCTACAGGCTCCAATGAGCCAGGCGGCAACACCATTAATTATACACAACCAGTCCATATACACAACACTAAGCAAGGCTAACTACTGGCACCACTACCCCCCTTCACTGATAATGTCACATGGGAGGTACCCAAGTTGGTGCCCCCAGAAGGCCAGCACCCTAGGCAACTGCCTAGTGGCAGGGACAGCCCTGGGCTCCATGTCTATCAATCCCTGTCACGACTCAGTGGGGGGTATTACCAGTTTGGTGTAGTGGTTAGGTAGTGGTTAGAGCCAGTTTGGTGTAGTGGTTAGGTGTGTGGACTCTTATCTGGGAGAACCGGGTTTGATTCCCCACTCCTCCACTTGCACCTGCTGGAATGGCCTTGGGTTAGCCATAGCCCTGGCAGAAGTTGTCCTTGAAAGGGCAGCTGCTGTAAGAGCTCTCTAAGCCCCACCCACCTCACAGGGTGTCTGTTGTGGGGGAGGAAGGTAAAGGAGATTGTGAGCCGCTCTGAGACTCTTCGGAGTGGAGGGCGGGATATAAATCCAATATCTTCTTCTTCTTCTTACCAATTGCTGCCACCACTCTGGGTTAAGGGTTCCCCTTGAGAAGGCCCAGAGTTCCCTCCCAAGCCCTTCAGCCTCTTGTAGCTTATAATAGGCATGAGGACCGGGCAGAGTGAACAACAAAAAGGTTTATTCTAAGGTCAGTGCAATATAAACAAACAAGGTGCATAAAACAGTAAAAGGGGTGAAGGGAAAAATAACCAAATGCCCTAATGCGTCTAAATCTGGATCTGGATCGGGGCTTAGAATTAACGGGTTTTTATATGTGTAATTTTAATTGCTAATCTAATGCTTTACTATTTATGTTAATATATTACTTACTGTTAGCCGCCCTGAGCCGCTTTGCGGGGAGGGCGGGGTAGAAATAAAATTTATTATTATTATTATTATTATTATAAACTTACTGTCCCCAAACTGTCAGTCAGACCTGGACCTTCTCACCCTACCTCACAGGGCGAGGGTCTCTTCCTGGCAGCAGCTCTGCCTCAGCTCTGCCTCCTAGGAAAAGAACACCCACTTCCGGGGCTTGGCCTTTATATATTCTCTTCCCAGGCCACCCCTCTCTGGGCCTGTTTCCCTCCAAAACCCTCACTACCCAATCAGAGGGGATCCTGGGAGATGTAGGCTTCTCCCAGTAACTCCTAAGCAGGCTTCCCTGGGACCTGTAGGCCTCACTAGACCCAGGATCATGACAATCCCCATGGAGGCCAAAGTGCAGATAAGATAATGTTTATCTAACTTTTCAGCCCCCAGACTTTGGGGTCTAGCGAGAAGGAGTAATAGCCACGTATTGCGAGAGTCAGCACACTGCCAGCACACCTTTGCCGCCTTGGCGCAACCTGCAGCCATTCACCGCTTGTGCCCCTCTGACCAGAGAGCGTTAGCCGCAGATGGTTCTCGGCAAGTCTTGGCAAAGGGAATCTTACACCTGTGTAGCCCTCGGGTCTTCCAGTGCGAGGCTCAATGGCTTGTCAGGATGATCAACTGGCAGCCTTTTCATCCCTCGCCTTTAGCCTTCAGTGGGCTAAAGCAAACTGACAGGTGTTCTTGTCCGCAAGAAAAACCTCTATAGCTTCCCCCCCTCCCCCCAGTCTCGCTTGGAGGCCCTAGGGGCTAGATTTTATCCAGAGTAGGCAGGTGACTTTGAAGACTGTCTTGCAGGAGAGAAATGAGAGCCTGCTCAGTTCGGTGCCTAAAACAGTGTTTTTGAGTATTGCAATGAAAAAAAGCCAAATGCTCAGCACGTCAGTAAATGAAAGCAAGGCTACAGATTCAGAAAAGCCATGTCCAAATTCCTGCTCGGCTGCACAGCCCACTGAGTCCAGCCAAGCAAACAATTATTTCTCATCTCAACTGCTGTGCAGTTCAATTGCTTGCATAGATCCTTGGATGGATCAGGATGCAGGAGACAGGATGGAATCTGCCAGGATAGGGGTGGAGCCCGGGTGGAAACTGAGGGCACAAGGGAGGAGCTAGGATGGAATCTGAAAAGATAGGGTGGAGCCTGGGTGGAAACTGATGGCAAGAGGGAGGAGCTAGGATGGGATCTGCCAGGATAGGGATAGAGCCTGTGTGGAAACTGAGGGCACAAGGGAGGAGCTAGGATGGACTCTGCCAGGATAGGGGTGGAGCCTGTGTGGAAACTGATGGCAAGAGGGAGGAGCTAGGATGGGATCTGCCAGGATAGGGATAGAGCCTGTGTGGAAACTGAGGGCACAAGGGAGGAGCTAGGATGGACTCTGCCAGGATAGGGCTGGAGCCTGGGTGGAAACTGATGGCACAAGGGAGGAAGGATGGAATCTGCCAGGATAGGGATGGAGCCTAGAAGAAAACTGATGACACAAGGGAGGAGCTAGGATGGAATATGAAAAGATAGGGGTGGAGCCTATGTGGAAACTGTTGGCACAAGGGAGGAGCTAGGATGGACTCTGCCAGGATAGGGGTGGAGCCTGTGTGGAAACTGAGGGCACAAGAGAGGAGTGGAGGCAGGAGCAAAGTTGTGACAGGCACGATTGAACTCTGAAGGGAGTTCTGGCCTTCACTTTTAGAGAATCTGCACTCCTTTTAAATGCCTTCCCTTCATTGGAAATAATGGAGGAGGGGGCACTTGCATAACCGGCATGTGGGAGTAGGCCATATAGGCGGCTGCCTAGGGTGCCACATGGCCTACAGGATGCCACTAGGTGCCCCCTCCCCACACACCAGCTGCCGCCGTGCCGCCTCTTTCCCCCACCTGAGACTCAGGCAGGGCTGGGAAAGAGGTGGCTCAGCTACACTCCCAGGCTGCCTCCCCTGTGAGGGAAGGCAGCCTGAGAGCGAGGTAGAGGCCCTGCGCCCCCCCCCTTTCCCCCGCTCGAGACTCATGCGGGGCTAGGCTTGCCAATCCCAGGTCCCAGCAGGAGTTCTTCCGCTTTTCCAGGCTCCTTCCGCCCCCAGTCAGCTGGCCAGTGGGGGAAGCCCCGCCCCCAGAGGATCATGTGACTTTCCCCCTCCGGAGGCTTCAGTCTCCACTTGGAAAGGCTTCCTCTTGGGATGGTGTGTCTGTGAAGAAGTTGGCAGCAACTCGTGAGTAGAGAGGCCAATCCCTTGCTTCAGCATCGCCAGAAACGGGTTTTGGGGGCTCTGGGGGAGCTATTGCTTGAGGTAGAGGCACCAAATTTTCAGTATAGTATCTAGTGACTCTCCCCAAAGTACCCCCCAAGTTTCAAAACGATTGGACCAGGGGGTCCTATGGAAGGAAGACATTTAAAAAGGTGTGCTGTCCCTTTAAATGTGATGGCCAGAACTCCCTTGAATTATGCTTGTCACAACCCTGTTCCTGGCTCCGCCCCCAATGTCTCCTGGCTCCACCCCCAAAGTCTCCTGGCTCCACCCTCAAAGTCCCCAGCTATTTCTTGAATTGGACTTGGCAACCCTATGCAGGGGAAAAGAGACAACGTGGCGATCAGCTGATCAGCAGGGTCTTTAAATGGGAGGGGGAGGCAGAAGCAGCCCCACCGCTGACCCCCAATGGGGGGGCAGGGACGGGGGGGGCCTGGATGGGGCAGCAGCCTGGGGTAGCAAGAACCTCAGCGCCGACCCTGGGTACTTGGGGCTCATAATCCAATCTTATTAAAATTTGGGTGGCATTTTCTTTTTTAAGGAGAGGCACCAGATGTTATGCTGAAAATATGGTGCCTCTGTCTCAAACAACAGTCCCTCCCCCAAGCCCCAGATACCCCCAGATTGATTCTCCATTATACCCTAGGGAGACCAGTCTCCCTAGGATATAATGGGATGCCCAGCGGACATTCAATGCCCCCCCCCACTTTTGGGAGGAGGGTCTCCAAACAAGGGGATCCCCTGCCCCCAACTGGGGATTAGCAACCCTAGCAGTGCACGGGAGGGGGGAGGCTTCAGTTTCCCTTCCTGTGCTATTTGCCTGAACTAAGACCCTAGAGCAGGGCTGTCAAACTCATATGTTATGAGGGCCGGATCTGACATAAATGAGACCTTGTTGGGCCGGGCCATGTCGAGTTGGGCCGAGCCATGCTGGCCCATGCCATGTGTGTACCTATTTAAGATTAGGTAGCAGAGATATAAATTTTATAAAGGACAATGACAAACTCAATTTAATTAAAAAAACAACAACAACAACAAAGACTTGAAACATGCTTAAAACATTGGTACTCATTGGTCTTAAAGGTGCTTTCTTTGTATTTCTCCCATGGGATCCAGGGAACTGGGCAAAGGAAGCTCTGGCTCTTTTCTTCCTTCCCCAGAAGACTGGCGGGAGGAGCCTCAGCCAATAGAAGGAAGAGAGACGTGGCTCAGTAGCTCTGCTGTGCAATTGAGAGAGCCTGGAAAAACAAGCTCTCCCTCTCCCCTCTTCCTCCCCAAGGCTCGGCCAATGGAGAAAATAGAGGATTTGCTCTGTAGCTCCTGTGCGATTGAGCAAGCCTTGCAAAGCAAGCTGTGATGCAGAAGGAAGCAAGAGAGAAGGAGAAGAAAGATGACAGCCAGTTGATAGGAGCCTTCCAGGGGCCTGATTCAGCCCCTGGACTGCATGTTTGACACCCCTGTGGGCCTAAAATATCCTCCATTTCCCCCTCCTCCCCACACCAGCATAAAAAAATAAGTGGGAAATAGGGTTGCCAAGTCCCCCGCTTCCTGGAGCGGGGGACTTTCTCCCGCTCTATATTCTATATGGCTCTTACATTAAGCAAACTCGGCCACTCCTGTTCGAGTAGAACCGAGGGGCCCCAAACTCTGAGGGGCAGCTACGGAAAAAGGAGAGAAAGGCCAGGAGCCCCAGTTCCTTTGCCAAGCAGCCCACTAAGTGCTGATTGACTTTGTGGTGGGAGAAACGAGAAAGCAGCTTAGTGGCAATATTACCGACTCTTAACTCCTCTCGCTTGAGCCGTGTCCTCAGGCAGCTCGCCGCTAAGAGAGCGCCCAGGAAAGGTTGTGACGTATGGAGGCCAAGGCAGGCCGGGCTTTTCCGCCCACAGCCGAAGGTCCTTAAGGGTCACCCGCCTTGGCCTGGTCTTTAAATAGGGTTGCCGGCTCTGGGTTGAGAAATTCCTGGAGACTGAAGGGGTGGAGCCTGGGGGCGGGGTTTGGGGAGGGGAGGGGCAATGCCATACAGTTCGTCATCTAAAGCAGCCATTTTCTCCAGGGGAACTGACCTCTGTAACCTGGAAACCAGCTATAATTCCAAAAGACCACTTGAAGGCTACAAGAGCAATACAACCGGTATCATAACCCCAAATAACGAAATGCAAACTGCAAAAGTTAATATTAATCTCAATGTACTGCTTATCCAATCTATTCTATTCTATTATTCTATATATATGTGAATAGTATACCTTACAAAGTTGCGCCAAAAAAAGCAGTACGCTCATAACCCCAACTGTCTCTGTAACAGGGGTGGCCAAACTTGCTTAACACAAGAACCACATAGAATAAACGTCAGATGTTTGAGAGCCACAAGATATTTGAGAGCCAGAATGTCTCAGATGTTTGAGGGAGGGAAGAAAGGAAAATAGATTTTGGGGGGAGGGAGAGGTGAAAAGAAAGCAACTTTAAAGGTGTTCTCCAAGCTGCTGGCTGGCTTGGCTTGGAGAAGCAATTTAAAGAGACAAATCCAAGCCAGGCGATGGGGGCTTCAAGAGCTGCACAATATGGAGAGCCATAGGCGGCTCCCAAGCCGCAGTTTGGCCACCCCCGCTCTATATCAATATAAACATGAATGCCACCAAAAAGGGAGGGGGGGATCTCAGCGTCCAGTAAAGTCTTCACTTCTGAGGATACCAAGCCCTCCTCCAAGGAGTATCCCGAACAAGGAGTCGAATAAGAACTTGTTTTGTATAACCAGGGCTTTTTTTGTAGCAGGAACTCCTTTGCATATTAGGCCACACCCCCTGATGTAGCCAATCCTCCTGGAGCTTACATAGGCCCTGCACTAAGAACCCTGTCAGCTCTTGGAGGATTGGCTGCATCAGGGGGGAGTGGCCTAATATGCAAAAGCATTCCTGCTACAAGATATAACGCTTCTTCCCAGCAGGACTTCTGCAAAGGTTTGATATCGATCTGCAGTTCCCATTTCATGTAGCAGTATTCATCACTCTGCAAGAATTTGTAAATCGATAGCAGCATTCACCAACTCTAGTTCTTTGGGATACTCTTTGGAGGGCGTCTTGGTACTCTCAGAACTGAAGACTTAACTTTACTGGACATTGGGATTCCGCTCCCCCCCCCCCCTTTCTGGTGGCATTCATGTTTATATTGATATAGAGACTTTTGGGTTGATGACTGTACTGCCTTTTTGGTGTAACTTTATAAGATATACTATTCACATATATAGAAAGCAGGGCTTTTTTTGAGTAGGAACACACAGGAATGCAGTTCCAGGTGGCTTGACGTCAGCTAGGGTTGCTAAGTCCTCTGCGACCTCCAGTGGGGGACTGTTTTCACGTGCGCAAAGCGCGCAACGGAGCGATGACATCACACACAAGGGGTGTCATTGCACTGATGACGTCGCACGCCAGCCGCTCTAGTCGTTTCTGAGGGAAATCTATCGTTTTCTTTAGCATTTGGGGAGGTAAAAACTCTATGGTATCTACTGTGCCATAGAATTTTCCCTACCAAAATGCTAGAGCATCCAGGAAAACCATAGAGTTTTCCCGGAAACGCCTAGAGCGGCTGGCGTGCTATGTCTCTGGCGTGATGACATCATCACGGGTAATGTCACTGTGCCAGCGACATTGGGGGAGGTTCCCTCCACCAGCCCATTGTGAGCCGGCAGGTTGGGAACCTCCCAGGCAGGAGAACCCCCCGCCTGGCCCAGGGGCTTGGCAACCGTAATGTCAGGGGGTGTGGCCTAATACACCAAAGAGTTCCTGCTGGGCTTTTCCTGCCCCCAAAGCCCTAGATATGTAGAGGGACTATAAAAAAGGTAAAGGTAGTCTCCTGCGCAAGCACCAGTCATCTTCGACTCTGGGGTGTCATCACATCACGATGTTTTCACAGCAGACTTTTTTATGGGGTGGTTTTGCCATTGCCTTCCCCAGCAAGCTGGGTACTCATTTTACCCACCTCAGAAGGGCAGACAGCTGAGTCAACCTTGAGCCGGCTACCTGAACCCAGCTTCCACCGGGATTGAACTCAGGTTGTGAACAGAGCTTGGACTGCAATACTGCAGTTTTACCGCTCTGCACCACATACACAGTGCTATAGTCCAGGGGTGGCCAGTGGTAGCTCTCCAGATGTTTTTTGCCTAGAACTCCCAACAGCCCCAGCCAGCATGGCCAATGGCTGGGGCTGATGGGAGCTGTAGGCAAAAAAACATCTGGAGAGCTACCACTGGCCACCCCTGCATATAGTCCACAAATTCCCCTTCCCTACTCCAAAGCATCTTTTTGCACTATTCTGCTATAGTAGAGCCGCACGCGACATTGCCGGCACGATATAAGAGTGCCCCCCGGAACAATTCAGTTTTGCTTAGTTTTTGGAATGCCCCTAGAGAGGGGGCATTCCATCCTGACCTCATCAGGCAAGCCATTCTATGAAGAGAATGCCACAACAGAGAGTGCTTATTTTTATTTTATTTTTTTATTGGGCTTTTAGCTTTCCCTCCCTTGCAAGAAGGCTCAGGGCAGATTACAACAAGCCTTAGATATAAAATCCACTTTCTAGAACGTCCAGTCGATCATTAACGATAATATCAACACGTTAATAAAAGGAGATCAATAAATACAGCAATAATAGTGGATGGATCGTCTGATTTTTCCGTCTCCATCTGCTCCCGTACAGATCCCCCACATGTGCACAGATGGATGGGCACTGATACTGACAAAGCAGATGGAAGACAATAGATGAGTGCGACAAAGCACGGCAGTGCTTGGGTGGGGAGGCGAAATAAATAGATTGCCACTCCCTCAACCATAGGTCTGTATCAGCAGGTGTTGATCTTATTTATTTGAGGAGTGCAACCTGCTGAAAAGGCCCCATTCAAATGAGGAAAACAGCTTATTTTGTAGCAGGAACTCCTTTGCATATTAGGCCATACCCACTGATGCAGCCAATACTCCAAGAGCTTGCAGGGCTCTTCGTACAGGGCCTACTGCAAGCTCCAGGAGGATTGACTACAGCAGGGGGTGTGGCCTAATATGCAAAGGAGTTCCTGCTATTAGAAAAAGCCCTGATTGTACGGATTTATGCTGTGTAATTTGTCTTGTGAGTCTCAGTGAGAAAGACCAAGTATAAAGGATGTAAATCAAAAGATAAAAAGCAATGTAAATAACTATACCGCATTTTTTTTTGTTCAGTCGCACAGTTGAGTCCGACTCTTTGCGACCCCATGGACAAAGTCACGCCAGGCCCTCCTGTCATCCACCATCCTCCAAAGCCTGCTCAAATTCGTGTTTGTTACATCAGTAACACGGTCCAGCCGTCTCATCTTTTGCTGTCCCCTTCTTCTTTTGCCTTCTGTCTTTCCTTGCATCAGGGTCTTCTCCAGGGAGTGCTCCCTTCTCATTTGGTGGCCAAAGTATTTGAGCTTCAGCTTCAGCATCTGACCTTCCAGTGAACAATCTGGGTTTATTTCCCTTAGGACTGACTGATATGATCTTCTTGTAGTCCAAGGGACTCTCAAGATTCTTCTCCAGCACTGCATCTCAAAAGCGTCTATTCTTCTGCGCTCAGCCTTCCTTGTGGTCCAGCTCTCACAGCCATGCATTACTACTGGGAATACCATCGCTTTAACTATACGGACTTGTGTTGGCAGGGTAATGTCTCTACTTTTTATTATACTGCCCAGGTTCACCATAGCTTTCCTCCCAAGGAGCAAACGTCTTTTAATGTCATGGCTACAGTCACCATCTGCAACGATCTTGGAACCCAGAAATGTGAAGTCTGTCACTACTTCCATGTCTTCCCCTTCTATTTGCCAAGGTTTGATGGGGCCTGATGTCATGATCTTAGTTTTTTTGATGCTGAGTTTCAAACCTACTTTTGTGCTCTCCTCTTTCACCCTCAACAAGAGGTTCTTTAGGTCCTCCTCATTTTCTGCCATTAGAGTAGTGTCATCTGCATATCTGAGGCTGTTGATGTTTTCCCCGGCGATCTTAATTCTAGCTTGTGCTTCTTCCTGGCCAGCATTCCGCATGATGTACTCTGCATATAAATTAAATAAGCAGGGTGACAATATACATCCTTGTCGAACTCCTTTTCCTATCCTAAACCATTGTCGAACTACTTTTCCTATTCTAACCAATCAGTTGTTCCATATCCCGTTCTGACAGTTGCTTCTTGACCCTTATACAGGTTTCTCAGGAGACATGTGAGGTGGTCTGGTACTCACATCTCTTTAAGGACTTGCCACAGTTTGCTGTGATCCACACAATCAAAGACTTTAGCATAGTCAATGAAACAGAAATAGATGTTTTTCTGATACTCCCGTGCTTTCTCCATAATCCATCGAATGTTGGCAATTTGATCTCTAGTTCCTCTACCTCTCCGAAACCTAACTTGAACTTCTGGTAGTTCCCGATCTACATACTGCTGAAGCCTAGCTTGTAGGATCTTTAACATGACCTTGCTGGCATGTGAAATGAGTTCAATGGTATGATAGTTTGAACATTCCTTGGCATTACCCTTCTTTGGGATTGGAATATAAACCAATCTTTCCCAATCCTGTGGCCATTGTTGTGTATTCCAAATTTGTACAATGTCACAAACCTCCGTCCATAGGTCTTCAGGCACTTTGTCTATCAACTCTAGTTCCTTAAACCTATTCTTCACCTCCACTGTATATTCATAGGGGATGTGATCAAGGTCAAACCTGAATGGCCTAATGGCTTCCCCAGTTTTCTTCAGTTTAAACCTGAATTTTGTGATCTGAGCCGCAGTCAGCTCCAAGTCTTGTTTTTGTTGACTGTAAGGAGCTTCTCCATCTTTGACTGCAGAGTATATAATCAGTCTGATTTCTGCGTTGCCCATCAGGTGATGTCCACGTGTAGAGTCGCCTTTTAGGTTGTTGGGTGTTCGCTATGACCAGCTTGTTCTCTTGAAAAAACTCTATTAGCCTTTGCCCGGCTTCATTTTGTTCTCCAAGGCCAAATTTGTCAGTTGTTCCGGTCACCTTTTGACTTCCTACTTTGGCATTCCAGTCCCCTATGATGAGGAGGACATCATTTTTTGGTGTTAATTCTAGAAGGTGTTGTAGGTCTTCATAGAACTGGTCCACTTCAGCCTCTTCTGCATCGGTGGTTGGGGCATAGACTTGGATTACTGTGATATTGAATGGATACGGACCGAGACCATTCTGTCATTTTTGAGATTGTATCCCATTACTGCCTTCCTCACTCTCTTGTTAACTATAAAGGCCACACCATTTCTTCTACGGGACTCTTGCCCACAATAATAGATGTAGTGATCCTCTGAATTAAATTCACCCATTCCTGTCCATTTTAGTTCACTGATTCCCAAGATGTCGATGTTTAGTTCTGCCATCTCTTGTTTCACCACATCTAGCTTACCTTGATTCATAGATCTTACATTCCACGTTCCGATGTAGTATTGTTCTTTGCAGCATCGGACTGTTCTTTCACCATCAGACACATCCACAGCTGAGCGTCCTTTCAGCTTTGGCCCAGCTGCTTCACTCTTTCTGTGGTTACTTGAACGCTCTTCCCCAGTAGCATATTGGGCACCTTCAGACCTGAGGGGCTCATCTTCCAGTGCCATCTCTTTTAGCCTTTTGTTTCTGGTCATGGGGGGTTTTTTTACAAGGATACTGCAGTGGGTTGCCGTTTCCTTCTCCAGTGGATCGCATTTTGTCTGGATTCTCAGCTGTGGCCTGTCCATCTTGGGCGGCCCTGCATGGCGTAGCCCACAGCCTCATTGAACCGCGCAAGCCCTCTCGCCACGACAAGGCAGCCATACTATATGACTAATTTAAATGTCTTTAAAAGGGGATCTGACATATTTAGGGAGGAAGATCTGTCTACCAAGCACTGTTAACAAAGGTGCTTCAATTGAAGATCCGCTTTCAGAAGAAGTTAAGCCACTTCATGCGTCGCTTCTGGCTTCCTTACAGCTGCCAGTTGTAAGAAAAAGGATGATGGAACTTTGGTCTTATTCCAAAGACTCTTCATAATTTGGAATGCAATTCATATAATACCTTTTATTGGGATCAACCAAACGACACACAACATTGTACTGACTTCATAGTTCGCCAGGATTCTTTCTTCAGGCTGGATGTTACAAAACATTTTTTTTTAAGTGAAAGGAAAATCCTTCTGGATATTGTGCGCAGCTCCCGCTGGCTCCAGGTCACACCCGTTTCGGGGCAAGGCGCAATAAATCAATTCACAGGCATTAACAAATTCCTGCAATTGTCTCTAATTACTCTCTGAACCAGCCATGCTCAAAATCTCTTTTCGGGAGAGAGCACAGAAAATACTTGGCAGTCTTTGCATTACCTTAGGAAGAAAATTTTAAATATTGCATATGGGAGATGCCAAACGCTGTGTTTTACCTTGCCTTGTCTTCTCAGACAGTCTTTTGAGCGTTGCCAACTCCAGGTTGGGAAATTCCTGTAGATTTGGGGGAAGAGCCTGGGAGGGCAGGTTTGGAAGGGGGGGACACAGTGGGATATAACTGCCATACAGTCCACCTTCCAAAGCAGCTGTTTCCTCTGGGGGAACTGATCTCTGTGCTCTGGAGATCAGTCATAATACTGGGAGACCTCCAAAGCTCCGTCTGTAGAGTTGCCAACTCCATCATGGAAAATTCCTGGAGATAGGAGGGTAGCACCTGGGAAGAGCAGAATTTGGGAAGGAAAGAGAGCTCAGCAGGGATGTAATCCCATAGAGTCCAACTTGTGAAGCTGCCACTTCCTCTAGGGGAACTGATCTCTGTAGTATGGAAATGACTTAGGCCCTACCTGAAGGTAGTACCCTGCCCACCTGGTGTTCTCATGCCCAGCTAGGATTGCCAGGTCCAATTCAAGAAATATCTGAGGACTTTGGGGGTAGAGCCAGGAGAAAGGTTGTCACAAGCATAATTGAACTCCAAAGCGAGTTCTGGCCGTCACATTTAAAGGGACCGCACACCTTTTGAATGCCTTCCCTCCATTGGAAATCATGAAGGATAGGGGCACCTTCTTTGGGGGCTCATAGAATTAGACCCCCTGGTCCAATCTTATTGAAACTTGGAGGATGTTTTGAGGAGAGGCGCTGGATGCTATGCTGAAAATCTGGCACCTCTACCTCAAAAAACAGCCCCTCCAAGCCCCAGACATCTACAGATTAATTCTCCATTATGGGAATCGGTCTCCATAGGGCACAATGGAGTGCCCAGCAGACATTTCCCTCCCTGCTTTCTGATGACCTTAAAGGGGGGAGGGCCTCCAAACCGGGGGATCCCCTGCTCTCACCTGTGGTTTGGCAACCCTATGCCCAGCACATCCCATTCATGTGATGCCTAAAGTACATTCAGTAAAACTGAGTACTCTTAATTCTATACGTAAGAGGGCTGTTTTGAAAATCTGGTGATGGAGTAAGGCTGATGCCACCGTTCGCATTTCCTGAACCCCTTGGCGCTTCTACCAGTACCTCCTTCGTCATTGTTGACTGGCTGTTCTGCAATGCAGAGACACATTTAGGGGCCAGGTTGCCAGCCTCAAGGTGGGGCCTGGAGATATCTCGCTTTTACCAGAGAGCCAGTTTGGTGTAGTGGTTAAGTGTGCGGACTGTTATCTGGGAGAACCGGGTTTGATTCCCCACTCCTCCACTTGCACCTGCTGGAATGGCCTTGGGACAGCCATCGCTCTGGCAGAGGTTGTCCTTGAAAGGGCAGCTGCTGTGAGAGCCCTCTCCAGCCCCACCCACCTCACAGGGTGTCTGTTGTGGGGGAGGAAGGTAAAGGAGATTGTGAGCCGCTCTGAGACTCTTCGGAGTGGAGGGCGGGATATAAATCCAATATCTTCATCTACCTCACAGGGGGTCTGTTGTGGGGGAGGAAGGGAAAGGAGATTGTGAGCCGCTCTGAGACTCTTCGGAGTGGAGGGCGGGATATAAATCCAATATCTTCATCTACCTCACAGGGGGTCTGTTGTGGGGGAGGAAGGTAAAGGAGATTGTGAGCGGCTCTGAGACTCTTCGGAGTGGAGGGCGGGATATAAATCCAATATCTTCATCTACCTCACAGGGGGTCTGTTGTGGGGGAGGAAGGGAAAGGAGATTGTGAGCCGCTCTGAGACTCTTCGGAGTGGAGGGCGGGATATAAATCCAATATCTTCATCTACCTCACAGGGGGTCTGTTGTGGGGGAGGAAGGTAAAGGAGATTGTGAGCGGCTCTGAGACTCTTCGGAGTGGAGGGCGGGATATAAATCCAATATCTTCATTTACCTCACAGGGTGTTTGTTGTGGGGGAGGAAGGGAAAGGAGATTGTGAGCGGCTCTGAGACTCTTCGGAGTGGAGGGCGGGATATAAATCCAATATCTTCATCTACCTCACAGGGTGTCTGTTGTGGGGGAGGAAGGGAAAGGAGATTGTGAGTCTCTCTGAGACTCTTCGGAGTGGAGGGCGGGATATAAATCCAATATCTTCTTCTTCTTCTACCTAGGGCTGCTAAGCCCCTGGGCTGGGCCAGGATGTTCCCAACCTGCTGCCCCACGTTGGGCCAGTGGGGGGAACTTTCCCTGACATTGTCAGCGTGATGATGTTACTTCCGGAAGTGACGTCATCGCACCGGCAATGTTGCATGGCGGCCACTCTAGCCGTTTCCAGGAAAACTCTATGATTTCCCCAGACACTCTAGCCATTTGGTAGGGAAAACTCTATGGTGCAATAGGTACTGTAGCGTTCCCCCTCCCAAATGACTAGAGCATCCGGGAAAACCATGTTTTTGAAAATGCCTAGAGAGGCCGTGAGCAACGTCGCCAGCGTGAGAACACTGGGGACTTGGCAACCCTACTTTTACTACTGATCTCCAGCTGGCAGAGATCAGCTTCCCTTGACAAAAATGGCATACCTTGCTGAGGCCTCTCCCCTCCTCAAACCCTGCCCTCTCCTGGATCCACCCCCAAAATCCCCAGATATTTTACAACACAGACCTGGCAACCCAAGCTTTCAGGTGGGGCCTGGAGTCCTACAGTTGATCTCCAGGTAATAGAGATCAGTTCCCATGGATAAAATAGCTGCTTTGGAAGGTGGACTCTATGGCATTGTACCCCACTGATGTCTTTCTCCTCCCCAAACCCAAAAAGAACATCAGAATAGCCCTGCTGGATCAGACCAGTGGCCCATCTAGTCGAGCATCCTGTCTCACACCATGGCCGCCCAGTTGCTCTGGAGGGACCACAACAAGGCAGAGAGGCTGAGGCCTTCCCCTCAGAAGAACATCAGAAGAGCCCTGCTGGATCAGACCTGTGGTCCACCTAGTCCAGCATCCTGTCTCACATCATGGCCAACCAGTTCCACTGGAGGGACCACAATAGGGCAGAGAGGCTGAGGCCTTCCCCTGATAAGAACAACAGAAGAGCCCTGCTGGATCAGACCTGTGGTCCACCTAGTCCAGCATCCTGTCTCACACCATGGCCAACCAGTTCCACTGGAGGGACCACAATAGAGCAGAGAGGCTGAGGCCTTCCCCTGTTAAGAACATCAGAAGAGCCCTGCTGGATCAGACCTGTGGTCCACCTAGTCCAGCATCCTGTCTCACACCATGGCCAACCAGTTCCACTGGAGGGACCACAATAGGGCAGAGAGGCTGAGGCCTTCCCCTGATAAGAACATCAGAAGAGCCCTGCTGGATCAGACCTGTGGTCCACCTAGTCCAGCATCCTGTCTCACACCATGGCCAACCAGTTCCACTGGAGGGACCACAATAGGGCAGAGAGGCTGAGGCCTTCCCCTGATAAGAACATCAGAAGAGCCCTGCTGGATCAGACCAGTGGTCCACCTAGTCCAGCATCCTGTCTCACAACATGGCCAACCAGTTCCTCCGGAGGGTCCACACTAGGGCACAGAGGCCGAGGCCTTCCCCAATGTTGCCTGGCTCTCCTCTCTCCCCAGTCTCCTCTCAAAATCTCCAGGTATTCTACAACCCAGAGCTGGCACCCCTACTTTGGGGGCTCAGTTTGGCCCTAGGGACTGCCGCTTGGTGAAACTGAATTGTAGGTGTTGCAAACGGATCCCCTCCCCTCCAAACAGGACAAGAGCAGCCCCTGTTCCCATGCAGCCGGAGGGGGCTGCTTGGGTGGGAATCCGACTCCTGTCCCAGCTCCCTTCTTTGACAGGAAATATAAGAGCTGCTTCAACCGAACAAGGGGGCGGGCTGGCTTCCTTTCGAGCCCAGACAGGTCTTTCCAGCTCTGCCGCAGCGCCGAGAGAGATCAGATGTCTCCTGTGCTCAGACCCGGATTAGATTAAAGGGAACTTCAAACAATATCTCTTCTTACAGCCCCTCTGAGGTAGTGATTAGAAAAAAGAAAAATAATCCACCCGTCGCACACCTGCTGCCTCCCTTGGCTATGATGTGGGGCCTTCGGAGTCCTAAGAGGCCTGCTTTGTGGGGGGCGGGGGAGCTAGGCTGGAGGGGAGTCGGGTTTAAGGAGGTGGGGAGGGGGGGAAAACAGTGGCGATTTGGGAGATCTGATGGGAGATTCGGCTTGTCGCATGGCATGTCGAATCAGATCTGATAACACACCTGCGCGGCTCGGCTCTCGGAAAGGAACGTCGACGGCAAGGTGGAACATGCTGCATTTCTTCTGACGGATCTTCTGCTTTTCAGAGGCCTCGACCGGCGGGTCTTCGGAGGAAGCTGCGATCATGCTTTTCCGAACCGAGGAAGTCCTTCAGAAAGTAGACACTGCCAGGTTAAGCCCTGTGGAGGCCCCTAGGCAGTCAGAATCTTGGGGGGCTCCTTGTAAATTATCTCAGTGCCTCCCCCGCTGCAGCTTGCAGGCACCTTCTCAAAAGCCCCTTTGACAAAGCTGCAGGGGAGAGGCAGAGAGAGGCAAACTTGGTGACGACGCCAGCAGCAGCTGCACCAGGCAAGTCGGGCAAAGAGCGGCTCAGTTGCTGGCTGCACGTGCAAGCTGGGAGGGCTGCAAGCAGGGGGGAAACCAAGGCGGGGGAGCCAGCCCGGGGCCCCTAAAGACATGGGGGCCATAGGCCAGTGCCTAGTTGGCCTAATTGTTACTCCAGCCCTGAGAGTAGAGATGTGTCTGAAATTTCCCTCGGCCTAATTTCTCCCTAAATTTTGAATGGCCTGATTGAATTTCCAAAAGGGAACCAACCGATGCATTTAGGTCTGCCAATCTCCAGTTAGGACCTGAGGATCTCCTGGAATTATAGCTCATCTCCAGACTACAGAGATCCGTTCCCCTGTCCTCCAGGATGGATGCTTTGGAGGGTGGACTCTGTAGCATTGTGCCTCACTGAGTCCCTGTCCTCCCCAGGCTCCACCCTGAAATCTCCAGAGCTTCCCAATCCGGATCTGGCA
This sequence comes from Heteronotia binoei, assembly GCF_032191835.1. Lineage (NCBI taxonomy): Eukaryota > Metazoa > Chordata > Lepidosauria > Squamata > Gekkonidae > Heteronotia > Heteronotia binoei. Next base: position 262,073,554 of record NC_083223.1, read on the forward strand.
ACTCCACCCACCACCACTCCCTGCCATCGGCCGGAGGGGACGAGGCAACCCTAATACATTTAGAATCCTCCATTATTCTGTGCATGTGTTTGATGGCGAGTTTTGCACAGAGACTTGTGCGAGTGTATTTTGGTGTTGCTTTGTGTCTTTCCCCTTCCAATAGATTATTTTATTTAAAACAATTCTAAGCTGCCTTTCCACCCAATATTGAAACAAAATGTTTTAACAAGCTTAAAATATAGATTGATAGATAAATGATAAATAGATGATAGATGGTGAAGTAAGACAGACAGACAGATAGCTGCAGGGCTTTTTTGTAGGGGAAAAAGCCCAGCAGGAGCTCATTTGCATATTAGGCCACACCCCCGGGCATCACCATTGTTTCACACAGGGCTATTTGTTGAAGAAACCCAGCAGGAACTCATTTGCATATCAGGACACACACCCCTGGGCATCACCATGGTTTCACACGGCTATTTGTAGAAAAAGCCCAGCAGGAGCTCATTTGAATATCAGGCCACACCCCTGGACATCACCATTGTTCCACACAGGGCTATTTGTTGAAAAAACCCAGCAGGAGCTCATTTGTATATCAGGCTACACCCCCTGACATCAAGTCAGCCGGAACTGTGTTCCTGCTCAAAAAAAGCCCTGGATAGATGGATGGATGATAGATGGATGGAGGGATGACAGACAAATGGACGGACGGATGGATCATGGATGGATGTCCTAATAAAACCTTACTCCTCCCATCATACTTTTAAAATTATTTTCTCCTACGTGGCCACAGTGGGCATGAGGAAGATTTCCATCTGTTGGCTTTATATGTTTTGGACATTTTGCCATTTTTTTGTGGGGAAAAATATTAGAAAGTTTGTCAAATCTTAAGAGTTCAGCAAGATTCTCACAGGGGGGCTGAACAATGGAGGCCAGAAGCAGGTGTTTTGTGGGGGGAGGGGAGGGAGGGGTCAGAAAGAAAGAGCACAATAAAAGTTAGAGGTTCCAGAGCTTCGTTCCTGTGAGCTCCTGCCCAAAATGAGGCCTGATTACAAGTGATCTCCAGACCACAGGGGTCAATTCCCCTGGATAAAACGGCTGCTACAGAGGGTGGAATCTATGGCATGCATTATACCTGCAGACGGCAGCTGTACTCTCATCTGTGCATTGGGTCTTGCAGGGAGGGGGATGTGGCTGGCCTCTGTTGGAAACAGGGTGCTGGTGTTAAGAAGGATTCAGCTATTAATAGCCTGGGGAAAAGCTGATTCTGAAAAATAGGGTAAGTTTAGAAGGCAGAGGGAGTTCAAAAGTTTGAGAAACATTGCTGCAAACTCTCCTCACTGTACACCATTCCTTCGTCTGATGAAGTCCTCATGCATACAAAAGCTTACATTCGGAATAAAACCTGGTTGGTCTTAAAGCTGCTACTGAACTCCCACTTTGTTATAAGGAGCAGAGGTCCATCAGCGGCTATTTGCCACAGCGTATTGTTGGAACTCTCTGTCTGGGGCAGTGATGCTCTGTATTCTTGGGGGGGACAACAGTGAGAGGACTTCTAGTGTCCTGGCCCCACAGATGGACCTCCTGATGGCACCTGGTTTTTTGGCCACTGTATGACACAGAGTGTTGGGCTGGGTGGGCTACTGGCCTGATCCAACATAGCTTCTCTTGTGTCCTTTTGTTTTAAATTGACTTGCAGCAGCAGCTATTAGCAGGCGACTTTTATTACCTTTTATTGCTATCCAGACCATTTGGTCTTCCAGTTTATTACGCTATTTTGCCATTTGATTCTAACTTTGTATCCGTTTACACTCTTAACCCACCAACTACATGTATTGCAGCCCACGGTACCCTATCCCCTCGTTTGAAGAAGTATGCATGCCCACGAAAGCTTACATTCTGAATAAAACTTGGTTGGTCTTAAAGGTGCTCCTTGACTCCTACTTTGTTCTTAAAAGATTCTAATGCTTTTAGAAATAAATAATATATATTCTTTATCCTACTTTCCTTCCTGCCGCCGGGGAAGACTCCAGCTTCGTAGCAGAGCACCTGAGCTGCACGTCCACAGTCCAATAATTTGTCTCTGGCATCTCCAAAGTACAGGCTCACTCAGTAGCCAGAAGCATTGGGGGAAATTTTCCTCTGCCAGAGAGCTTCTGCCAGGAGACTCTACTAAGCTGACGAGGCAGGATTATATTTGTCCTCACATTTTTCATCTTAAAACCATCCATTTAACCCCCCCACCCCGAAGATATGAGAAACCTTGTTTGGTTTAATCAATAGGGACCAAACACACTCGGCACATGCTCAGATTCTCCTTCTTTGACCACCAGCCCGTACGGCACAAAAGTCACAGCACTGGCCTTAGATCAAGAGACCTCAGTTTGAATTTTCAGATATCTGCTTGTCATTGTGTTTATTAAAGATTTCAGGTTTTCACGGCTGGTAACATCATTAGGGTTTGTAGAATCTTTCGGGCTCAAGTCCCGTGTTCTACTGGAGAAAGTTTTTCTTCCAGACGTTTCGTTCTCGGCTGCGGAGAACATCTTCAGTGGTGTTGCAGCCGGAGCAGGCGCTCTGACCTTCTTGGCTGCTGTGCATTGAGCCAAGAAGGTCAGAGCGCCTGCTCCGGCTGCAACGCCACTGAGGATGTTCTCGGCAGCCGAGAACGAAACGTCTGGAAGAAAAACTTTCTCCAGTAGAACACGGCACTTGAGCCCGAAAGATTCTACAAACCCTAATTGTGTTTATTATTTACTTCCTTCATTTCTACCCCGCCTGTCTTCCCTGTGGCACAAAGTGGTAAAGCTGCAGTATTGCAGTCAGAGCCCTCTACTCACGACCTGAGTTCGATCCCAGCGAAAGCTGGTTCAGGTAGCCAGCTCAAGGTCAACTCAGCCTTCCATCCTTCCGAGGTCGGTCAAATGAGTACCCAGCTTGCTGGCAGGGGGGAGGGCAGTGTAAAAGACTGGGGAAGGCAACGGCAAACCACCCCGTAAAAAGTCTGCCGTGAAAACCTTGTGAAAGCAACGTCACCCCAGAGTCGGAAACGACAGGTGCTTGCACAGGGGACCTTTCCTTTCCTGTCTTCCCCAGCTGGGGCCCAAAGAGGCTTACGTCATTCGGTTCTCTTCCATTATATCCTCACAACAATCCTGCAACGTAGGTTAGCCTGAGAGTTGTGTGACCGGCCCAAGGTTACCCAGCCAGCTTCCATGGCAGAGCTGGGATTTCAAACCTGCCTCCCCCAGATTCTAGTACTCTATCTGCTGTTCTACACTGGGTCTTCCTCAATATTCTCACACACCGTGGTGGATGTAATGTCTGATTTTGGCTGTGGGCTTCCAAGTTAGAGTACTCACTCAGGCACTCATCTAGGCAAGCTGGTTCGAAACATTATTTATTTGCAAGTGGACAACACCAAGCAACAACTACAGCAAGCCTCATCTTGGGCAGGCTAGGGTGGCCATAATGTCTGAAGGCCAGCCAGGGACACCTTTGGGAGGGGGAAGGCAGGGGTGCGCGCGTCGGCGGAAACAGGAAGTGATGTCACTTCCGGTGACGTCACTTCCGGTGACGGCATGCCACCGCCGGAAACAGGAAGTGACATCACTTCCTGTGACATCATTTCCCCGCGCCACCTGCCGGAAACGGGAAGTGACATCACTTCCTGTGACATCATTTCCCCCCGCGCCACCTGCTGGAAGCAGGAAGTGACATCACTTCCTGTGACATCATTTCCCCCAAATGACATCATTTCCCCCAAATGCCACTGCCGGAAACAGGAAGTGATTTCACAGCACTTCCTGTGACGTCCCCAAAAATCCCCCAAATATCACCGCCGGAAACACCAAGATTATTTATAGAGAGGGAAAGGGGGAAATAAAGTTAAATAAAACTTTTTTTACTTTTTTCAAAGTGAGAAGACTAGAGAGAACGGGTTCCACGCTGAGAAGCCAGTCAGATTCCAGTGAGATTCCAGTGAGACTGTGCTGCATAATGCAGCCTATTTATTTTGTCCCGTTTGCTCTGTTGGCTCTATCTGCGCCACCTTCATCACTTTCGGGGTGTGGATCCCCCAGTGGGGTGGTCTCCCGACTCCCTCCGCCGGCTGTTTCTGATAGCCCTGCGCCCCCTCTTTCATTTGATATGTGTCCCGTGCGGGTGCCACCCTCCTGCCGGGAGATGCCGCAAAATGAGCCCCCTTGAGGCTTATGGCGGCAGGGCTCGGGGGAAGCAAGCTAGACTGCTGTTCTTTTGAGGGGTTATAGAGTGTTTCGAGCCCGTCCCTGTGGCATCGGTCCCATCGTTGTGGGACCCAGGGGGCCGGCGCAGCGGCACGCCGAAGCAGCCTGTCACTAATAACACAGGTCGAGATGCAGGACAGGAACCCGGAAGTGACCGACAGGCTGCTTCAGCGTGCCGCTGCGCCGGCCCCCTGGGCCCCACAACGACCAGCAGTCAAAAGAACAGCAGTCTCAAAAGAACAGCAGTCTAGCTCGCTTCCCCGAGCCCTGCCGCCATAAGCCTCAAGGGGGCTCATTTTGCGGCATCTCCCGGCGGGAGGGTGGCACCCGCACGGGACACATATCAAATGAAAGAGGGGGCGCAGGGCTATCAGAAACAGCTGGCGGAGGGAGTCGGGAGACCACCCCACTGGGGGATCCACACCCGAAAGTGATGAAGGTGGCGCAGATAGAGCCAACAGAGCAAACAGGACAAAATAAATAGGCTGCATTATGCAGCACAGTTGAGAAAGTGCCATATCCCATGTACTGATGAAGTAAATACAGGATCTGAGAACAAAATTGCACCAGAAGACACAAACACAAAGCTCCCTTACACTGAATCAGTGCTTGGGTTCACGAAAGTCAGTATTGTCTAGTCCAGTCACAAACACAAAGCTCCCTTACACTGAATCAGTGCTTGGGTCCACGAAAGTCAGTATTGTCTAGTCCAGTCACAAACACAAAGCTCCCTTACACTGAATCAGTGCTTGGGTCCACGAAAGTCAGTATTGTCTAGTCCAGTCACAAACACAAAGCTCCCATACACTGAATCAGTGCTTGGGTCCACCAAAGTCAGTATTGTCTACTCCAGGGGTGGCCAGAGGGAGGGAGTGAGGGAGGAAGGAGGGAGGTGGGAGGAGGGAGGAGGGAAGGAAGGGAAGGAAGAAAGGAAGGAAGGGAGGAGGGAGAGAGGGAAGGAAGGAAGAAAGGAAGGAGGGAGGGAGGAAGGAGGGAAGGAAGGAGGGAAGGAAGAAAGGAAGGAAGGAGGGGAGGAAGGAGGGAGGGAAGGAAGGGAGGGAGGAGGGAGGGAGGGAGGGAAGGAAGGAAGGAAGGAAGGAAGGAGGGAGGGAGGGAGGGAGGGAGGGAAGGAGGGAAGGAAGAAAGGAAGGGAGGAGGGAGGGAGGGAGAGAAGGAAGGGAGAAGGGAAGGAGGGAAGGAAGGAAGGAAGGAAGGAAGGAGGGAGGGAGGGAAGGAAGAAAGGAAGGAAGGAGGGAGGGAGGGAAGGAAGGAGGGAAGGAAGGAAAGGAGGAGGAGGGAGGGAGGGAAGGAAGGAAGGAAGGAGGGAGGGAAGGAAGGAAGGGAGGAGGGAGGGAAGGAAGGAAGGAAGGAGGGAGGGAGGAAGGAGGGGAGAACGGGAAGGGAGGGAGGGAGGGAAGGAGGGAAGGAAGGAAGGAAGGAGGGAAGGAAGTAAGAAAGGAAGGAAGGAAGGGAGGAGGGAGGGAAGGAAGGAAGGAAGAAAGGAAGGAAGGAGGGAGGAAGGAGGGAGGGAGGGAAGGAAGAAAGGAAGGGAGGGAGGAGGGAGGGAGGGAGGAAGGAGGGAAGTAGGGAGGGAAGGGAGGAGGGAGGGAGGGAAGGGAGGGAGGGAAGGGAGGGAAGGAGGGAAGGAAGGAAGGAAGGAGGGAAGGAAGGAAGGGAGGAGGGAGGGAGGGAAGGAAGGAAGGAGGGAGGGAGGGAGGAGGGAGGGAAGGAGGGAGGGAGGGAAGGAAGAAAGGAAGGAAGAGAGGAGGGAGGGAAGGAAGGAAGGAAGGAAGGAGGGAGGGAGGGAGGAGGGAGGGAAGGGAGGAGGGAGGGAAGGGAGGAGGGAAGGAAGGAGGGAGGGAGGGAAGGAAGGAGGGAAGGGAGGGAGGGAAGGAAGGAAGGAAGGAAGGAGGGAGGGAGGAAGGAGGGAGGGAGGGAAGGAGGGAGGGAAGGAAGAAAGGAAGGAAGGGAGGAGGGAGGGAGGGAAGGAAGAAAGTAAGGAAGGAGGGAGGGAGGAAGGAGGGAGGGAAGGGAGGAGGAAACGAAGGAAGGAGGGAGGGAGGGAAGGAAGGAGGGAAGGGAGGGAGGGAGGAAGGAAGAAGGAAGGAAGGAAGGAAGGAAGGAGGGAAGGAAGGAGGAAGGAAGGAAGGGAGGGAGGGAGGAGGGAGGGAGGGAAGGAAGGGAGGAGGGAGGGAAGGAGGGAAGGAGAAAGGAAGGGAGGAGGGAGGGAGGGAAGGAAGGAAGAAAGGAAGGAAGGAGGGAGGGAGGGAAGGAAGGAAGGAAGGCCGGCCGCCCCCTCCCGCCAGCCACCCCCCCGCTTTCGGCCCCCCCTGGCTTACCTTGTTCCGGGCGGCTGGTGCTGCTGGCGGGGCTGGCGGCGGCTGGGGAGGCGGCGGAGAGGCCGGCGCTGGTCTCTGGAGGGCCTCCAGGGACCAGCGCCGGCCTCTCCGCGGCCTCCTCTGGCCTCTGGAGGCCCTCCAGGGACCAGCGCCGGCCTCTCCGCGGCCTCCGCGGGCCTCTGGAGGCCCTCCAGGGACCCGCGCCGGCCTCCCCGGCCTCCGCCACCGCCGCCGGGCCCCGCGCGCGGGCGGGGAAGGCGGGGAGTGAGGGAGCCAGCGTCCCTGCACGTGCGCACACCGCCGTGCGCACGCGCAGGGACGCTGGCTCCCTCACTCCCCGCCTTCCCCGCCCGCGCGCGCGGCCCGCCGGCTCCCCGCTGGCTATACCGGGACTTCTAATGGTCCCAGTATAGCCAGCCAGGGAGCCGGGAATTGGTGGCCAGAACCGGGAAAGTCCCGGGAGACCGGGACGGTCTGGCCACCCTAGCAGGAGCTCACAGGAGCGGAGCTCCGGAACGTCTACATTTTATTGTGATCATTCTTACTCCCCTCTCCCCCCCTCACAAAAAAATACTTGCTTCTGGGCTCTATTGTTCAACCCTGTGAGAATCTTCTGAACTCTTAAGATTTGACAAACTTTCTAATATTTTTCCCCACAAAAGAATGGGAAAACAACTCGAACATATCAAGCAGGCAGAAATCTTCATCATGCTGTTGTGGCCATGTAGGAGAAAGTCATTTTAAAAAGTACGATGGGAGTAAGGTTTTATTAGGACAATTATAATTCAGAAACATTTTAAGGTAAATGCTGAGCTGATTTAATTTAGTGCACCTTCCGGTGATGTCAGGAATGTGTGGTGTGCAGGGCTTTTTGGGTAGAAAAAGCCAGCAGGAACTCATTTTAATATTAGGCCACATCCCCTGATGTCATCATTGTTTCACATAGGACTTTTTGTAGAAAAAGCCCACCAGGAATTCATTTGCATATTAGGCCACACCCCCTGGAGGCAAGCAAGCTGGAACTGCGTTCCTGTGCGTTACTGCTTTAAAAAAAGCCCTGGTGGTGTGGCATATGCAAATGAGTTATGCATATGAGTTGTGCTAATGACCTCCAGCACCTCTTTTTACACAAAATGACCCCTGACTACAAGTAACATCCAAACTGGAAACTGAAGCAAGTGCTCCACCCAATAGGACCAAACTAAATCACACAGATATTAGGGGAGGAGCAGACTATTCCATTACACAGAGAGAGAGAGATAAATAGCACAGTGGATGCTGAAGGCTTGCTTACGGGTACCCAGAATCTCAGTATGTTTGTTAGATATGCTTTCCAACCTCTAGGTGGTACCTGGAGATCTCCTGCTATTATGATTCATCTCCAGATGACCAAGATCAGTTCCCTCAGAGAAAATGGCTGCTTTGGAGAGTCAATATTATGGCATCATAACCTGCTAAAGTCCCTCTCTTACCCAAGGCCCAGGCTCCATCCCGCCAAAACACTTCCAGGTATTTCTCCACCCAGAGCTGGCAACACTATTTAGACGAGGATTGGAGAGAACTGGATTCATTATAGGGTTGCCAATCCCCAGGTGGAGGCAGGAGATGCCCAGTTTGGAGGCCCTCCCTCTGCTTCAGGGTCATCAGAAAGTGTGGGGAGGAAATGTCTCCTGGGCACTCCATTATTCCCTATGGAGACTGATTCCCATAGAGTATAATGGAGAATTGATCCACAGGTATCTGGGGCTCTGTTTTTTTGAGGCAGAGGCACCAAAATTTCAGCATAGCATCCGGTGCCTCTCACCAAAATACCCTCCAAGTTTCGAAAAGCTTGAACCAAGGGGTCCAGTTCTATGAGCCCTCAAAGAAAGTGCCCCAATCCTTCATTATTTCCAGTGGAGGGAAGGCATGTAAAAGGTGCGCCATCCCTTTAATGTGATGGCCTGAACTCCCTTTGGAGTTCAATTATGCTGGTAACAACTTTGCTCCTGGCTCCACCCCCAAAGTCTCCTGCCTCTACCCCCAAAGTCCACAGATATTTCTTGAATTGGACTTGGCAACCCTAGGATTTAAACTCTGCTCAGTCAGTGAGTGACCAAGAACTCTATCAGCCTACCTTACAGGAGTTTTATGAAAATAAAAACGGAGGCGGGAAAGCTAGATACCATCCCAAGATGGTTTTATCTAAATGTATCATTATGTATTATGATTTCTTGTATACTGAATTTATGTGTTGTAAGCCGCCCTGAGCCTGCTATGCGGGGAGGGCGGGATATAAATAAAAAGTTATTATTATTATTATTATTATTATTATTATTATTATTAGCTCCTTGGAAGAAGGGTGAGATAGAGTGTAATGAGTTTATTGCATTTTAGTCATTCCTCTGTTCCTCTAGTCTCAAGTTGTAATGGTTACCCTCCTCCCCACCAATTGTGAGACGAGAAAAGCACTCAGCAAATGCTCAGATAAATATAGTCCGGGGGTGCTCATAAGAACATAAGAGAAGCCATGTTAGATCAGGCCAATGGCCCATCCAGTCCAACACTTTGTGTCACACAGTGGCAAAATTTATATACAATATAAAATACACACACACACACACACACACACACTGTGGCTAATAGCCACTGATGGACCTCTGCTCCATAATTTTATCTAAACCCCTCTTGAAGGTGGCTATGCTTGTGGCCGCCACCACCTCCTGTGGCAGTGAATTCCACATGTTAATCACCCTTTGGGCGAAGAAGTACTTCCTTTTATCCGTTTTAACCTGTCTGCTCAGCAATTTCATCGAATGCCCACGAGTTCTTGTATTGTGAGAAAGGGAGAAAAGTACTTCTTTCTCTACTTTCTCCATCCCATGCATTATCTTGTAAACCTCTATCATGCCACCCCACAGTCGACGTTTCTCCAAGCTAAAGAGTCCCTTTCTTCATAGGGAACGTGTTCCAGCCCTTTAATCATTCTAGTTGCCCTTTTCTGGACTTTCTCCAATGCTATAATATCCTTTTTGAGGTGCGGCGAAGAACTGCACACAGTACTCCAAATGAGACCACACCATCGATTTATACAGGGGCATTATGATACTGGCTGATTTGTGTTTTCAATTCCCTTCCTAATAATTCCAGCATGGCGTTGGCCTTTTTATTGGCAATCGCACACTGTCTTGACATTTTCAGTGAGTTATCTACCACGACCCCAAGATCTCTCTCTTGGTCCGTCTCTGACAGTTCACATCCCCATCAACTTGTATTTTGTAGCTGGGATTCTTGGCCCCAATGTGCATTACTTTGCACTTGGCACATTGAACCGCATCTGCCACGTTGACGCCCACTCACCCAGCCTCAAAAGATCCCTTTAGAGTGCCTCACAATCCTCTCTGGTTCTCCCACCCCTGAACAATTTAGTGTCATCCGCAAACTAAACTTGCTTAAGCTCAACTTGCTTAACATAAGAGCCTCATAGAATAAACGTCAGATGTTTGGGAGCCACAAGACATGAATGACAGGTGCTTGAGAGCCGGAAAGGGGGGGGAGGAGGGAGGGAAATAGATGGGGAGGAGGGGAGAGGTGGAAAGAGAGCAACTATACTTTAAATACATTCTCCAAGCCACCAGCCGGCTTGGAAAAGTGATCTAAAGAGAGAAATGTCTTCTCCAAGCTGGCTGATGGGGGCTTTGAGAGCCAAACAATATGTGTGAAAAAGCCACATATGTGTAAGCCACAGTTCAGCCTCCCCTGATATAGTCTCTTAGTGAAAACTGCTTCGCACTTGGCTTAAGGCTAAACTTTGTCTAAAAGAAGAATGGGAGGAAAGGATTTCCCTCCTTTCAATTTGCACAAAAGCCATTCCGCTAGGAGGCACGCCAGATCAAAGAATTCGGCTCAAAGAAAAACTACAACTCCCAGAACCCTTAGCAAACAAACCCTACATTGATCCACGGCCACACACCTCTTTAATAAATCTCTCCAGGCTCGCCTTTCGGTGCCCCAGGATTGGAGGGTTTGGAAAGCGCAAGGGGGCCTGCCGGACACCCGATTGGCTGTCCCTCTGGCAACAAAGAGGCTTGGGGAGGGTATGAAGTAGAGGAGCCCCGCCCCTCCATTGTGTTCCAAGTTCTTGCCGAAAGCTTGGTCGGGCGAGCGAACGAGGAGTTGGGGCTGGAGCGCTGAGCCGGGGCGCAGCGTAATTGCGCGCATCTTGTGGTTATTGCGGGGAGGGAAGAAAAATTGTCCATTTCTTGCAGGTGGGAAGAAATGCAAGGAGTCGTTGAGGGTGCAAAGAAAGCAAATGGACTCGAGAGGTGTAAATTTGTAAATCTATAAAAATATAAATATTTGGACCCTTGCAATTCCAAGGCGCCCCTTCCCTCCAAGCGCGGCTCTCTCGACTTTGCGTCCAAGTGGAAAAAGTTCGCTCCGGAGCGGAGAGCGAGCGAGACGCGGCGCTGCAGCGGTGGCTGAATGGGGGGAAGAACCTGTTGATGGAGCCGGCTGCCGAAGCGCAGAGGCTGGCCGGGCAAGCCGAGACCTCTCTGGGAAGGGCCATGGCCGAGCGAAACCCGTGCGCAGGTAAAAACTCTCCCGCTTTGGCTCCCGGACGCCTGGGTTCTTCTCCGGGAGGGGGTGGCAACTGGGCCAGAGAGCGGGTCGGGTCGCTTCCTAGCGCCGAGGGAGCGCTGCCTAGTGGTTGGGGAAGCCCGGGTTTCTTGGAATCTTGGACGCGGGGACGGTGGTGCGGGGACCTGAAGGGGTTGGACTGGAACATTGCAAGAGTTATGGGGGGGGGCGGCTGGAAAATCACTTGGCTTTCTTTTCCAGCCCTGGTGGGAGGCTGATGGGCCCCTGGAAGCCAGGATACCTGGGTTCAAAGGTGCAGCGGGAGGGATGTGGAGGACTCCTGGGTTCCTTTCCCTGCATCAGAGGGGGGGGGGGAGATAGATTGCAGCAGGCTGGATCCTAAAGTCTGGGTACCTTGGGACTGTGGGTTTGCCAGGGACTCTTAGCTAAAAAATACTTTTCCCCCCAGCTATAATATGAAGTGAGTGGTGCCTAGTGGTGAGAGTTAGAAGTTAGAACTGATAAAAAGAATGAGCCGGCCAGCTCATCCAGCCAAAGGGTGATTAACACATGGAATTCACTGCCACAGGAGGAGGTGGTGGCTACAAGCATAGCCAGCTTCAAGGGGGGATTGAATAAACAGATGGAGCAGAGGGCCATCAATGGCTATTAGCCACAGTGCATTGTTGGAACTCTCTGTCTGGGGCAGTGATGCTCTGAATTCTTGACGCTTGGGGGGGACAACAGTGGGAGGGCTTCTAGTAGTCCTGGCCCCGCTGATGGACCTCCAGATGGCACCTGGGTTTTTTGGCCGCTGCATGACACAGAGTGTTGGACTGGGTGGGCCATTGGCCTGATCCAACATGGCTTCTCTTATGTTCTTATGAGAGCTGGGAAGGCTCTGTCCCAGGTTCTGGTCACTGGGGGAAGCCCTTAGTCCTTTTTGGAGGGAAGGAATCCAGTCTTGGGAGCCAGGTTGGTAGCAGACTTTAGCTAGGATGGAGTGAAAGGGGGTGAGCTGGACTGAAACTGCCCCGAAACAACTTGGATCATGGGCAATGCAGGGCCTAACAGAGACCAGTGTGAGTCTTGTCTTTTTACATAATCAGTGATGCGATAGACTGGTTTGTACCCACTGCCCCAGATGCGATGCTTGGGCCATTCGACTCAGCCGTGCACAAAGCGGCCGGCTCATACTAATCTTTATTTTAAAAGTAAAGGTTGTCCCCCTGTGCAAGCACCAGTCGTTTCCGACTCTGGGGTGACGTCGCATCACGACGTTTTCACAGCAGACTTTTATGGGCTGGTTTGCCATTGCCTTCCTCAGTCATCTATGCTTTACCCCCAGCAAGCTCGGTTATTAGCAGTATCAATAATTCTCTGTTATTTTCCTTGGGCAGAGGGCTATACAGAAGGCCCTCCTTTGCATGTGGGAGCCAGGAGGTTTAGGAACGTGGCCATTGGTTAGCCAGTGGAGAGGTGTGCGGAGCATCTGCTGGGAGTGAAAGAGGCTACCGGGCTAGGAGGTTTGGAACTTTTCCAGTTGTTGCTAAGCAAAAGCAGATGCCACGGCAGTGTTGGGGCTTGGAGGTTTTCCCGCGGGGATCAGCCTGAGGGAGGCTGGACTTTTTCCGGCTGGGCTCTATCTGAGGGATTTCATCTCTCTGTGAACCTCTTGATTTGTTTCCATCCCCAGTGCTTGAGCTGAAATCTGCCAAGGATTGGGTTTGGCAATTGGGTAATGTGCTTTGAGTGCAGAGAGAGGGTGGTCTTCCCTTCCAAATGGTTGTCTGCGTTTGTTTGTTTTTTTCAAAAATCCCCTGTGCTGAATCCCTAAATGCAATTTTCAGGCTGTTGTTGTTCCCTTGCAAATCAAGTTACTTGCATTCACAAACTTCTTCAAACTAGTTACCCTAGCAATGCATGTTTGTTCCAGTTTTATTTTGCTTCATTTATCGTCCACCTTTCTCCATGAGACAAAAGGTGGATGACCATATTATAAACACGTAGAATAAGGACCAGTATAATACATGCCAGTCAATGTTCCCTCTAAGCTGTGGAGTCTCGTGAGCAAAAATTCTACTTTGTGAGGTACTGGTATTAAAGTTGTGAGCTGCTGCATAAATTAGTTTGCTCTAGGTGGCCAAACTGTGGCTCAGGAGGTGGCCAAACTGTGGGCTCAGGAGCCACATGTGGCTCTTTCACACATATTGTGTGGCTCCCAAAGTACCCACTGCCCCATCGGCCAAACTGGTGGCCACACTGTAGCCAAACTGTGGCTCAGGAGTGGCCAAACTGTGGCTCAGGAGCCACATGTGGCTCTTTCACACATATTGTGTGGCTCTCAAAGTACCCACTGCCCCATCAGCCAGCTTGGAGAAAGCGTTTATCTCTTTAAACCACTTCTCCAAGCCGAGCCAGACAGAGCCTCGGCGTATGCATCTAAAGTTAAAGTTGCTTTCTTTCCACCTCTTCCTCCATCTGCTTTCCTTACAGCTTTCAAACATCTGACATTCATGTCTTGCGTTTCTCAAACATTTATTCTGTGTGACTCTTACGTTAAGCAAGTTTGGCCATCCCTGCTCTAGGGCCATTTTTCTTGAGCTGAGGCAAAAAATGTACGAGTTGGAGGCTAAAAAATTGCGAGCTAGCTGACACTAACTCAGCTTAGAGGAAGCACTGGTGCCAGTGTATACTCTCTCTCGGCTTGACTTCGCGGACAAAGATTTAAGAAGGGTGCAGTAGTCCACGTCTGCTGCAGGCTCGCTGGTGGCTGACAAGACCAATGCAGGACAGGCAGGTCCGGCCACAGTGGCTGCAGGGAAAAGTCAGTGTATATGTGCATCAGTATAATACTTTTGTACTTTTGTCTCATTATGGGAAGACAGGAGTCACCAGAAAAGACAATAATGCTAGGAAAAGTTAAAGGCAGCAGGAAAAGATGAAGACTCAACAGGAAGTGGATTGAGTCAATCGAGGAAACTGTTAATGATGGGACATTTTGCGGAACAATTCATAGGATAACCGGGGCTTTTTCCTTTGCATATGAGGCCACACACCCCTGATGTAGCCAATCCTCCTGGAGCTTGCAGTAGGCCCTGTAAGAAGAGCCCTGTAAGCTCTTGGAGGATTGGCTACATGAGGGGGCGTGGCCTAATATACAAAAGAGTTCCTGCTACAAAAAAAAAGCCCTGGGGATAACCATAAGTTGGAAGCGACTTGATGATACTTAGCGCACACAAACACATAATACATACAGTAAGCAATATCTGCTCATGCGGGGCTTTAATCGCCCTCCCACCCATTTCCCAGAATCCTGTATTTCAATTTATGGACTACATTGTAATCCCGTCCTGGAGTTCAGGGCAGTGCTTGTGATTCCCCCCCCCCCCCTCTGTTATATCCTCACAATGGCCCCGTGAGGCTGACAGAAGGAGAAAGGGATTGGTCCAAGATCACCCCGGAGTGTTGGTGTAGATGGGCCATTGGTCTGATCCAACATGGCTTCTCTTATGTTCTTATGTTTGGCAGCTGGGCAATGCGGAGTCTGGAGGGGGCCACATAAACCTGTAGTACTGTGGTTATTGGTGGTGCTGGAAGGTGCCCTCAAGTCATTATCGACTTATGTTGACCCCCACAAGGTTTTCAAGGCAAGCGATGAACAGAGGTAGTTTGCTGTTGCCTTTCTCTGTCTAGGAACCTTGGGCTTCCTTGGTGGTCTCTCATCCAAGTACAAACCGGGGCTGACCCTGCTTAGCTTCCAAGCTCTGATGAGATCAGCCCAGCCCAGCCTGAGCTGTCTACAGATGGCAAAAAAAAAAGCAAAAGAGCCTTTAAGAGAGAGACAGAGAGAGAACAAAATTTACACATGCTCATTTCCACTTAGAGATGCAAATTTACACATAACCTCTTAACGGAAATACAGCTGACCTTAAGTGCCCGTTCAGTCTGGGACAATAGCAGGCAGAACTTTGCCACAAAAAGTGACCAAAAATTACAAAAGGTGACTTTGGCCGATTTGACCAGACTGAAGCAGAACCCTGATATTTCAGGGGGCAGGCCTCAACAAAGACGACATCTGGCCATCCTAGTTATGGCTCAGACTGGGGGAGGGACCAGCTAAACGTTGAGGCAGAGATTGGGTATCCTTATGGCATTCTTTTGGTTCCCCGTGGAACAGCATTTTTAATTGGTTTATTTGAAACACATTACCCGCCCACTCCAAAACAATCACAAAGAATGAGACTTCCCCATTCGAATGAAAACCCAGCTGCAAAGACAGTCAGTCCTAATATTGCCCTTCAAGTTCCTTTGGAGGATCACCAACTGGCAAAGGCGTACATCTCTCTCATTGTCTTTTTATAAGTCTTGTCATCCCGCCTGAGCCTGGATGAGAAAGGCAGACGAGAAATGAAGTAAGCAAATCAATCCACCGAAAGGTCTTTCAGGGACACCCAAAAGAAGAATGTTAGGCTCTTGATAGTTATGCCTGGAAGGGGTTTTCTACAGGCTGGCCACCGTAACCCCCAAGGCCATGTGCCTGGTGATCCCCACCTCACTTCTGAAGGGTACCCAAAATAAGGCCAAAGTGTAGATGACTGAGGAAGGCAATGGCAAACCACCCTGTAAAAAGTCTGCCAAGAAAACTTCATGATGTGACGTCACCCCAGGGGTCGGTAACGACTCAGTGCTTGCACCGGGGATTACCTTTACCTTTATCCAGGGCTCTGTTTTTGCAGCAGGAACTCCTTTGCATATTAGACCATACACCCCTGATGTAGCCAGTCCTGTAGCTTACAGTAGGCCCTGTATTAAGAGCCCTGTAAGTTCCAGGAGGATTGGCTGCATCAGGGGTGTGTGGCCTAATATGCAAATGAGTTCCTGCTACAAAAGAAGCCCTGCCTTTACCTTTTTAGACTTCCCTTGACACATCCTTTCTGCTCCCCTGGTAAAGGGGGAGATGTCACTGATGGGTCATG
The DNA here is from genome assembly GCF_032191835.1 of Heteronotia binoei. Classification (NCBI taxonomy): domain Eukaryota; kingdom Metazoa; phylum Chordata; class Lepidosauria; order Squamata; family Gekkonidae; genus Heteronotia; species Heteronotia binoei. Next base: position 262,089,676 of record NC_083223.1, read on the forward strand.
CCTGCAGCCCAAGATGATACAAGAAATTTCGGTGCAGGAAAGCCAAATGGTGTCTTTCGTGATACTGAAAATGAAACAATTGCTTTGTTGAAATATTGAACGTGACAAGAGGAGGAAACAAAGCAAATGGTGCCCCCACATCGGAATCAACTGCTTCGCCCTGCCTCATGTTTAAAGCAGTTCCAAATCCACTAGGATCCTAGTGCCAGTTATGCTTTTTGGTATCCATTTGAGCTGCCCCCCAGCCCTATAAACAGTTCCAGCAGATGTTGACTTTGTGACAGCACTTTGAAGTGCTGAGTTCTTGTGGCCCTTTCTTACAAGCTCAGGGAAACTCTGATGGCGAAGAAGAAGAATGCAGATTTATATCCTGCCCTTGTCTCTGAATCAGTCTCAGAGTGGCTTACAATCTCCTTTATCTCCTTCCCTCACAACAGACACCCTGTGAGGTGGGTGAGGCTGAGAGGGCTCTCCCAGAAGCTGCCCTTTCAAGGACAACTCCTACGAGAGCTATGGCTAACCCAAAGCCATTCCAGCAGCTTCAGGTGGACTTTGGGGTCCGTCAGCAATTTTTCTCCAGGTCAGTTTGGCCAGGGATCCTGGAGGTTTTTGCCATCTTCTGGGCATGGAACAGAGGTCACTGGGGATGTGGGGGGGAGGTATATGTGAAGCACCTGCGTTGTGGGGGGTTGGACTAGACAGATGACCCTTCCAACTCTGCGGTTCTATAAAAGAATAAATCTAGTCTGGTGATTCAGGGGGCTTTTTTGACTTCCAAACCTTCTTTCCTTGTTTAGCCTGAATGGACTTCATGTCCATGGAGGACAGGTTTAAAAGCGACTGCTAGTCATAGTGACCAAAGAGAACCTCCACATTCAGAGGCAGTAAACTTGTGGATGACCAGAGCCAGGAGGCAACATTAGGGGAAGGCCTTGGCCTCCAAGCCTTGTTGTTGGCACTCCAGAGGAACAAGTTGGCCACTGTATGAGAGCATGCTAGACTTGATAGCTCACTGGTCCGATCCGTCAGGGCTCTTCTTATGACTTGCTGCCTTCAATTTAACAAGGAGAAAAATCTGCCGAAATTGCTACCTTCCCCAGGGTAGCATTAATGCATTTTGCACACATCAAATGAAAGGGTGAAACAGGCAAAGAGAACCACCCACGTCAGTATGAGTTGTGGCTGCCTAGAATCCACGTGGAGCTTGTTTCCCATATAGACATGTGGTTTTAATTTAGGTGAGTTGTAAATATTGAATGTGACAGGAGGAGGAAAGAAGTAAAGTTCGCTGAAGGGGAAAAGAGATGATGGAGTCTCTTGGTCTTGCTCTTGGAAGAGAATCTCACATTAAGGGGGGGGGGCTATAGAGGTGTGTGGGCTTTAGGAGACTTTGTGTGTCAGGAAAGTGCAAAGGAAGAAGGTACTGGATTTATACTCCGCCCTCACTCTGAATCTCAGAGTAGCTCACAATCTCCTTTATTCCCCGCCCCCAACAACAGACACCCTGTGAGGTGGGTGGGGCTGAGAGAGCTCTCACAGGAGCTGCCCTTTCAAGGACAACTTTTGCCAAAGCTATGGCTGACCCAAGGCCCTTCCAGCAGCTGCAAGTGGAGGAGTGGGGAATCAAACTCGGTTCACCCAGATAAGAGTCCGCACACTTAACCACTACACCAAACTGGCTGGGGAGTCTTTGCACGGTTGAGGGGCCATGGCTCAGTGGTAGAGCCTCTGTTTGGCATGATTGTCCCAGGTTCAGTCCCCAGCATCTCCAGTTAAAAAGGAGTAGGCGGCAGGCAAAGTGAAAGATCTCTGCCTGAGCCCCTAGAGCTGGGGTGTCAAACTCATTTGTTATGAGGGCCGGATCTGACAAAAATGAGACCTTGTCAGGCCGGGCCATGTTGGGTCTGGTCATGTGTGTACCTGTGCCCCCCTTGTTTTTCTTCTTTGCCTTTCCTTTTCTCCCAGCACAACCTGCTTTTTTCTGTTCTCTCCCAGCAGCCTCTGTCTCCACTCACTCTCCCATCTTTGTTGTTTCCCCATCTTTCCTCCTTTTTTGTTTGCCTCTTTCATGACTTCTGTGCCTCCTCTCTAAAATTTTATCTTTTTCTCTCTCCCGTCTTTCACCTTTTCCACCACCCACTGATGCTAACTAACCCTTGGATCTCCACTACCCCCTCCAACATTTCATATTGGTCTGCAAACCTGAGGCTTCCTCTGGGCTTGTAGAACTGTAACTGCTTGTTCCTAGCCCCAGTGTGTGTGTTGGATCTAAATTCTGTCTGTGTTTCCAGTTAGATACAATGATGTATACACCAGTTGGCTCTTCTATCCTGGAAAAGCTCACAGGCAAAAGGACTAATTTCAGGTGTATCATTTTACCTTGGAACTTGTGAACTGGTTAAGCAACCCTAACGCACACATGCAAATCTCTGTGTTCGGGGTGAAGTGAGGAAGCAGGAAGTTAGATCTGGGACGTTAATAGCCCATTCACTCATTTATTTTATTTAGAAGTTTTATGCCACTTATCAAAGGGAACCTAGCCAAGTTATTGCCTGGTATTACAAAGAATGCGGATGCATACATGAAAGGGGAAGGCCTCAGCTTTCTACCCTGTTGTGGGCCCTTCAGAGGAACTGGCTGGCCACTGTGTGAGACAGGAGGGCTCATAGAATCATAGAGCTGGAAGGGACCTCCAAGGCCATCTAGTCCAACCCTCTGCATAATACAGAAATTCACAGATGCCTCCCCCTAAGTTCACAGAAACAGCATTGCTGTCAGATGGCCATCTAGCCTCTGTTTAAAAACCTCCAAAGAAGGAGCGCCCACCACCTCCCGAGGAAGCCTGTTCCAGTTACAAACCACCCTAACTATCAGGAAGTTCTTCCTAATGTTTAGCCGAAGACTTTCTTTTGATTTAATTTCAACACGTTGGTTCTGGCTCAACCTTCAGGACAACAGAAAACAACTCTGCACCATTCGCTATATGACAGCCCTTGAGGATGGTTATCATATCACCTCTCAGTCTTCTCCTCTCCAGGCTAAACGTACATATTTTCTTAAAGTCATTAATGATGTCCAGAAGTCTTTGAAAACCTGTATGTCGCAGGGGTCTAGTTCTCATTGAGGGAGTAACCCAGTGCCATTTTAGATTGTAAGCAAGGGTACAGACAATAGCTCATTCTTTAATGCAGTTGGTTTCCCCCTGTAGCTAGCCTGTCAGGGACGAGTCCTCCCTTGTATGCTGATTTACTATGTGTGTGCATCTTTAAAGTTGTGTGAGGGCCCCGTTTTCTTCTTGATGTGGTGAAGCCCAGACACATGTCAAATTCCCTCAGTGCAAGCCGGGTCATCGCCAGGCATGTCTTAAGAGCGTGGATCGCTATTCAGGCATAATACTGCGAGGCAAATCCTGAGTTTGTCTCTTTGGCCTGTGTAATGTGTGGAATGGCAATGAGTGTGTGAACTGACAGATGCCAGGATGACTTAGGCACGCTTGGTCCTCTCTCACCTGACGTAGCAGCGGCCGGTGATAAGCTGTAGGTACAAACCAGCTATCTGAAAACGTTGACTAGTTCTTTTTGCTTTACATCTCCAAGTAGAGTTGCCAATCCAGGTGGGGGCAGGGGACCCCCCCAGTTTGGAGGCCCTCCCTCCATTTGAGTCATCAGAAGGGGGGGAGGGAAATGTCTGCTGGGCACTCCATTATTCCCTATGGAGACCGATTCCCATAGGATAGAATGGAGAATTGATCCACAGGTATCTGGGGCTTGGGGGGAGGGCTTTTTTTTTTTTTTTTAGGTAGAGGCACCAAATTTGCTGCATAGCATCCAATGCCTCTCCCCAAAATACCCTCCATGTTTCAAAAGGATTGGACCAGGGAGTTCGATTCTATGAGCCCCCAAAGAAGGTGCTCCTATCCTTCATTATTTCCAATGGAGGAAAGGCATTCAAAATGTGTGTGGTCCCTTTAAATGTGATGGTCAGAACTCCCTTCGGAGCCCAGTTATGCTTTGACTCCACCCCAATGTCTCCTGGCTCCACCCCCAAAGTCCCCAGATATTTCGTGAATTGGACTTGGCAACCCTATCTCCTGGCTTGGTTTGGCCATCTTGGTTGTGGCTGAGGCTGGGAGAATAACGGGGAATGTTTTGAAACCTCGGATTTTCTTCTTGTGAGGAGTTCATCGAGCCAGTGAAAGAGACAATAGACATATTTGGTGTGCCTGTGGGGAGGCAGAAGCCCACTGGCACCTGCGGCCAGGTCCATCTGGACCTTCCTTAATTTATCCTCCCGTTTTTAACATTCTGCTCAACAGGCATTGGCTTGTGCTGAGGCCAAGGGTGGCGGAAGAGTGCAACTGTGGGATCTTCTGTCTCAAAGGCTGTTTTCTCTCCGGGACGCTTGAAGTCCGAGCTTCTCGAAGGACACCGCGGGGATGAGAAATAGGGGCCGGGCCTCAAGATACCGTTGTCGGGGCCTCGAAAACGACACAAGTTCTTCTCAGCTGCAAGCATCCTGGAACTCACAGACTACTTGACTTTTTGTTCCATCCCAACGCTACCTCAGAAGTAGGACTTGAGGGCTCTGTGATTCAGCAAGAGGACACGTCTGGGCCTGGTGGTACTGTGAGGCGTCCAGCAGTGGCAGCTGTGCTATGAATTGGTGTTTATGGACTGTCTACCTCGGCCTGGTCTGCAGCAGTTTCGCTGAGGGTAAGACTGTGTGTCTGGGCTGTCATTCACTGTGTTGCGTGGGTGTGTATTTACTCATCTAAAAATGTCAAAGTCGCTGTATCTGATTCAGCTCCCACGATAATGGTTGGCTTCAGTTTCATGCAGATTGCCGATTACGTCTTCGTAGCGTTCTCTGGTTTCTGTCTCTCGTTTCTTTCACAACTCTTGCTCTTCACCCTGAGTATGTGTGGTGGCAATTGCTGACTACACATGGTGAGGGTCTGTCAGGCTTTTGCACATTTTGCTGTTGTCAGACAGCTTGTAATAGCTCCTGGTGGGCATATGCTGCAGTACAGCTATGTAGAGCACTGAAGTCCTACCTGAAAGGTCCCCAGAGTGGTGCTTGTGGGTACCATGGCACCTGCTGGTACTTTTCCTAGCACCCACCAAGTGTTTGTTGAAAGAGGGCAGGGCAAGGTAGAATCTTTTTCTGCCCAGCAAGGCTTCGGATTGGCCGCTGGAGATCTGAATGGCTGTACACATCTTAAAAATGGCTTCAGCCGCAGCTGCCACCGCAGCACAAAGCCCTTCACTACATGACTGGAGGGCAAGTTATATTTATGCAAGAAATTAGTTTTAAACAATATGTTCGTTTTAAAATAATCTTGTCGATCAGAGCACCTCCTTGAAAGGTTGAAGAGTTACAGTAGATTTTTGCAACATCTCGCTCCCCAACATTTTGAGGTTGGCTCCGCCTCCAGGGGCAGCCATTTTGAGGTTGTGCCCAGCACCCTGTGTGAAAATTCCAGAGGGCTCCAGAAGGCTCAAAATCTTGGGAATCTCTGTTCTACCCTTTCTCCACTGGCAATCACACACTTCCAAGTGTATCTTTTGCAACCCTGAAGGTTATAAACTTTGGTTTTTAAAAAATGTGTGTGTGTGTGTGTGTGTGTATATATATATATATGAGTTGAGTTTTGAATTTACCAACACAATCGAAGAATCTCATTCTAGGCACAAGCCTGAATACAAGAGATTATTTTGCACACACTGGAAATTCTAAAGTCAAATTTGCAGCAGAGAACTATTAAGTGTGCCACTGTTTTCTTGACCAGTTGCTGCCAACCCCTTGGCAGTGTGAGCTGTCACTGTAACTTTCTTGCACGCTCAGCCTACATAACCAACCAAGTGTGTGACTTCCCCATTTTCCCAGGGATTGCAGCAACTTTTAACTTTCCACCTATTTGATTCCCCCCCCCCGCCCCCTCGTCTCGCTGCCTGGTGCCTTCTGTGCGGCAGTAATATGTGAGTTCACATTCCCCGATATAATTCTTCTTGTCAGGGCTCCTTGCCCCTTTAATAGCATCTGAACTGAGCCCCTGTCACAGAGCTCTGCGAGCAAGCCTGAGGGATCCTCGAATTGATGCGCCTTCCTTTTCCCTCATGTGCAGCCGGCTAATTAGAGACTTCCACTTTCCCAAGGAAGTGTGGCGGTTTGTGCTTCCCTTGCCGATGAGGACCGAATCGGCGTTCGGAATCCTAATTTGCAGGAAAAACTCGAAAGCGTCGGCAGAAGGAATGGCACCCCGCAACGGGTCTCAGATCCTGGGGAAGATCTAATTACCTGGCTGCTTGCGAGGGGAAGTGGGAACGTATGTGCTTCAAGCTTCCTTAAGCTCGTCCGCGTCCTGAGTTTCAGTAGGTGACACTCTCCCCTTCCACTTACTGCAGAACGCCTCGCTTAATGAATTTTTAGTGATGGGTGAACACTGATGTTCTCATCCTGGGATCGTTTGCCTTTTTTTAATGAGCATTCCCATCTGACAGTCGAAAATGCTTGAGGGCCATTTGCAAGAGTTTTGCCCAATCACAACACATGTGTGAGCATGCACACTTAAGGTCTTTATTTATTTATTATATTTTTAAGTTGTCGCTCACACAGAGGGTCTCGTAGCAACTCACAACATTCAAACCGTATAAAGAAGGTCAGACCTAGCAGTGGAATTCTAGCAGAAGCTCCTTTGCATATTAGGCCACACACCCCTGATGTGGCCAATCCCCCAAGAGCTTAGAAAAAAAGAGTCTTGTAAGCTCCAGGAGGATTGGCTACATCAGGGGTGTGTGGCCTAATATGCAAAGAAGTTCCTGCTAGAATTCCACCCCTGGTCAAAATAATGTAAAAACAGCCCTGACCTGGATAGCCCGGGCAAGCCCAAAGTCATAGCTTTGAAGCTAAGCCGTGTCATCTCTGGGAACTACTTGGGTGGGAGACTGCCTTGGAACACCAGAGCCAGGAGGCAGGAGCAGGCTTTATTCATCCACCTTCCTAAATATCCTCCAGCCCCCCAATAGGGATCAGTCACTAGAGACTGCTGTGATTTCCAGGTGCACGCACTGCACACACACGCACAAGTACAAAAATACCCCAAAAACATAAAAACAGATACCAAATATAAAATATTCGCATTAAAATGTTAAGGTATTAATATTGTACCGCTAATAAAAACAAACCAGGTATGTGGATTACCCTCCAAAGGCCAGCCTAAGCAATTTGGCCTTGCAAGCCCTGCAGAAACTCAGCAATTACATCAAGGCACAGGAGTCATCTGAGAGTGCATTCTGTTGGGCAGGGGCCACAACTGAGAAGGCCCTTCCCCTGGCAACAGCCTTCCCTGCAAATCATGGGGTGGAGGGGAATTGAACTCTCCGAGGCTTATGAAGCTTCCTATCAATTTACTACCAGCAGGTAACGGTGAGGCACAGCCCCGCGCTGTGGTCGGCCGAGCAGGTGAGAACATCATTTTGGGTTGCGACCTCCTCAAGCCGGACGAAGCCAGTCCCCCCCTCTACGTCATCGAGTGGGTGCGTTTCGGCTTCCCCCTCCCCATTTTCATCAAGTTTGGCCTCTACTCTCCACGCATCGATCCGGAGTACATTGGTGAGTCTGTTGGGGAGGCAAGCTTATTAATTTGGCAGTGGATGGGGGTGTGGGACAAATGTCTGATATTCCTAGAAATATAGGCATAGAAGGTAACAAGAGACTTGAGCAAGTATGTGGGATCTCTGGAAACTACTGGACTCCATTACTATGACTTTAATATTAGTGAGATGCCGGTAGCAATGATGAGAATAAGACTTTCTTCTCACACACACTAAATAATGCACTTTCAATCCCTTTCCAGTGCACTTTCTGACTGGATTTCACTGTGTGAACTAATAAAATCCAGTTGGAAAGTTCACTGAAAGCGTATTGAAAGTGCATTATTTAGTGCGTGTGATCGCAGCCTTATTTAGCTTATTGGTTGCCATGTCAACACTAGTTTTTCAGTTTATCCTGCCCCCTTATAAATCCAGATCCCAATCAAAAAATGTCAGTTTTATTGGGGGGGGGGGGGTGTGGCTCAGTGGCAGAGCCTTTGCTTGGCTCTCAGAAGATCCCAGGTTCAGTCTTTGGCATCTTCAGGCAGTGGGTAATGCAAAAGATCTTTGCCTGAGACGCTGTGGAGTCGCTGCCAGTCTGAGTAGGCTGACCTCAATAGACCAAGGGTCTGATTCAGTATAAGGCAGCTTTATGTATGCTCAGGTGATTTTATTTGTTGCTTTACAGGCCCAAACACCACAGGTAAATCTTCTTCTCCCCTCGTCTTGATGCACTGCCTCCGGTTATGCTTTCTAGCATGAGCCATAGCCAGGTCTGACTCAGGAAATATCTGGGGACTCTGGGGGCAGAGCTGGGAGATTTTGGGGGTGGGGCCAAGAGCAAAGTTGTGACAAGCACGATTGAACTCTGAAGGGAGTTCTGGCCATCACATTTAAAAGTGCTGCTTTTAAATGCCTTCCCTTCACTGGAAGGGAACTACTCGTAGCACTTTTGTGTGGAATTACAGCCCCTTTCCACTTTTCTAGGGCTTCTCTGAACCTTAGAAGAGCAATCACTGCTGTAATGTGTGAGGATAGCCAACCAAGTGTGTGACTTCCCCATTTTCCCAGGGATTGCAGCAACTTTTAACTTTCCACCTATTTGATTCCCCCGCCCCCTCGTCTCGCTGTCTGGTGCCTTCTGTGCAGCAGTAATATGTGAGTTCACATTCCCCAATATAATTCTCCTAATATGCGAAGAAGAAGATATTGGATTTATATCCCGCCCTCCACTCCGAAGAGTCTGAGCGGCTCACAATCTCCTTTACCTTCCTCCCCCACAAGAGACACCCTGTGAGGTGGGTGGGGCTGGAGAGGGCTCTCCCAGCAGCTGCCCTTTCAAGGACAACCTCTGCCAGAGCTACGGCTGACCCAAGGCCATACTAGCAGGTGCAAGTGGAGGAGTGGGGAATCAAACCCGGCTCTCCCAGATAAGAGTCCGCACACTTAACCACTACACCAAACTGGCTCTCCAAAGGAGCTGCTGCTTTTAAATGCCTTCCCTTCACTGGAAGTAATGGAAGATGGGGGCACCTTCCTTTGGGGCTCATAGAACTGGACCCCCTAGTTCAATCTTTTTGAAACTTGGTATGTTTTTTGGGTGGGTGTGTTTTTTTAGGAGAGAAGCTAGATGCTATGCTGAATATTTGGTGCCCCTAACTCAAAAAAACAGCACCCCTCCTCCCCAGAGAACCCACGGATCAATTCTCCATTATACCCTCTGGGGACCATCTGTTATAATGGAGTGCTCAGTGGACATTCAGTGCACTTTCTGATAATCCTGAAGTGGGGGGAGGGCCTCCAAACCAGGGGGTCCCCTGCCCCCAAGTGGGGATTGGCAACCCTAGGCCAGCATGGTCATACTGCAGGGGCCCCAACACTAGAGAGCCAGTTTGGTGTAGTGGTTAAGTGTGTGGACTCTTATCTGAGAAAACTCGGTTTGATTCCCCACTCCTCCACTTGCACCTGCTGGAATGGCCTTGGCTCAGCCATAGCTCTGGCAGAGGTTGTCCTTGAAAGGGTAGCTGCTATAAGAGCTCTCAGCCCCACCTACCTCACAGGGTGTCTGTAGTTGGGAGGGGGGAGGTAAAGAAGATTGTGACCGCTCTGAGATTCGGACTGGAGGGTGGGATATAAGTCCAATATCATCATCATCATCATCTATTCTTGATGCCTGCAAAGTGTTTTCAGAAACTGGGGCAGGCCAGGTGGGGATTTTGCTCAAAAAGGCTTCTGATTGACCACTGGAGATTTGATTTCCTGTGCAGATTTTTAGAAAGGTTGCTGCCTGTGTGACTGAGGTCTTTAGGAGAAAGGTGGGATAAAAAGATGACAGACTGACAATGAGTTACTGAGGTCCCAAACACCAGTTTGTTGCGGTGGTTAAGTGTGTGGACTCTTATCGGGGAGAACCAGGTTTGCTTCCCCACTCCTCCACTTTCAGCTGCTGATGTGGCCTTGGGTCAGCCACAAGTCCTCTCAAGGCTGTTCTACTGAAGAGCAGATCTGGGAGAGCTCTCTCAGCTCTACCTACCTCACAGAGTGTCTGTTATGGGGAGGGGAAGGGAAAGGAGATTTGTAAGCGGCTCTTCTTTGGTTAGCTAAGCGCAGGGTATAAATCCAATCTCTTCTTCTTCTCTTTCAAAAAATGCCATGATAGTAATTTTCTGAAGGCCTCCAAGGATGTAAGATAGTGAGCCTTCCTAGAGGGAGAGTTCCACAGTCTTGGTGACGCTCTTTGAGAAAGCCTCGCCCCGTGAAGCTTCTCACCTCACTTCAGTAGCTAAAAGTGGTGAATTATTCCCCAAGAAGCAAATAATCCAAATTTTGGTACAAAAATAGATAATGTGGGGCAGAGGGAGTGAGTGCAAAGGCATCCTTCAGACGTGACATATCCATGGTTTGCCTGTTACCCAAATGAACCAAAAATCCTTGGGATTGCATTACTGCTTGCCCATCTCCAGTTAGTGAAAGACTTCCAGGTTTGATGAGGAAGCCATGATTCTGGACCATAGTTTGATGCCAATCCAGAAGTCTTTGATTAACTGGACATCCTTGAAGAGAAGGGCTGTCGAAGATCAAGAATTTCCCAGGTTTATTCAAGTAACTGGCAAATCACACTTTTGCTGTCATATTTAAATAATACCAAAGGTAACAGAGGAGGAATCTGTGCAAACACAGTTATAATTTCTGTTGCTGGTAAGAACTAAGATTGCCAACTCCAGGTTGGGAAATTCCTGGAGATTTGAGGGTAGAGCATACAGAGACATAGGGTTGCCAACTCCCTTTTGGGAAATTCCTGGAGATTTGGGGATAGAACCTGAGAGGGGCACGGTTTGGGGAAGGGAGGGACCTCAACCGGGAACACTGCAATATTTCACCCTTCAAAGCATCTATTTTTTGTCAGAAGAACTGATCTCTGTAGTCTAGAGCAGGGGTCCCCAACCCCCGGGCCACGGACTGGTGCTGGTCTGCAATCTGTTAGCAACCGGGCCGAGGAGTGAAGCAGAGACCTTTGCCTACTCCTCATTTAAAGACTCCCGGTGGGGGCAAGGATGGGGTGTGGGCATGGGGGCAGCCAAAATCCCAGTACCCCCACCGGTCCATGGAAAAATCATCTTCCACAAAACCGGTCCCTGGTGCCAAAAAGGTTGGGGGCCACTGGTCTAGAGCTCAGTTGTAATTCCAGGAGATCCACCTGGAGGCTGGCAACCATATGAGCAGAAGTTTCCTTTCCTTGATTGGACCTGTTCGGCTGCTAATAGCTACTTTTTGAATGCTGGCAATCTTGGCAAGGGACTGCCGCTAGGTATGGGTGAATCAGAGGGTGGCAGTCATGTCTAGAAGGGACAGGTTTTTTGCCCATCCTATGCTCGCTCACAGGGAGAAATGGCCCCTACCAAATCTCTCCTTCCTAGCTGATATAAGAGAAGGAGAAGAACGTAAGAGAAGCCATGTTGGATCAGGCCAAAGGCCCATCCAGTCCAACACTCTGTGTCACACGGCGGCCAAAAAAACCAGGCGCCATCAGGAGGTCCATCAGTGGGGGCAGGACACCAGAAGTCCTCACCCTGTTGCTCCCCCCCACCCCCCCAAGTACTAAGAATACAGAGCATCACTTGCCCCAGACAGAGAGTTCCATCAACATCCTGTGGCTAAGAGCCACCGATGGACCTCTGCTCCATATGCTTATCCAATCCCCTCTTGAAGCTGGCTGTGCTTGTAGCTACCGCCACTTCCTGTTAACCACGTATTAATCACCTTTGGAATTCACTGCCACAGGAGGAGAAGAGTCTCAGCATAAGTCCAGGATCTTTTCCCTGTCCTGAAACTCCTGATTAACCTCTGCTACATCATTACTGTTTTAAAACTGTCTCCTGAACTGTGAATTGTTACGGTTAATATCCTTTGCTGGTGGTGTTAGCTGTTTGGAATGCTATTTGCAGGGGAAACAACTTTTAAGAATATCGAATAAGTCATGTTTGGTGGGGCGCCCCCCACTCCAAAAGCAACTTTCCATGGGCGTCTGCTGCACAGGGACCCCTGCAGGATCTTGGGACGGCTCCCTCAGCTTGCCAAAGTCGGTGACACGTGAGGCCTCCGCTGGCGTGAGTCGCCCACCCTGCCCTGTCAGATCTGATCAGAGAGAGAACCAAGCAGCCCCCATTTCTCCAGGCCATGCAGGGACAGGCCCTCTCGAGTGTGGCAGTGGAGCGGGCAGGCCGGTTCCCGGAGGAAGCGGGGCTTTGCACACATCAGTGGGCACCCGTTTGAGCAAGGCAGCAAACCCCCCCAAGCGAAGCCTGCTTCTCACCCCACCCTAATTGATGGGCTGGTGGGTTACTGTCTGAGGGAGGGTAGCGAGGCTTCTCCTACCTGCCCCTGAGGCTTAGGAACAAGCCACGCTTGCTACTGTGTGCGCCTGGTTGAACTTAATAGGAGCATACTAAGAAGACCGTGCTGGGGCAGGCCAGTATTCCTCGAGTCCGGCACCCTGTCTCAGACAGTGGCCAGTCAGTTCCACAGGAGGGCCAACAACAGGGCAGAGAGGCCGAGGCCTTCCCCTGATGCAGCATCCTGCTATTCAGAGGTTTGCGGCCTCTAAATGTGGAGGTTCCTTTCAGTCAGTGCAGCTAGTACTAACTAGGGTTGAGTAAGGAAGTAAGGTTAGCAGCTCCAGATTTCAAAACTCCTGGAGACTGGGGAGTGGAAGCTGGGGAGGACAAGGACCTCAGTGGGGTACCGTGGCATAGATTCCACCCTCAGAAGCAGCCATCTTCTCCAGGAGAAATGACAAAAATATGCAGTCTATCACTGAAATCTGCCCCCTTCACAAAGACTGGAAAGTAGCTGATATAAGCCTCGCCTTTTATAAAAGGTTCCAGAGGAGATCTGGGAAATTACAGGATGGTGAATCTGAAGTGGGTATTGAATAAGTTGGTGGAATCTGTTATTAAAGATAGAATTGGGAGGCACATTGATAAGCAAAAGCTATTGAGGGAGAATCGGCATGGCTTCTGTAAAGGAAGTTCTTGTCTCACTGGGCATAACGATTCTTGATGAGTGTTCTTCGTGAATTGTCTGTGCTGTGTTTCACCAGCTCTTGGTCCGCCTATAGCAGGGGTGGTCAAACTGTGGCTCAGGAGCCACATGTGGCTCTTTCGCGCATCTCGTGAGGCTCTCGAAGCTCCTCCACCCCACCCCATTGGCAAGCTTAGAGAAGGCATTTGTCTCTTTAACTCACTTATCCAAGCCAGGCCAGCCAGAATCTTGGTGAATGCATTTAAAGTTAAAATTGCTTTATTTCCACCTCTCCCTTCCTTCTCCCTCACCCTATCTATTTGCTTTCTTTCTACCCTCCCTCCCTCCCTCCCTCCCTTCCTTCCTTCCTTCCTTCCTTCCTTCCTTCCTTCCTTCCTTCCTTCCTTCCTTCCTTCCTTCCTTCCTTCCTTCCTTCCTTCCTTCCTTCCTTCCTTCCTTCCTTCCTTCCTTCCTTCCTTCCTTCCTTCCTTCCTTCCTTCCCTCCCTCCCTCCCTCCCTCCCTCCCTCCCTCCCTCCCTTCTCTCAAACTTCTGATGTTCATGTCTTGCAGCTCTCAGACATCTGGTGTTTATTCTATGTGGTTCTTATGTGAAGCAAGTTTAACCACCCCTGACCTGTAGAATGTTTAAAATGACTGTGAACATAGCTGTAAATGTATCAAATATACTTTCAACAATGGCCCTTTGAGCACGGCTGGCAAGTCCCAAAACTAACCGTTGTAGCTTTGGAAGTGGATCTGAGATGGAATTTGGAGACTTGGGGCAGAATATGGTTGCCAGCTCTGGGCTGGGGAATTCCCGAAGCTTTGGGTGTGGAGCCTGGAGATAGTGAGGTTTGGGAAGGGGAGGGACCTTTGGGGGGGGGTGAGGCTCTAGAGCCCACACTCCAGGGCAGCCATTTGCTCCCAGAGAACTGATGCCTGTAGTTTGGAGACAGTTGTAATCAGGGCTTTTTGTGTAGAAAAAGCCCAGCAGGAACTCATTTGCATATGAGGCCACACACCCTGACATCACCACTGTTTCACACAGGGTTTTTTTTTTTAGAAAAAGCCCAGTGAGAATTCATTTGCATATTAGAACATAAGAACATATGAGAAGCCAATGGCCCATCCAGACCAATGGCCCATCCAGTCCAACACTCTGTGTCACACAGTGGCCAAAAACCAGATGCCATCAAGAGGTCCTTTAGTGGGGCCAGAACACTAGAAGTCTTTCCATTGTGCTCCCCCACAAGCACCAAGAATACAGAGCATCACTGCTCCAGACAGAGAGTTCCAACAATACGCTGTGGCTAGTAGCCACTAATGGGCCTCTGCTCCATATTTTTATCCAGTCCCCTCTTAAAGCTGTTAGCAGTGAATTCCATGTGTTAAATCACGCTTTGGGTGAAGAAGTACTTCCTTTTATTGGTTCTAACCCGACTGCTCAGCAATTTCATTGAATGTCCACGAGTTCTCGTCTTGTGAGAAAGGGAGAAAAGGACTTCTTTCTCTACCTTCTCTACCTTAGGCCACACTCCCTGATGCCAAGGCAGCCAGAACTGCGTTCCTGTGCATTCCTACTTTTAAAAAAAAGCCCTGGTTATAATTATGGGAGCTCTCCAGGCCCCAACTAGAAGTTGCCAACCCTAAGGCAGAGCTAGAGAATTAAGGAAGCTAGGGCATAGAGAATTGAGGCAGAATGTGATAGATTATGGGAGAATCCTTACAGAATCTGGGGTTAATCCATCCCGATTTTTATGTTACCCAAGAGTACTCAGTTTTAGCTGCTGGATTAATGAAATAAAATTGACAGATTGGCAGACCGACTGATGCTCCCGGCTGTATATTACGCTTCTGTCTGTGTGCTTGTAGCGGCCGTCCCTACTGCGTGTTCTTCACACATAGGAATGAGCAATCACTGGGACTGCTGCCCAATTGAAGGAAATCCTATTTGAATTAATAACTCGGTTTACATAGTGGATGAAAAATGTCCTGTGTCATTCAGACGGCCGTCATAGAAGTGTTATTATCTCCCATTGAGGAGAGGCACTGAATGCTGTGCTGAAAATGTGGTGCCTTTATCTCAAAAAACAGCGCCTCCCCCCAAGTCCCAGATACTCCCAGATCGAGTCTCCATTATACCCTATGGGAATCGATCTCCGTCGAGTGCCCATCAGGAATTCCACCTCCTCCTCCCCACTTTTCTGATGACTCTGAAGGGGGGGAGGGCCTCCAAACTGGGGAATCACCGCCCCCCAACCAACTGGGGATTGGCAACCCTACTGCAATCCCACACACTAAATAATGCACTTTTGATCCACTTTCCAACTGGATTTTACCGTGTGAACTGGCAAAATCCAGTTGGAAAATGGATTGAAAGTGCATTATTTAGTGTGTGGGATCGCAGGGTCAAGTTTCCAAACCTCAGCGTGATTCTAGATTTCTACTCTTTTACTTTCAACATTGCACTTCCCTGCTTCTTGAAGTATTGTGTGGCTCGAAGAGGGATTTTCGAAATCGGATGCTCAACTGGTCCCACTTCCCCCTCTTTTCTCTCCCCTCCCGCCGCACTGCAATCCCGTGGTTATATGAGCAACTCTCCGGGCGATGCCAGAAATGCAGGTCAGAGGCGCAGGCTGGAGAGAGGAGGGAGTGGCCCCTTCACAGCCACCGTGGGGAGCCCACAGAGCTGGGGCTCAAACAGGGCCAGCATAAAGAACTTCTCTCAGCAGGAGCACCTGATGCTGGATTGATTCTGCTCTGAAAGCCTTTTGTTTTTTGCTTCATTATTAATCCCCCGCTGGAGGGGAGGGGGCTGTAGCTCAGTGGAAGAGCCTCCGCTTTGCATACAGAAGGCCTCAGGTTCAGTTCCCGGCATTTCCAGGTAAACGGATCAGGTGACATGAAGAACCTCCACCTGAGACCCTGGAGAGCTGCTGCCAATCAGAGCAGACGATACTGACTTGGATGGACCAGAGTTCTGGTTCTATATAAGGCAGTTTTGTGTGTGTTCGTCTTACTGTGGAGCCTGGGCTGTTTGGCAGCCGTTCTTGGGAACCAAGAGGTAGGGTTGCCAATCCCCAGTTGGGGGCAGGGGATCCATGGAAGTCCTCCCCCCATTATCAGAAAGCGGGGGCAGGGATGAGAAATGTCTGCTGAGTGCTCTGTTATACCCTATGGAGACTGTTCCCCCATAGGGTATAATAGAGAATTGATCTGTGGGTATCTTGGGCTCTGGGAGGGTGTTTTTTGAAGTAAAGGCATCACATTTTCAGCATAGCATCTGGTGCCTCTCCTCAAACCCCCCCCCCTCCCACCCAAGTTTCAAAACGATTGGACCTGGGGGTCGAATTCTGTGAGATTCGACCTGGGGGTCGAATTCTGTGAGATGCCCCCATCCTCCATTATTTCCAGTGGTAGGAAGACATTTGGTGTAGTGGTTAAGTGCGCAGACTCTTATCTGGAAGAACTAGGTTTGATTCCCCACTCCTCCACTTGCACCTGCTGGAATGGCCTAGGGTCAGCCATAGCTCTTGTGGGAGTTGTCCTTGAAAGGGCAGCTGCTGTAAGAGCTCTCTCAGTCCCACCTACCTCACAGGGTGTCTGTTGTTGGGAGTGGAGAAGGTGAAGGCGATTATAACCGCTCTGAGACTCCGAGATTCAGAGTATAAGATGGGATATAAATCCAATATCATCATCATCTTCTTAAAAGGAATGTGATGGCCAGAACTCCCTTTGGAGCTCAACTGTGCTTGTCACAGCCTTGCTCCTGACTCCACCCCCAAAGTCCCCAGATATTTCCTGAGTTGGGCCTGGCAACCCTACCAAGAGGGGAACATGCTAAAAGTGTCTGTAGGGGGTGTTCTTTTGGAGCAGAACCCAACCCCAAAGGGGAGCTGAGCCCACATATCCTGTTTGCCTCCCCCCTCCCCAATTAGGGCTGCGAAGTCCGGGCAGAGGTTCCCCCACCTGAGAGGTTTCCAACCCGCCAGCCCACACTTGGCCAGAAGGGGGAACCTCCCCTGACGTCACGATGATGTCACCTGGAAGTGACGTCATCACGGCAGCCACTCTAGGCATTTCTGGGAGAAAACTATGTTTTTTTCCAGACGCTCTAGCCATTTGGGAGGAAAAACTCTATGGTACAATAGGTTCCCCCACCGGGGACTGAAAGGTACTTGGCAACCCTATCTCCAATGCTGTTTTGAGCATCCATTGATCTTCCCTGAGTATACTTGCCCAGTGCAAAGAAGATCAGGGATCTTGCTGCTTGGTTAGCAGAAGGGGGTTGCCAGCCTCCAAGTAGGACCTGGAGATCTTCTGAAATCGCAGCTGATTGCTAGATGACAGGCCAGTTCTGCTGGAGCAAATGGGTTCTTCGGAAGGTAGGCTGTATGGTTATACCCTGATGAGCTGCTTCCCAAACTCCAGCCTCCAGACATCCCTACAAATCTCCAGAAATTGCCTCATGTGGAATTGGAACCCATTGCAGTGCTGTGAAGTTGCTGTTTCTGCAGTTTTTAAAGTTTCAGGCTCCTGTGCCATTTTTCTGTCCTTTTAAATTATCTAATATATTCTGCCCAAGCTAACCAGCTGAGTTTTTCTCCTAGCAGTCACACTGTGTGGTGACAGCCCTCGCTGTCCTTCCCTTTCCCAGAGCCCAGACTTCTTTGCCTGTTCAGTCCAAGAAGGTTTGATATCAAGAAGAGGAGATTAGATTTATACCCTGCCCTTCACTACCCAAAGGAGTCTCAGAGTGGCTTACAATCTCCTTTCCCTTCCCCTCCCCACAACAGACACCCTGTGAGGTAGGTGGGGCTGAGAGAGCTCTGACAGGCATTGTGCTTGAGCAGAACAGCTTCTGACAGTGATGACTGACCCAAGATCATTCCAGCAGGTGCATGTGAAGGAGTGGGGAATCAAACAAAGTTCTCCCAGATAAGAGTCCCTGCACTTACCCAGTGCACCAAACTGGCTCTCAAGCATTTCCTCTTCTGCTCTTGAGTTTCTAGTCCTCGAGTTTTTTGTGACAGTGCGGTCTCACTCCTAAGCACTACCTCTTTCATTCACCCGGGTCCCAGGCGGGCGGAAGGGGCAGCACGGCAGTGACCTTTGCTTACCCTTCATTTAAAGACCCCCCCATGGGTGGCAGGGATGGGGGCAACCTGGGGCAACCAAAACCCCAGCACCCCCACCGGTCCTAGGACAAATTGTCTTCCACAAAACCGGTCCCTGGTGCCAAAAAGGTTGGGGACCACTGGCTTAAAGGATAGCAGGTTAATAATCCACCAAAGGGTACTGATGCCTTGGGATTCTGTGGGAGGTAGAATTGTTATTTAGATCAATTTTAGAAAAGAGCAAGAGTCCAGCAGCACCTAAAGGCTTACCGACATTTGTGGCAGGGGCTGAGCTTTTCTGAGTCACTGCTCACTTCTTCAGCTACCCAGCACAAATTCTGTTTGTCTTTAAGGTGCTGCTGGACTCTTGTTCTTTACTACTGCTGCAGCCAGACTAACATGGCTACCCAGGGGCCATTGCATAGAAAAAGAGGTGCCGGAGCTCCGTAGCCCAATTCATTTGCATCTGCCGCACATCCTTGACATCACCGGAAGGTGTGCTAAATTATATCCGCTCAGCATCTACCTTAAAATGCTTCTTGCATTATAATTGTCATAATAAAACCTTATTCCCAGCATACTTTTAAAATGGCTTTCTGCTATGTGGCCACAGTGGCATGAGGAAGATTTCCATGTGTCGGCTTTATATGTTTTGGTTGTTTTCCCATTTGTTGTGGGGGGAAATATTAGAAAGTTTGTCAAGTCTTAAGAGTTCAGCAAAATTCTCCCAGGGGGTTTGAACAATGGAGCCCAGAAGCTAGTATTTGGGGGGAGGGGGTAAGAAAGAAGAAGACTGCAGATTTATATCCTGCCCGTCTCTCTGAATCAGAGACTCAGAGCGGCTTGCAATCTCCTATATCTTCTCCCCCCCCACAACAGACACCCTATGAGGTGGGTGGGACTGAGAGGGCTCTCACAGCAGCTGCCCTTTCAAGGACAGCTCCTGCTATAGCTATGGTTAACCCAAGGCCATTCCAGCAGCTGTAAGTGGAGGAGTGAGAAATCCAACCCGGTTCTCCCGGATAAGAAAGAAAGAGCACAGTAAAATTTAGAGGTTCCAGAGCTCCACTCCTGTGAGCTCCTGCCCAAAATGAGGCTCAATTAAATATCCACGGTAGCAGTCAGCAACAGATTTGATCCCCCCCCCCCACCTTTTAAATCTTGAAGCCCAGGAACCCTTTCCTTGGGTGGTGATGAAGAAGCGTAATTGTTCACAGCTGTCTTAGCGAGAAGGGATGGACACATAGGGTTGTGGCACCTGACTGGTGGCTCAGATGTGCAGGTGCTTTTGTAAGTCATGTTTAGCCTTGTGGCCCGAGAGTCGCTTCAAGGTTGTTCTCAGGGAGGGGATTTTCAGCCCAGCTATTAATTGGCGGCGCTGGGGATTTGAAGACAGGCCTTCAGCAGCCACAGCGTAGGCGGAGGATGTTCTTCTAGTTATCGAGTAATTAAAAGTGGGCCACAGGCAGATTCCCCCGGGAGGCCTGTTGACCGTTAACAAAACACGGGCCACGTGGGCAGCAAGATCTTCTTCTTTGTCATTCGAAGAAGGGGAGAGACGTCTTGCGCTGTTCGCGAAGGGCAGAGTTGAGTCCTGCGGCTAGGAATTAACGGATTCTTTTTGAAGCTGTTCCTGTAGGTCCACGGTCCCCAGCCTTTTTAAGCCGGCAGGAACCTTTGGAATTCTGACACGGGGCAGTGGGCACAACCTCAAAATGGCTGCCCTTGGAGGCGGAGCCCACCTCAGTAGGTCAGGGACCAAGGTTATGCATAACTCTGAAAGTAAATCTTCCAACACGTCGGGAAGAAGCTCTGTTTCTCAGGATTCCTTTAAAATCTGCACAGCGAATCAGAAGTCTTGCTGGGCAAATGCCCCCACGTGCCCACTTTCTAAAAGCACTTGACGGGCCCTGTGGTGCCCAGGGCCCCCACGCTGGGGACTTCTGCTGTAGGCCAATAGAAGGGAGAGGTTGCTTCCCCACCCCAGCCTCCATTTTGTGTTTGTGTGACTTGTTTAGGAAGTTTGTTCTCAGTCCAGGTTTCTAGTCCTCATGGTGACAGAGAAGTGAAAACAGGGTGGGTGGGTGTGAAGGAACTGAGTAAAAGACTGGAAGTTGAGACGGGGCTGAAAAAAGAAGCTAGGGGTTCAGTTCTGATGTCTGCGAAACTCTGATCCACTTAAAACAATGCCAGTGTTATTGTTTCAGTACAGGTCCACCAAGCCAGGGTCTGAAACCATGGTTTGAAGGAGGTGTACTAACTGACTTGGGAGCATTTCTGCAGTTGGGGGGGCAGGAGCCCTGGGGGGTAGGGTTTGGTGAGTATAGGGAGAAGTATAATGCCATAGAGAGCCAGTTTGGTGTGGTGGTTAAGTGTGGGGACTCTTACTTGGGAGAACTGGGTTTGATTCCCCACTCCTCCACTTGCACCCGCTGGAATGGTCTTGGGTCAGCCATAGCTTGTGTAGGTGTTGTCCTTGAAAGGGCAGCTGCTGCAAGAGCTCTCTCAGCCCCACCCACCTCACAGGGTGTCTGTTGTGGGGGGGAAGATAAAGGAGATTGTGACCTCTCTGAGATTCAGAGTATAGGGCAGGATATAAATCCAATATCATCCTCATCTTCTCTCCAAAGCTGCCATTTTTCTCCAGGGGCACTGATCTCTGTTGGCTGGAGATCAGCTGAATTAGTGGAACCCACCTGGAGGTTGGCAACCCCATGGCTTTTTAAAACTGTTTTTACCCAGGAATGCTGTTCTGGCTGGCTTGGCGTCAGGGAGTGTGGCCTAATATGCCCTGGGCAACCCTATCTAGAACCTTCATTGTCTCATTGGCAGTTCATGGTATCTCTCAAGCCATCCATCCTTAAAGTAAACTATGAAGTCATGCTTGTATCTGAACAGAGCATGATTTCCTCCAGGCAATCGTCCCTGAAATTATCATGACTGATATCTGTTAATGGTTGATTTATCCTTCATGAATTGATCTAATCTTCTTTCATCTTCATCTCCTGTCTGTCTTATACACACACATCAATTATTACTCCTTTGTAGCCTCTTACACACCTTTTCTTCTGGCCTTCTTCATCCCTGGCATGAGGGGACTGGGTTTTGTTGTCGAGAAGGAAGGGAATTCATAAGGTTGCTTGGAATCCATGAGGGAAAGCTGTATAAATAACATGCGTATAACAATTTTTAAGTCCAGTGGCACTTTTAAAACCAACAAAAGTTTATTCAAGGTATGAGTTTTTCTGTACAGGCACACTTCCTCGAATACTTTTTAAAAATAGTAATATTATTGTTATTGTTATTATTGTTACTGTTGTTATTGTTGTTATTTACTGGATTTGTATACCGCCCTCCCTGCCGAAGCAGCCTCAGGGCGCTCACAAGAATGAAATCACAGTGAAGTGTTCGTGATACATTTAAAATAATACAACATTCAACATTCTATAAATAACAATTAAAACAGTTTGGTGCTAGTGTTATTAATATCTGCTGGTATTCAGTGCTCTAGGTATTCTTTAGTCGAAGGCAAGCCATAATAGTGCTGTCTTACAAGCCTTCCGGAACTGGACGAGGTCCCGCAAGGCTCTAATCTCTTCTGGTAGTTGGTTCCCGATACATACTGAAGACGTGTGCCTGCCACGGCTTTTTTGTAGCAGGAACTCCTGTGCATATTAAGCCACACACCCCTGCTGTAGCCAGTCCTCCAAGAGCTTACAGGGCTCTTAGTACAGGGCCTACTGTAAGCTCCAGGAGGATTGGCTACATCGGGGGGGGGGGGGGGTGTAACCTAACAGGCATAGGAGTTCCTGCTACAAAAAAAACCCTGACAGGCACACTTCTTCAGTATACAAGTGTGTCTGATCTTGAATATACTTTTTTGTTGGTCTTAAAGGTGCCTCTGGAGTCAAAATTTGTTCTATTTCTGCCCATGTGGATCTAACATACATCTATAAGCTTTTGACTCCCTTTTCCTTTCATCAGTTCCAGGGGGCTTGAAGTACCCCCCACCTTGACACTGTTTGCTATGAAGGAGACGTGAAATGGTTTGTGCAGCACACTTGCACATGAAAAACTGAAACTCTCCAGAGCAGTGAGGGCAAAACCAGGCCCCCTCGCGCATTGTAGGGGTTGACCGTAGATTTGCAAGCAGCTCTTCAAGACGTTGAGGCCCCCATGGTGTAGAAGGCCAAGGGGAGTGTGGGGAGAGACAGTATTTCAGAGGTTCCCATGGCAGCAGGCTGTGCATTTTTTAGCACTCCCTCATGGCCTGGGTTAGGGAGTTGAAGGAGAGGCCCAGGACTGGGGTTGGCGGGAGTGAAAGAGGTGGGTGGGTGGGTTGAGTGGGATAGCAGCCCCCTTCTTCTTCCTCCACCCTTTTAACTGTCAAGGTCGACCAAAGGGATTTAAAAATGGTGTTGCCATGGTTCCCAGGTGGCCTTTTTCAAAAAGCCTCAGCAGCCGTTGGTGGGAGAGGCCCAGGCATGTTCCAGGAGACAACAGGGCACCAGCGGTCCTCACAAAATTGGCTTGTTGCCCAAATGAAACCTTCAGAGGGTAGCTGTAGTAGAATTTGAGCCCTGTAGCACCTTAGGCCAGGATAAAAGGATTCAGATGTCCATTTCTGCTCTACTGTGTCTGATGAAGTTTATATCTTGAAACTCTTGTTGCCGTCTGAGGTGCTACTGAACTCAAATTCAAATGAAACCTGTGTACAAGCTTCCAGCCTCTCCGAGTCTCAGCCCCTGAACCTCTTTTCAGCTCCCATTGAACCCTCTCATGGGAAGGGTGGGATAGAAATTGAATAAAATAAACAAGGTGCTTTCACACAGATCTCCTCAACCTGTTGTCGTTCACACACTTTCTAGGATCAGTTGTGCAAGTGGGTTGAATGTTTCTGTCCTGTGATAAAAGCACTCCTGCGTGTGGGCGAGTGACATGAAAGAGACTCGAGGGCTCTTTCATGGTGTCATCATGCACAAACTTGTGCTTTGCTCTGGGGTGTAGGAAGTAGCGGGGTGAGGGGGAGAGCTCCTTTTCTTCACTGCTAACTGAAGGCGATCATCGGCAACATCATAATTGAGGATTAAAGGGAACAGATTCCAGATGATTATTTTGTTTTGGAAGCAGCCTGGAGCCCCCAGACTTCTCATAATTGTAAAATAAATCCTGCCAAACTCATTTTACTTATCTGTAATTCCACCCCCCACCCCACCCCAGGCCTCCATCCGCTACCAAATGCCATGGTCTCTAATCTGTCCGCACCTCTCATTGCATACATGATTTTAAAGTTCTGTACTGTGTTAGGGCTTCATTGATCAACCCATATCTATTTCAAATGTTTTATAAGGACTTGGCCTGCTCTGGTATGGGGGGGAAGTTTATTCAGTGCCTCCCCTTAAATCTGGATTGAAAAACAGAGTTCTCTCATGTTCTCTCTGAATATGGCAGTTCCATCGTAGTGAGGGTTGGTAGCTCTGGGTTTGGATATAACTGGGGATTTTGGGGGTGGCACCTGAGGAGAATGAGGTTTGGTGATGGGGAGGACTTTAGCAGGGTAGAAGGCCATAGAGTCCACCTTCCAAAATGGCCATTTTCTCCAGGTGAACTGATCTCTGTTGCCTGGGGATCAGTTATAATCCCTGAAGATCTCCAACCCCATATGTGTAGTTTGCATCCTGCCACCTCAGACTTGGAAGCTGCTGAGGCGTCTTTTGAACTGTTAATAGTACATTTTAGAACAACTTCTGACTTGGTATCTTTAACCAAAAAAACCAGAATCCTTTTGGCTTTCAGGTCAATGGAAATTAGAGGCTGTGGCAGAGAAGGTTAATATGGCGTACAACGAGGTGTTCTTCAGGCAACATGTAACAGGGCTAGTGGGGATCTTGGAATGGGAATTGGGATGTTTAGAAATAAATCTCTGCTTTCATCTGTGAAATTAAGGCCCCTTGAGCACTGGTTGGGTTTCCCAGACGTTCTCATGGTGCCGGGTTTGCCTCGATTTTGTTCCCTCTTGAAGCACAAAACTGCTAGAGTTAGCAGTTTGAGAGCTCTTCATTGTTTGCACAGCCAGTCCCAGAGATCACAGTCCGTATTTATAACTGAGCGGTTTTATTTGGTTTGAGCATTTGATCCCCCTACATGCATACTTCCTGGTGAGGGAGCGTATAGTTATCAGCGTCGGGGAGAACTGTTTCTCTCCTTTTCTCATAATATGAGACATGGGAGGAGGAAACAGGGAGCGCCTGAGGAAATAGATTGTCTTAGGTTGGACAAACAAAGCACGCCTTATGGGCTCCAGGGCCACAAGGTGTGCATCGATGGCCACAGGAGCTAGATGGATGTGAAAGAGAATTAGAGAAATTCATAAAGGATTGTCAGTTAGGGTTGCCAGGTCCAAAGCAAGAAATATCTGGGATGGAGTCAGGACTTTGGGGGTGGAGCCAGGAGCAAGGTTGTAACAAGCACAATTGAACTCCAAAGGGAGTTCTGGCCATCACATTTAAAGGGGACCGCCCTCCTTTTAAATGCCTTCTCTCCATTGGAAATAATAAAGGATAGGGACATCTTCTTTGGGGACTCATAGAATTGGACTCCCTAGTCCAATCTTTTTGAAACTTGGAGGGTCTTTTGAGGAGAGGTACTGGATTCTACGTTGAAAATTTAGTGCCTCTACTTAAAAAAACAAACAAAACCCAGCCCACTCCAGATATCCACGGATCAATTATCCATTATACCCTATGGGAATCGGACTCCCTAGGAAATGATGGAGTTCCCAGCTGACATTTCCCTCCCCCACCCCCGCTTTCTGATGACCCTGAAGCAGGGGGAGGGCCTCCAAACTGGGGAAATCCCATGCCCCCAACTGAGGATTGGCAACCCTAGTTGCCACCCTCCAGGTGGGGGCTGGATATCTTCCAGAATTACAACTGTTCTCCAGATGATGGAGATCGCTTCTCCTGGAGAAAATGAGGGTGGCATTATACCCTGCCGAGGTCCCCCCTTTCCTCAATACTACCTTCCCAGGCTCCACCCCTACGTCTCCAGGTTTTTCCTCAAGTGGGTGCTGGCAACCCAATGTGTCTGCCTGCTTCTGCCAGTGCTAGGTTGTAAAATTCCTGGCAATTTTGGTATGGGATCCTGGGGAGAGTGTTTGGATAGGGACTTCATCCAGGTATACATCCAGCTACCTTCCAAGACAGCTGTTTTATTCAGTGGGAAACTGTTTTGTCTGGAGATCATTTGTAATTCTAGGAGCTCTCCAGGCCCCACCAGGAGGGTGGCAACCCTAGAGCATCCAGGAAGCTCTTGATGTGGCAACCCATGATAGCAAAGGATAGGCTGGCTGCCCCAAGTTGGTAAATTTCTGGAAATTTGGGAGTGGAGCCCAGGTACGGCAGGGTTTGGGGAGGGGAGTAACCTCAACAGGGTCTACCCTGAAAACAGCTATTTCTCCAGGGCAAACAGATCTCTGCTGTCTGGCAATCAGTTGTAATTCCGGGCGATCTCCAGGCCCTACCTGGAGGCTGGCAACCCTAGCAGAGGGGCTTCAGGTAGAGAATCATCTGCAGTCCTTCTTGGTGGCTGCTCCAAATCTTTGCAACTCCTAGTCTATGGATGGTATTAGATCCCACACAACAGGCTTTTGGGAGACTGTTAAAGAGCCTTGTAGAACTAATGCCTAGCCGGGTTTTGAAATTGTTGATTTATTGCTCTTAGTTGTTTAATCTCTTGTCTTTATGGTTTTTACATGTGTACCAGTTGTAAACTACCTCAGGCAGTTCTCCAACTGGAAATAACCTAGGTAGATTAAAAAGAGAGAGAGCTGTGAAAATTATATGGAACCTATCTAAAGTAAAACTTTAGCCAGAAAAACAAAATGGCACCTGTCTGTTTTGCCAGGGCTTTTGAGGGAGTTCACATTGGCAGACATCTTTTAAGGAGGGGGGAGAGATTTGGGGTTTGTTATTTTATTTTTGACTTTAACCTGAAAATGTTTTAAACTGTTGTCATAAGCCGCCTCAAACCACCGAGAAATACCTGCTATACATGCTTTCATTAATAAATAAAACCTCCTGATTCAGTGCCAGTCTACCTTTGAATACCAGATGCTGGGGATAAAGCTGAGGGATAAACCCTTAGCTGAGGGTTTTGCGGAAGTATTTAGCTAACAACTGAGAGGTTGGATCCTGAAGACGTGTATATGGGAGCTTTCCTCTGGCACAAGCAACCTTCCCCTCAGGGAAGAGATTATTCCACAAGAAGAACTGCCCCTTTTAGAGGAACAGAGCTGTAGGATTCCACATGGTAAGCTAAATTAGATGGATGCTTGGTCAGATCCAGAAGGCAATTATATTTTTAAAAACCCCTAAAACCTATGGTAGACTGGTCTATCACTAGCTCTTCACGATGACAGCTAAATGGAACCTCCATATGTGGGAGCAGCATAGCTCTGCTAGTGCTAGAGGAAGGAAGAGTATTTGTGGAAAGTGTCTGACTTGCCGTTCTTGTGCTCTTTTGAGATAGAGAGAAGCTGATGAGGATCTTTCAAGCTTCTTAGCTTGCAGACTGTTCTGGTGTTTTTGAAGTAACTTGAGGCCCTTTAGGTTGTTTGTACAGTGAACTTGGGCTGGCCTTACCTTGGATCGTAAAAGTATTAAATAGGTTCATGTCGAGGGCAGGAAGCTTCAAGTGGGATGGGCCACTTTTTACAAGTTTAGGTAAGCAAATAAATGCCATATAAATGCTTCCTGTCCTTTTTCATTAACTCATCTGGATTAGCCACGCATGCACCCCCTCTCCCCACGCACGTGCAGCTGGCGTCGCCAGCCTCCAGGTGAGGCCTGGATTTCTTCCAGAATGGCAGCTGATCTCTAGGATACAGGGATCTGTTCCTAGGTTTGCCAGCTCCAGGTTGGGAAATACCTGGAGATTTTGGAATGGAGCCTGAGGTTTGGAGAGTGGGGGGACTTCAGTAGGGTAGACCTTCCAAAGCAGCTATTTTCTCCAGGTGAATTAATCTGTCACCTGGAGATCGGTTATAATCCCAGGAGATCTTCAGCCACCACCTGTAGGTTGGCAATTCTGCCAGTTCCCCTGGAGAAAAAGACAGCTTTGGAGGATGGGATCTACGGCATTATACCTGCTGAGGACTCTCCCCTCCTCAAACCCCTCCCTCCTGAGGGTCCATTCCTGAAATCTCCATGAATATTGCAACCCAGAGTTGGCAACCCCATCAGTGCTGAAGAATGGGGTGGTTGGGGCCTAAGCAGGGGTGGAATTCTAGCAAGAGCTCCTTTGCATATTAGGCCCCACCCCCTGATGTAGCCAATCCTCTAAGAGCTTACAAGGCTCTTTTTTGTAAGCTCTTGGAGGATTGGCTACACTTTTTTTAGGCCCCACTTTTCTCCCCACCCTAGTGGAAGCCCAAAGTAGCTCACATCGTTCTCTTCTCCTTTGTAGCCTCACAACAACCCTGTGAGGTAGGTTAGGCTGAGAGTGTGTGAGTGGCCCAAGGTCACCCAGCAAGCTTCCAGGGCAGATTGGGGATCCGAACTTGGATTTTTCCCAGATCCGAGTCGCTGACACTCTAACCATTGCATTTTATTTTACGCTTAGGGCAGCATTCAAAACTGCAGACCCCTGCAAGGTATATTGCTGCTATCTGTAACAGAATGAAGTGGTCCAATGCTTCATACTATGGCAGGTTGCAGGAATCACAGTTTCAATACAGTCCCTATAAAGCTGTGAAGGACTGGGGAGGGGCGTAACAAGTCCCCCCCCCCCATCCTCCCCACGCGCTTTTAAAGGCAAGATTTTTCTCATTCAAAATGCGTAGCATGAAAAATAATTATTCAAGGCCGTCTACAGCATTAAAAAGGGGGAGAAAGTTGGTCCCCTGTGCAAGCACCAGTCATTTCCGACTCTAGGGTGACGTCGCATCATGACGTTTTCACGGAAGACTTTTTAGGGGGTGGCTTGCCATTGCCTTCCCCAGTCTATTCTTGTTGCTTGGGGGCAACTGTGGCAGGGCTTCTGGAGTTCTGCCCCCTCTGGTGAACCTCCTGATGGCATCTGGGTTTTGGACACTGTGTGACACAGAGGGTTGGACTGGATGGACTATTGGCCTGATCCAACATGGCTTCTCTTGTGCTCTTATGTTCTTAACTCCTATGTATACTGTAGTCATATGCATCACATTTTTAAGTATATGTGTATTGTTTAAATGTGAATAAACCTGGCAACAATTAATATGCTATTAAATATGTGGTAATACATTATTTAAAAATGCATTGTTTTCAGTGCTATAAAGTTTAGCTCAATATCTGAATACGGGGACTCACAAGAGGAGCATTTGATAGGCAGGTATTGTATATATTTCAGTTTCCTTCTCCCCCCCCCCCCCAATAATTGGGAATTTGGGATTCCTCCCTTCCCAGGAGGGGGAGGGACAATTTTCAAAATGTTTGAAAACTTCATATCTCTAGTAATGAACTTCCCACAGGTAGAGAACCGGCACAACAGAGCTGGACAGGATGAACCTTTCTCTGTGCCAGGCCCATAGCTTCCTATAGAGCCCAGAGGGCCCAGCCTCCTTGTGGATTTTACAGGCCCCCTCCCCAAGCCTTGGCTCCCCTCCTCCCTCTGGGGACCCTTCACCCTGATCGCCTTAGCACACAAAACGAGTGGCACCAGCAAGCTCTCCCCTGAAGCACTCTGAGCAGAGTTGAGCGGGCGGGCAGATTCCGAAAGTTGGTTGGGTAGGTGGGCAGCCCTGCTACACCTGGTTGGGGAAGGCCACAGGAAAGCAGGAGGGAAATGGGGAGGGAGCGCAAAGATACAAATCAGCCTTCTTTTCAATTGGAAGTTGATCACTGCAGGTTGAGCTCCAGGAAAGGTAGAAGGGGAATCGGCGCTTACATGCTATTTAAATCACACTGGAGGGGGCAGGGAGAGGGGTGGCCCCCAGCCTCTCGAGCTTCTTACTCTCACCCCCATGGCCCCCCTCCTACAGCCCCCCTGTGGCCCTAGGCTTGCCAATCCCCAGGTCCCAGCGGGGGTTCTCCCGCTTTCCCAGGCTCCTTCCCACCCCCAGTCAGCTGGCTGGTGTGTGGGGAAGCCCCGCCCCTACAGCCATCATGTGACTTTCCACCTCTGGAGGCTTCAGTCTCCGATTGGAAGGCTTCCTCTTGGGATGGTGTGTCTGTGTTTCTTGAAGAAGTTGGCTGCAACTCGTGAGTAGAGATGCCAATCCCTTGCTTCAGAGTCACCAGAAACCCCGGGGGGGGGTGTCTGTTGGGCACTTCATTATTCCCTATGTGGAGATCAATTCTCATAGGGTATAATGGGGAATTGATTTGGAGGTATCGGGGGCTCTGGGAGGGGGCTGTGTTTTGAGGTAGAGGCACCAAATTTTCAGTATCGCATCTAGTGCCTCTCCCCAAAATACCCCCCAAGTTTCAAAACGATTGGACCAGGAAGTCCAAAAGGAGGTGCCCCTATCCTTCATTATTTCCTATAGAAGGAAGGCATTTTAAAAGATGTGCTGTCCCTTTAAATGTGATGGCCAGAACTCCCTTGGAGTTCAATTATCCTTGTCATACCCTTGCTCCTGGCTCCACCCCCAGTGTCTCCTGGCTCCATCCACAAATTCCCCAGATATTTCTTGAATTGGACTGTGACTCCTAGCTACCGGGCTGCTCTGTGCTATGCATCGACTGAATTGCATGGATGATTTTCTTTCTGAAACACAATGAAACATTTTAAAACAGTATCCGCTTCCCTCCCCCTGCCTGCCGTTAGTAGTGGTTAAGTCATCTCTGCCATGTCAGGACTCTACCACCTTTTCCCACACAGATCACACCTCTGCAAAGATGTTATCTGCCAACATTTCACAGCTGACAAAAGGAGAACACTTAGAAAGTGCGCTCCTATTTTCATATCAAGGATCATGGCTTGCGCACTCTCCCCTTCCTTCCCTCTGTTGTTACTTCTCATCAAGGGCAGCGATTTGCACATCCTGACATCCGTTTTCTCTGTAGTAGCCTGTCCTCTACTGATTTTTTAAAAGCCCAAGAGGCTGGTTATTTGTTTGCATTTCAGGATTTAAGGGAGAAGTCTATAATTATTTTGCAGTATGTCCTCAGCAGCTCAAAATGTATTTTGGCCTCTTTGGGTTGTGAGGCATCCAGCTGTGCATTGTGGGAGGCTTCCTGGTGTTTCATGCACCAGCCTTTACGTGGGTCATCATCGGGGAGATGAGATGCCTCCCCTGTGAGATGTGATTTCTGGAGACACTGGGGAGGGAACGAAACTCTGAAGAATGACAATTCCAGATTTTTTAAATGAGGCGTCCCCAAAAGGCAAACAAGGGAAACTGTGATTTTTCTAGACTAGAAGATAAGATCTGTCCCTGGTTAATGACAGCTTCGCTCTTCAGATCAGAGAGTTCTGCAGGTGCCAGCCTGCAAATAGGCAAAACCAACAACTGCCTGCACTAGGGTTGCCAAGTCCAATTCAAGAAATATCTGGGGACTTTGGGGGTGGAGCCAGGAGACTTTGGGGGTGGAGCTGGGAGACATGGGGGTGGAGCCAGGAGAAAAGTTGTGACAAGCATAATTGAACTCCAAAGGGAGTGCTAGCCATCACATTTAAGGGTACCGCACACCTTTTACATGCCTTCCCTCCATTGGAAATAATGAAGGATAGGGGCACCTTCTTTGGGAACTCATAGAGTTGGACTCCTTGGACCAATCCATTTGAAACTTGGAGGGTCTTTTGAGGAGGGGCATTGGATGCTATGCTGCAAATTTGGTGCCTCTACCTCAAAAAACAGCCCCCCTCCGAGCCCCAGATACCCGTGGATCAATTCTCCATTCCCTAAGAACATAAGAGAAGCCATGTTGGATCAGGCCAATGGCCCATCCAGTCCAACACTCTGTATTACACAGTGGCCAATATATATATATACACACACACACACTGTGGCTAATAGCCACTGATGGACCTCTGCTCCATATTTTTATCCAATCCCCTCTTGAAGCTGGCTATGTTTGTAGGCGCCACCACCTCCTGCGGCAGTGAATTCCACAAGTGAGAATCAGTCTCCATAGGGAATAATGAGTGCCCAGCAGACATCTCCCTCCACCCCCACCCTGGCTTTCTGATAACCCTGAAGTGGGGGGAGGGCCTCGAAACCGGGGGATCCCCTGCCCCCACCTGGGAATTGGTAGCCCTAGCTTGCACACGTGCCTTCTGTGTGGTGGCCCCCATCTTGTGGAGTGGACTGCCTGAGGGGGGTCAGAAAGGCTTCCACTCTCTTAGCTTTCCGTGTTGTACTGTTGCCTCCACTCTTGAGAGGAGACAAATGGAACTGATCGCAGGGTCTCAGTTAATTACTCTCTGCATTCCATGGTTAAGAAGGGTACATCTGCCCATTGATCTCTGACTTTGATATATTTATTTCCTTCACTATGTTTCCACCCCGGAATTGAGCCCCAAAAATGGTGACTATACCAACTATGTTTGTATTTCCAGTTTGATCCTTGCAACTGTTAAATACCTTTATTATACTGTGTGCTAATTTGCTGTCTATATTACTGTACATACTTTGCTGAAACTAGAATCCTGCTGTGGAATTTTGCATCATTTAATGAGTCATTTTAATATTTATGCTTTGCTTCACCTCTGTTTTTTTAGACTTCTATTTGGTTCTGCAACACAAATCCCATTGCATCGTTCATTGAATGACCCATCCTGTTGATTGAACTCTGTTTAATCCACCTTGAGTCCAAATGAGAAAGGTGATCTGTAAATAATGTAAAAAATAAATAGGGATGGCCGAAACATAGAACTGTCTAGTGAAATTTCCCTGCCTTATTCTCTTGATAGCCAGTGTGGTGTATTGGTTAAGAGTGGCAGACTCTAATCTGGAAAACTGGGTTCGATTCCCCACACCTCCACATGCAGCCAGCTGGGTGACCTTGAATCAGTCACATTTCTCTCAGAGGTGTTCTCTCGAGCAGTTCTTGAAAGAGCTCTCTCAGCTCCAGCTACCTCACAGGGTGTCTGTTGTGAGAATAGGAAGGGAAGGTGATTGGAAGCTGTTCTGAGACTCCTTCGGGTAGTGAAGGGCGGGGTATAAAAACCAGCTGTTCTTTTCCACCTCCTTCTTTGTCTCCTGTTTTTAAACGGAGGCTAGATGGCCATCTGACAGCAATGCTGATTCTGTGACTTAGGCAGATCATTAGAAGGAGGGCAGGAAAGGTTGCATCAGTGTTTAGTTCTTGTAGCCTTTTCTTACACTCCTAAGAAAATGCTGATTGACACTTTGGGGTCAGACCGTAATTTTTCTCCAGGCTGGTTTGGCAAGGGATCCCGGAGGGGGTTTTTTTGCCATCTTCTGGGCATGGAGCAGAGGTCAATGGATATGTATGTGTGGAGGAGGTATTTGTGAAGTTCCTGCATTCTGCAGAGGGTTAGACTAGATGACCTTGGAGACCCCGTCTAACTCTATGATTCCTCTTAAGAACATAAGAGAAGCCATGTTGGATCAGGCCAATATCCAGTCCAACACTCTGTGTCACACAGTGGCCCAAAAAATTATACACACACACACACACACTGTGGCTAATAGCCACTGATGGACCTCTGCTCCATATTTTTATCTAACCCCCTCTTGAAGCTGTCTATGCTTGTAGCCGCCACCACCTCCTGTGGCAGTGAATTCCACATGTTAATCACCCTTTGGTTGAAGAAGTACTTCCTTTTATCTGTTTTAACCTGACTGCTCAGGAATTTCATCGAATGCCCACGAGTTCTTGTATTGTGAGAAAGGGAGAAAAGGACTTCTTTCTCTACTTTCTCTATCCCATGCATTATCTTGTAAACCTCTATTATGTCACCCGGCAGTCGACGTTTCTCCCAAGCGTTTTAACCTTTCTTCATAGGGAAAGTGTTCTAATCCTTTAATCATTCTAGTTGCCCTTTTCTGGACTTTTTCCAATGCTATAATATCCTTTTTGAGGCGCAGTGTCCAGAATTGCACACAGTATTCCAAATGAGACCGCACCATCGATTTATATAGGGGCATTACGATACTGGCTGATTTGTTTTCAGTTCCCTTCCTAATAATTCCCAGCATGGCGTTGACCTTTTTTATTGTAATCACACACTGTCTTGACATTTTCAGTGAGTTATCTACCATGACCCCAAGATCTCTCTCTTGGTCAGTCTCTGCCAGTTCACACCCCATCAACTTGTATTTGTAGCTGGGATTCTTGGCCCCAATGTGCATTACTTTGCACTTGGCCACATTAAACCTCATCTGCCACATTGACGCCCACTCACCCAGTCTCAACAGATCCCTTTGGAGTGCCTCACAATGCTCTCTGGTTCTCACCATCCTGAACAATTTAATGTCATCTGCAAACTTGGCCACTTCACTGCTCACTCCCAACTCCAAATCATTTATGAACAAGTTAAAGAACATGGGACCCAGTACTGAGCCCTGTGGCACCCCACTGCTTACTGTCCTCCACTGCAAAGACTTCCCATTTATACTCACTCTCTGCTTCCTATTAATTAGCCAGTTTTTGATCCACAAGAGGACCTGTCCTTTTACTCCATGACTCTCGAGCTTTCTAAGGAGCCTTTGATGAGGAACTTTATCAAAAGCTTTCTGGAAGTCAAGGTAAACAACATCTATCGGGTCTCCTTTGTCCACATGTTTGTTCACCCCCTCAATGAAATGTAACAGGTTAGTAAGGCAAGATCTTCCCTTACAGAACCCATGCCAAGTCTTCCTCAATAACTTGTGTTCATCAATGTGCCTACTCATTCTGTCCTTGATAATGGTTTCTACCAACTTTCCCGGTATTGAAGTCAGACTAACTGGCCTGTAACTTCCCGGATCTCCTCTGGAACCCTTTTTAAAGATGGGGGTGACATTTGCTACCTTCCAGTCCTCAGGAACGGAGGCAGATTTCAATGAAAGATTACATATTTTTGTCAGAAGATCCACAAGTTCACCTTTGAGTTCTTTCAAAACTCTTGGATGTATGCCATCCGGACCTGGTGACGTATTAGTTTTTAATTCGTTTATCAGTTGTAGGACCTCTTCTCTTGTCACCTCAATCTGA
The DNA here is from genome assembly GCF_032191835.1 of Heteronotia binoei. Lineage (NCBI taxonomy): Eukaryota > Metazoa > Chordata > Lepidosauria > Squamata > Gekkonidae > Heteronotia > Heteronotia binoei. The sequence continues at coordinate 262,124,048 of NC_083223.1, forward strand.
CTCATGTCTTTCAACACCCCTTCCAAAGTTAGTGGTTCTGGAGCGGGCAAACACTTTTCGTCTTCCACAGTGAAGATGGAGGCAAAAAATGCATTCAGCTTCTCAGCCATTTCCCTATCCTCCTTCAGTAATCCTTTTACCCCTTGGTCATCCAAGGACCCCACTGCCTCCCTGGCTGGTTTCCTGCTTCTAATATATTTGAAGAAATTTTTATTGTTGGTCTTTATGCTTTTTGCAGTATGCTCCTCATAGTCCCTTTTTGCCTGCCTGATCACAGTCTTGCATTTGATTTGCCATAGCCTGTGTTCCCTTTTATTAATCTCACTTGGACTAGCTTTCCACCGCTGAAAGGAGTCCTTCTTACCTTTTACAGCTTCCATTACTTTGTTTGTTAACCATGCAGGCCTTTTCTTATACCTGTTCGTGCATTTCCTAACTTGTGGTATATATTTTATCTGAGCTTCTAGGATTGTAGTTTTAAATAGCCTCCAAGCTTTCCCAAGGGTTTTGACTGTATTTACCTTTCCTTTCATTTTCCTCTTCACATGCCTCCACATCTCAGAGAATTTACCCCTTTTAAAATAAAATGTGGTCGTGCTGGTCTTTTGGGGCAACTCTCTATTTATACAAACGGTGAAATCAATAACGTTATGGTCACTGCTCCCAAGCGGTGCGATCACTTTTACATCTCTCACCAAATCTTGGGCATTACTTAAGACCAAATCCAGGATCGCCCCACCCCTGGTAGGTTTTGAGACCATCTGCTCCATAGCACAGTCATTGAGAGCATCAAGAAACTCAATCTCTTTCTCTTGACCAGAACACATATTGACCCAATCAATCTGCGGATAGTTAAAATCACCTATTACGACACAGTTTTTACATTTAGCCACTATCTTTAAGCCTTCCATCATATTATAATCATACTCTATCTTTTGATTTGGTGGGCGATAACAAACTCCCATAGTTAAATTTCCTTTTGGGCCCTCTATTTCAACCCAAAGCATTTCTAGAAGGGAATCTAATTCTCTGACCTCAGTCTTACTGGACCGTATACCCTCTCTGACATACAGAGCCACCCCACCTCCAACCCTTCCCTCCCTATCCTTCCGATATAACTTATATCTAGGAATCACCATGTCCCACTGATTCTCCTCATTCCACCAAGTTTCTGAAATTCCCACAATGTCTATGTTTTCTCCCAACACTAAACATTCCAGCTCACCAGTTTTACTTCGAACACTTCTAGCATTTGCATACAAACATCTATAATTTCCCAGGCAAGCTAGGCCCGCCACCTTCCTCCTGCCGCCTCGAGACTCTGGCAGGCAGCCCATTCTGTTTGTCACCATCTCATGGGACAACTCTGATCCATTACCCGGTAGAAAAGTAACAGCTAACCCTTCATCTCTTTGAGATGAGTCCTCCCGAACCAGAGACATTTCATCTCCTTTCGGCTTTCCCCCAAGATTTAGTTTAAAAACTGCTCTGCCACCTTTTTGATTTTAAGCGCCAGCAGCCTGGTTCCATCTCTTCTTACAAGTACTGAAAGAACAAAATAGGAGTCAATTGCATCTTTAAGACCAACTTAGTTTTATTCAGAACGTAAGCTTTTGTGTGCGTGCACACTTCTTCAGACGAGGAATGAGGTACAGTAAGCAGAGCCACATATAGCTGGTGGGGTTTGGAATATCAAGTGGTACATTCCAAGTGCTATTTTGTTCTACTACTTCAGACCAACATGGCTGTCTATTTGGATCTAAGTATTGAAAGAGTGTAGGTCTGTTCTCCCCCATAGAGGGCTTGCTATAAACCTTGGAGCCCCTTTGAGACAGATGTGGTAGTTCTGTTCTTTGGCTATGGTTACTTGCCTTGCGGCATTTCCCCCATGGTTGGTTTTTAGACCACTGGAAAAGAAGCTTCAAGAATCCCAGCTGCTCCCCATTATTTCTCTTGGTGACCACTAAAGATGGGTGAGGTTAGCAGTAAATTTTATGAGTGGTCGTATTGCCATAGATACATCTTTATGGCTGTGAAACCCACCCCAGTGAAATAACCTTTGCCTCCCCTCACCACTTCTTGGTTTGCAAAAAAAGGATTCTAGTGCTTCTAAATGAAAAGCCGCTGAATTTGTGCATTTGTGCAAACTGTCTTGTGTCTGTTTCCTTAAATGTTGTCAGAATTTTACACAGTAGCAGATCAAGACAAAATCCAAGACAGGAGGTTAGTCAGTGAGTTGCGTTTGAGCTCAGTAGCACCTTAGAGCTGTGTTTCCCAGCCTCTGGGTTGGGATCCCAAAGTAGGTTGTGAAGCCACTGGGAGCCTTCCCTAGTGGCCGTCCCTGCCGTTTTCATCATTCTTCCTCTCTTTGTCTCCTTGTCAGCATCTCACATTCTTGCCTTCCACCGCCTTTTGTGACTTGTGAAGGAGGGGAAAAACGTCCAGCAACTAGTCACTTTATGGGAATAGCTGGAAGGAGAAGAAAAGAGAATGTCACTTGCTTGGGGGTAGCTCAAGATGGGTAGCCATGTTGGTCTGTCTGCAGCAGTAGAAAAGAGCAAGAGTCCAGTAGCACCTGTTGTTACCTGCCCTGAGCCTGCTTCAGCGGGATACAAATCCCAATATTAAATTAAATTGGGGGGGGGGGCTACTATAATCAATATAGAAGAATTTGTGAGTGCAATTCTGACTTTCCAGCGATTTGGTTACCCTTGTTAAATTATATGATTTTCAGGGGTGGAATTCTAGCAGGAGCTCCTTTGCATATTAGGCCACACCCCCTGATGTAGCCAATCCTCCAAGAGCTTACAAAAAAAAGCCTTGTGAGCTCTTGGAAAATTGGCTACATCAGGAGGTGTGGCCTAATATGCAAAGGAGCTCCTGCTAGAATTCCACCCTTGATTGTTTTAATGGATAAAGTTCCGAGTCATGTATGCCCTGTAGATCTGTCGCAATTGCAATCTGATTATAATCTTAGTCACTTATCTTACAATTCTGCATTTGGTATTGTTATTACCGATAATGTGTTTATTTGTTTGGAGAATGTGTTTATTTTATTAAAATGAAATTTTTGAAAATAAAAAAAAAATTAATTTAATTGTTTTATTTATACCCAGCCCTATCCCACAAGCGGACTCAGTGTCAGCGCCGAGGCATTGAAGTTTCAATGATGAATAGACTTAGCTTTGTTCAAAACAAAGTTTCTATTTATTGAATACAGCAATGCTACTCACTACGCAGGTTCATTGATACTAATAACGAAGTGGATACCAGCATAGGCATTTATTGGCACACATCAAAGCGCAGGGGTTTTAAATCACTTCCCATAATAAAGCTGGGGCATTTTTACTGAAAGTAACCAGTTCACATATCTGTTATCTCCCCACATACACAGCCTGTCTCTCCTCCCCTGCTGTGGCCTTGCTCGTCCCGGCCAGGCTCCTGGAAACTCACTGGATGTTTGGCACTTCAAAGGCCACTGGCACCTTCATCACCTCTCCCATTCTCCCTTCACATTCCCCTGTAGCACTGGTGTTAGTAAAGCAAGGATTTGCAGGGTTAGTTGACAGTAAATAAACATTTCAGGTAATAAAGCAAACTTCAAGGCATACAAGCTGACACTCAGGGCGGCTTACAATATTAAAAACTTTACAGCAAGATTAAATAAACTAGATGAGTGATAAGGTGATAGTTTGCCTTGGGTACAAAATGGGCCGGCCCTGGCTAAGTCACTGTACTAAGTTTGCACTCATGGTTATCATACCAAAGAGCTTGGGAGCTACTGCTTTGAATAGCACCTTAGAGACCAACAACATTTTTGGGGTATAAACTTTTGAGGGTCAAAGCTCCTTTCATCAATGCAAGGATCCAGCGCTAATATAATAATTAATAAAGAATTCCAGCATCCCAGCTTACTAAATGGGTGAATCTGAGAGTCAAATCCCATAATAAACATAGAGTGTTTTTATGCAGCAAGCAATGGGAAGAGACGTCTGCTATTGTCAGGGATTTTAAACACGAAGGTATTTCAGTAGCTTTGCAGCATATGAATGAATCTGAGTTTAGCCAGATAAATCTACAAAGTCATAAATGCTTCTGGTATGTATGTTTTGAAAATGTTTCACTTTTTCTCTTTCCCTCCTGGAAATCCTTCCTTCTGCTTTTCAGAGGGCAGGGGTGAGCACTCTGGCGTTCATCTCATGCTAAATCAACCATGTGCAAATGAGCAAAAAAAAAAAAATCACTGTTGTTGGGGGGGGGCAACTACATTTTGGCTCACTTGTAACAACAGAAATGACCAGCAATGAAGCTGTGACTAGTCTTTAGGGCTGCCAACCTCCAGGTGGTTCCTTGAGATCCTCCTGCTTTTACAATTGAACTCCAGGTCACAGAGATCACTTTCCCTGGAGAAAATGGCTGTTTTGGAGGGTAGACTCATAAGAAAATAAGAGAAGCCATGTTGGATCAGGCCAATGGCCCATCCAGTCCAACACTTTGTGTCACACAGTGGCCAAAAACCCTAAAGTGCCATCAAGAGGTCCACCAGTGGGGCTAGAAGCCCTTCCACTGTGCCCCCCCAAACACAAGAATATAAAGCATCACTGCCCCAGACTGAGAGTTCCATTTATACCTTGTAGCTAATAGCCACTGATGGTCCTCTGCTCCATATTTTTATCTAACCCCCTCTTGAAGCTGTCTATGCTTGTAGCCGCCACCACCTCCTGTGGCAGTGAATTCCACATGTTAATCACCCTTTGGGTGAAGAAGGACTTCCTTTTATCTGTTCTAACCTGACTGCTCAGCAATTTCATCGAATGCCCACGAGTTCTCCTATTGTGACAAAGGGAGAAAAGTACTTCTTTCTCTGCTTTCTCCATCCCATGCATAATCTTGTAAACCTCTATCCTGTCACCCCGCAGTCGACGTTTCTCCAAGCTAAAGAGCCCCAAGCGTTTTAACCTTTCTTCACAGGGAAAGTGTTCCAACCCTTGAATCATTCTAGTTGCCCTTTTTCTGCAATAGCATTGTGCCTGCTGAGGTCCCTCCAGGAATTTCCCAACATCAAGTTGGCAGCTCCATTGATAATAGTCCCCTTTTTTGTCAATCATTCACCGTTTTTTTCCCCTGACTGATGTGATTGTATGTATTGGAGGGGGGTCACTAGGCTGCTCCAGGCTCAGAAGAGCGACAGTTCAGACTCCACTTTGTAGTCTGGGACCCCCCTGAATCTTTGGGACGGTTACTGTGGCGAGAACCGTTGAGGCTGCCGCCCTTCTCTCCTCCGTCTTCCTTTTTCTGGGTCACCAGCTTTGAAGAGAGGCGTCTCTGCCCGGCCGTCTGGACCACCCTTTTGAACTCTTCCTTGTTCGCAGCCGCTTGTGGGAAGCCGTCTTGTCTCGTTGCAGCTGCAGGGCTTTGCCAAGATCTGCCGTGTGTTCTTTCGCCAAGACATTTCGGGCCAAGGGAAGCATTGGCTTGTTCTCCCCCCCCCCCCCCTTTCCATCCAAGAAAGTATTCGAATCTTTGTTAATTTGGCTGGGCAAAAAGCCCCCTTCTGGAACACAACAGGAATTTACCGCACAAATGTGAAGATTGGTGAAAAGGGGAATGGGGGAGATTTCAGATTAGGGGTGAAGGATGGAATGTTCTTGGTGGTTTTGTTTCGGGGCAGCTTGAGAGCCGCCTTGGGTCAGGCATCGTGCGCCTGTACGAGAGCAGAAACGGAAAAGGCAAGCGGTCAAAACAATGCTTGGGTTTAAATAGAGAGTTTGAATCAAACTAATAGGAGGGCGTTGTGCTTGTGAATCAGTTTGCAGTTATCCTTACATGCTACACTTTCAGCTTTCAAAGGATTTCTGTATATGCTATCTGGCTTCATCATTTGCTGAGTGCCTGCGTAGTAGAGTGGTTAGAGTAGGGGTAGCCAAACAGCAGCTCGGGAGCCACATGTGGCTCTTTCACACATATCGTGTGGTTTCTGAAGCCCCCACTGCCCCGTCATTCAGCTTGGAGAAGGTATTTCTTTCTTTAAATCACTTCTCCAAACAAAGCCAGCTGGCAGCTTGGAGAATTCATTTAAAGTTAAAGTTGCTTTCTTTCCACCTTCACTCCCCCCATTCCCTATCTATCTATCCTTCCTTCCTGAGCCAGTTTGGTGTAGTGGTTAAGTGTGCGGACTCTTATCCGGGAGAACCGGGTTTGATTCCCCATTCCTCCACTTGCACCTGCTGGAACGGCCTTGAATCAGCCATAGCTCTTGTAGTTGTCCTTGAAAGGGCAGCTGCTGTGAGAACCCTCTCAGCCCCACCCACTTCACAAGGTGCCTGTTGCAGGGGAGGAAGATAAAGGAGATTGTGAGCCGCTCTGAGATTCGGAGTGGAGGGTGGGATATAAATCCAATATCTCCTTCCTTCCTTCCTTCCTTCCTTCCTTCCTTCCTTCCTTCCTTCCTTCCTTCCTTCCTTCCTTCCTTCCTTCCTTCCTTCCTTCCTTCCTTCCTTCCTTCTCTCAAACCTCTGATGTTCTTGTCTGGCATTTATTCCGTATGGCTGTTACGTGAAGCCAGTCTGGCCACCCCTGTAGAGTGTTGCAGCAGGAGTAAGGATGACCCAGGTTCGAATCCCTGCTGTGCCATGCAATCTTGCTGGGTGGCTTTGCAGCATATGAACACCACGGAAGGTTATACCTTATACTGCTGCCTTATACTGAGTCAAACCATCAGGCTATCAAGGTCAATGTTCTCTGCTTTGACTGGCAGCAGCTCTTGGGGGGTCTCAGTTCAAGGTGCCTGCTACTTGGTTGGTTTTTTTAAAAAATTGGATGCACCAAGAATTCAACCTGGGACTTTCTGCATGTGTAGCAGCTACTCTGCCACTGAGTTACGGCTGTTCCCCGGTTATAGTACATAATTTTGTTGTGAGGCTCTGATCCAGCTAAAGTTGGTCATAGCAAAATACCACAAGAAGGCACCGTAAATTTTACCATTTTCTTGTTCCGTAATGGCTCGTGGTTAACTTCAACTGGATTGAAGTCTTGTTTGTTTTTATTTTTAAAGTCTTGAGCTGGAAATTCAGCAAAGAAAGGTGTGGGATATTCCATTCTGCCACCACGTAGCTGCTGTCAGATCACAGCTGACTTATGGTGTGGCTTTAAGGGGTTTCCAAGGCAAGGGCCGTCCAGAGGAACACATCACGACCCTGGGATTCCTTGGTGACCTCCCATCCAAATGCTAGGCGGGGCTGACTGTGCTTAGCTTCCAAGATCTGACGAGATCAGGTTATTCAAGTCAGGGCATCTCCTAGTTTAGGATGGCGGAAACAGGATGAGACCATGCATAGTACCAGACTCATTGCACAGGTGTGGCTCTGGAGAATTCTTGCAAGGGAACAGGCAAACACTGTTAATTCTGAGATAATTCTGAGACAGAAATTCCTTCCTTTTGGCCCAGGTTTATAACAATAGTGTCATTAACAGACACTCTCACATTTGGACATGCTACTGTTTTGTTGCTTTCGCATGCTCATGCTACTCAGATCAAAGGTTTGCTCGATTTGTTAATTTTACTATTCTGTCATTGGATCTTAAATCTGTACCATTTTACATTCTGAGCCATTGCCTACCAGCTATGTGTGGCTCTGCTCACTGTGCCGGATTCCTCGTCTGATGAAGTGTGCTTAAGAGCACACGAAAGCTTACGTTCTGAATAAAACTAAGTTGGTCTTAAAGGTGCTATTGACTCCTCTTTTGTTCTACCTCTTCAGACCAACACGGCTGCCTACCTGGAACTGTTAATTTATGATGATGATATTGGATTTATATCCTGCCCTATACTCTGAATCGCAGGGTCTCAGAGTGGTCACAGTCTTCTTTACCTCCCCTACCCCCCACAACAGACACCCTGTGAGGTGGGTGGGGCTGAGAGAGCTCTCACAGCATCTGCCCTTTCAAGGACAACCTCTGCCAGAGCTACGGCTGACCCAAGGCCATTCCAGCAGGTGCAAGTGGAGGAGTGGGGAATCAAACCCGGTTCTCCCAGATAAGGGTCCACACACTTAACCACTACACCAATCTGGCTCTGTACAAGAGGGTTTTATGAGGTATGCCCCAATGGGGTGAATGCAGGTGGAAGCATTTCTTTTGCTGTTGTCCTTGGCCAGGTGATTGGGGTAGAAAGTTGCCCAGCATGCAGCTAATCTTACCAACTCGGAGTTGGGAAATCCCTGGAAATTTGGGGGTGGAGCCTGGTGAAAGCAGTGTTCGACAAGAGGAGGGACCTCAGTGGTGTGCAGTGCCATAGAATTTACCCTCCAAAGAAGCCCTTTTCTCCAGGGCAAATGATCCTTAGCATTGAGAGACTGGTTGTAATTTCAGGAGGTCTCCAGGCTCCACCTGGAGGTTGGCAACTGCACCTGTAATCCAGAGGCTAGAAAATCATGTCCCTGCCCTGCTCGCTGGAGCAGAGGTTAGGGGAAGAGAGGAGGATGTTTCTGATATAAAACCATCTACAGCCTTAAAAGGCACTTCATTCAAAGTCATAGAGCAAAGTTGGAGTCCAGGAACACCTTAAAGACCAACAAAGTTTTATTGAGAATGTAAGCTTTCATGTGCCAAAAGCAGACATCATCAGACAGTAGCATGGGGTGGAATTCGCAGCCCAGCTTTGTTCTTTTGCTTCAGGGGTAGTGAAACTGTGGCTCGGGAACCACATGTGGCTCTTTCACACATATTGTGTGAGTCTCAAAGCCCCTACCATCCTGGTGGCTGGCTTGGGGAAGTTATTTCTCTCTTTAAATGTATTCTCCAAGCCAAGCTAGCTGGTGGCTCGGAGAATGCATTTAAAGTTAAAGTTGTTTTCTTTCCACCGATTCCTCCCTCCTCCATTTATTTGCTTTCTTTTCACCTTCCTTCTTGTGGCTCTCAAACACCTGATGTTTTTGTCTTGCGGTTAACATAAGAACATAAGAGAAGCCATGTTGGATCAGGCCAACGGCCCATCAAGTCCAACACTCTGTGTCACACAGTGGCAAAAAATGTTATATACACACATACACTGTGGCTAATAGCCACTGATGGACCTGTGCTCCATATTTTTATCTAAACCCTTCTTGAAGGTGGCTATACTTGTGGCCGCCACCACCTCCTGTGGCAGTGAATTCCACATGTTAATCACCCTTTGGGTGAAGAAGTACTTCCTTTTATCCGTTTTAACCTGTCTGCTCAGCAATTTCATCGAATGCCCACGAGTTCTTGTATTGTGAGAAAGGGAGAAAAGTACTTCTTTCTCTACTTTCTCCATCCCATGCATTATCTTGTAAACCTCTATCATGTCACCCCGCAGTCGACGTTTCTCCAAGCTAAAGAGTCCCAAGCGTTTCAACCTTTCTTCATAGGGAAAGTGCTCCAGCCCTTTAATCATTCTCAAACATCTGACATTTATTCTTTCTGGTTCTTACGTTAAGCAAGTTTGGCTGCCTCTGCTTCAGATCAACACGGTTGCCCAGCTGGATCATTCAAAGTCAAGCATTAAACCGTGGAGGATGTTTGAGAAATTCTTCCTCGTGTAGCATGATATATAAGAACCTAAGAGAAGCCATGTTGGATCAGGCCATTGGCCCATCCAGTCCAACACTCTGTGTCACACAGTGGCCATAAGAACATAAGAGAAGCCATGTTGGATCAGGCCATTGGCCCATCCAGTCCAACACTCTGTGTCACACGGTGGCTAAAAAAACCCAGGTGCCATCAGGAGGTCCACCAGTGGGGCAGGACACTAGAAGCCTTCCCACCGTGTCTCCTCCAAACACCAAAAATACAGAGCATCAGTGCCCCAGACAGAGAGTTCCAACAACACGCTGTGGCTAATAGCCACTGATGGACCTCTGTTCCATATGTTTATCCAATCCCCTCTTGAAGCTGTCTATGCTTGTAGCCACCACCACTTCCTGTGGCAGTGAATTCCATGTGCTAATCACCTTTGGGTGAAGAAGTACTTCCTTTTGTCAGTTCTAACTCGACTGCTCAGCAATTTCATTGAATGTCCATGAGTTCTCGTATTGTGAGAAAGAGAGAAAAGGACTCCTTTCTCTACCTTCTCTATCACACGCATAATAAAGCTGCTTTCTTTCCACCTCTCCCTCCCCTGTTTATTTGCTTTCTTTCCACCTTCTCTCCTTCTCATGGCTCTCAAACATCTGATATATAATTCTGGATGGGTAGCACTCACTACCCCTTGCTGGCCGCTCCCCTTTGGCTGAAGATAAGTGGGGCCAACATCTGTACGGGAGGTAAACTGGGGTCTCATGTGCCATCTTAGTTTCTCTCCTCCACCCCCACCAACATCCCTGGGTCGAGGCTGAAACTGAGTCAGACAACCCAGTGTGTTTGCAAGATTTTTGAGGCCGGTCCAAGAGGCCTAGGCAACGAACAATTCCTAGCCCTTCGCCTTTTGAAGAGGGAAGCCTTGTTTGAGTCACGGGGAGGGGAGACCATGGCCCTGCATATGGGAGGTCTTGCTCTCTTCAGGATTGCTCAGATGGAAACAGGGATGCCCTTATGAATATGTTGCCGTACACTCCGTTAGCAAATGGAACATCCTGGTCACAGCCAGTGTGGTGTAGTGGTCAGAGTGTCAATCGAGGGTCTGGGAGGCCCACATTCGAATCCCCACTCCTACCATGGAAAATTGCTGGGTGATTTTGAGCCAATCACGCGCGCTCAGTCTAACCTGCCTCACAGGGTTGTTGTGAGGCTAAAACGGAGGAGAGGAGAATGTTACAAGCCACTTTGGGAACCCACTGGGGAGAAGCGTAGGGTTTATTTAATTCAGCTGGTCCTGCCCAGTGACACGCTGGGGAAGTTTCCTTTCTGCTTTCTGTATATTCAAATAACTGCAGGGATGGACTTGCTTGAAGCTGTTTGACTTCAGTGCTGAATCTCACAATGGACCAACTTGTATCTCTTTCAACGTACCCTGACTCCCAAGTAGGGTTGTCAGCTTCAGGTTGGGAAATACCTGGCTATTTTGGGGAGTGGAGCCAGGGGAATGCATGGTTTGGGAAGGGTAGGGATCTCGGTGGGGCTCTAATGCTGCACTGCCCACCCCTTGCAGGAGAGCATCTATCGTTTCCCATCAGCCGCCCACTTCCCCATGTATCTGTGGAACTGTGATTTCATTTATTTTAAAACATTGTGCTGCTGCCTTTCCAGTTGCTCTGAGTCTTCAAGGTGGCAAACATAAAAACATTTGAACAATTAAAAACATTTAAAATTATAAAAAATAATTCCACACAACACGATTCTGTACTTTTATGTTTGTGGCCCTTCTGAGGGGGAGGAAGTGGAGGTGTATAATTTTTTTTAAAAAAATAATATCTCTTACACGCTGCCTTTTCTTTCCCAAATGACTTTCTTTGCCCAAGTTTTTTTTTTATTCTCCCACTGCTCCACGCCAGCCAGTGGGGGGGGGGGGTGTTGCGCCTTTTGAAAGCCTTTAAAAGGGGTGGTTGCTAAGCGACAGGAGGCTGCCCGTTGCCATGGTCACTTGATGGGGTTTTGTTTTGAGGAGGGAGGGGAGACCTTCGTCTGGTGAATGCAAGGGGGTAGATAATGGGGCAGGCTAGCCTGGGGCTTAGACTGGGGAGGGGGCGATCTCCTCCCCCCAATTAAACTCTGTCAACTGGGTTCAATTGATTGATGCTGAGACCTCTTTGTTCTGGAGGGAGGGACCCATCCTCTGGGTGAATGGGCTGGATTTGGGAGTTTGCTCAGAAGTGCAGTGTTCCCGAAATTCCCAAACCAAGCCTCATTGAGTTGCCAGCTCCAGGTTGGGAAATACCAGGAGATCTTTTTTTTCTGGGGGGGGGGGAGGAAGGGACTCTAATGGGGTATAATGGCATAGAGGAGGCGTGGCCAAACTTGCTTTACATAAGAGCCATATAGAATAAATGTCAGATGTTTGAGAGCCACAAGTCATGAATGTCAGATGTTTGAGAGATGGATGGATGGAAGGAAGGAGAGGTGGAAAGAAAGCAACTTTTAATACATTCTTCAAACCAGCTGACAGGATGGTGGGGGCTTTGAGAGTCACACAGTGTTGCCTCTGAGTTAGTGTGCACTAGCTCACAGATCTTTAGCCTCCAGCTTGCACATTTTTGTCTTAGCTCCAGAAAAATGGCCCCAGAGCACAATAATTTATGCAGGAGCTCACAACTTTAATACCAGTAGCTCACCAAGTAGAAGTTTTGCTCACTGGACTCTGTAGCTTAGAGGGAACATTGCACCACGATGTGTGAGAAAGAGCCACACGCTGCTCCCGAGCCGCAATTTGGCCATCCCTGCCATAGAGTCTGCCTTTCAGAGTGGTCGTTTTCTCCAAGGGAAGTGATCTCTCTCGCCTGGGGATCAGTTGTAACAGCAGGAGATCTCCAGACACCACCTGGAGGATTGCAAACCTATGTGATTTAAAGAGAAATGAAAATAAAGGAAATTTTGAAATGGATTGGAGCAGGATGGCTGGTGAAGGAGCAGAGGCAGTGACATGTAAAGACTGTGGGATGTTTGTATTTCTACCTGAGACTAGCGTGAATTACACTTGCAGCAAGTGTAAGTTAGTGGCCCTGCTGGAGGAGAAGATACAGGGACTGGAGGCACGATTGTCCACAGTGCAGTGCACTCCTCCACTTGCGCCTGCTAGCATGGCCTTGGGTCAGCCATAGCTCTGGCAGAGGTTGTCCTTGAAAGGGCAGCTGCTGTGAGAGCCCTCTCCAGCCCCACCCACCTCACAGGGTGTCTGTTGTAGGGGAGGAAGGTAAAGGAGATTGTGAGCTGCTCTGAGACTCTTCGGAGTGGAGGGCGGGATATAAATCCAATATCTTCAGATTAACACGGGATGAATAACTCATGGTTTTTGGTTCTGTGTGTGAAGAGATTCACAGCTGCTGGATGCCCTTCTGAATTAATACATCTCCCCCTGCAAGTTTCAGTTGTTCTAACCAGGTTCTCTGCATGTGGTTTGTTAGCAAGCCTCAAACTGAATCGCCTATTTAATAACCTCTGCAGTTTGTCAGCCATGCCTCTTGGGTCCTTTTCTTGTAGGGGGTGAAAGTCCCTCTTTTGCTCTTTACTGTTCTCCATCAGATCAGGGCACATCAGCAGCCAGTTGGATGCCCCTAAAACTCCGGTTCGCTGAGCACCCCCCTCCCCTTTAAACTGGCAGCACATCTCACTTTTAACCCTAAGAAAAACCAAGGTGAGAATTTTCTGTCCTTCCCCTTGTATTTCCCCTGGAGTCACAGATCCAAGCATGCTTTCCCTTTTGGAAGAATCCATTCTGGTGTGTAGCTGTCAGGACATGTGATTGAAGAATTAGAGTTGCCATCCTCCAGGCAAGACCTGGAGCTCTTCCAGAATTGCAGATGAACAGAAGTTGGTTCCCCTGGGGGAAATGAACTCTTTGGAGGGTGGACTCTTGTACCCTGTGAGGCCCCTCCCCAACCCTCCACTGGTTCCGCCCCCAAAGCACCAGGAATTCCTCAACCCAGACTTGGCGGACTTGGGGGTGGCGTCAGATGGCAGCTCTGTTGATCTACAGTAGAACAGTTTGATTTGAGTCCGGTAGTTTAAAGAGAGTTCCGTGGCACAGAGTGGCAAGCTGCACTGCAGTGCTGCAGTCCAAGCTCTGTTCATGACCTGAGTTCAATCCTGGTGGAAGCTGGGTTCAAGTAACCAGCTCAAGGCTGACTCAGCCTTCCATTCTTCCGAGGTCGGTCAAATGAGTACCCAGCTTGCTGGGGGGGAAGTGTAGATGACTGGGGAAGGCGATGGCAAACCACCCTGTAAAAAGTCTTCCGTGAAAACGTCGTGAAAGCAGCGTCACCCCAGAGTCGGAAATGACTGGTGCTTGCACAGGGGATTAAAGGTAAAGGTAGTTCCCTGTGTAAGCACCAATCATTTCTGACTCTGGACTTTACCCCCAGCAAGCTGCGTACTTATTTTACCACCTCGGAAGGGTGGAAGGCTGAGTCAACCTTGGGCCGGTTACCTGAACCCAGCTTCTGCCAGGATCTAACTCAGGTCAGGAGCAGAGAACTTGGACTGCAGTACTGCAGCTTACTACTCTGCGCCATGGGGCTCTTGCACAGGGGACTACCTTTCCCTTTAGCACCTTAAAGACCACTAGAGTTCGTGGGTGTAAGCTTTTGAGAGTCAAAAGCTCCCTTCGTCAAACACAGCAGAGTAGAAATGGAGATCTATCCTAGTCAAGTTTCAATAGGCTTTCCATTCCCCAGGTCTGGGCAGGGGGTCTCTCAGTTTTGCAGGCTCCTCCCTGCCCCAGCCAGCTGGCCAGCAGGGGAAACCTGCCCTAGCAGTGATGATGTGCCTTTAAATCTCCTCTGGTTTATAAGAAGCTTGCAAACTGTGTTTTGGAGTGTGTGTATGTGTGCCTTTAAATCTCAGCAGGAGGAAAGCTGCATGGGGGCAGGGTTGAGCAGGCAGAGCCACATCACTCTTCCTGTGGAGTGTGAGAAGTGTGTGAGGAAGGAAAACAGCAGAGTCCTTCTGTTTGTTTTGCATTCGTTTCAGAAGTCATTTGTATAGCAAAACTGAAAGTAAAGAGTTAACTAGAACCTGATTATGGGATGGAGGAAAACTCCACCCCCTAGACTGCTCTGTTCCTGACTTTAGCTTTTCTGTGTTAGTTTGAATAAGTTGGTTGAAATACAGCAGACTGTTACAGCCAGCAGTTCCTGTGAGTAAACTCCCTCAGCGAAATCACAAAAGTGTGGGCTTACAAACTCTGTTTATTTTATTTTGGCTACTTTGTGTGTGTGCGTCCCTTAATAAAGCCATGCTTGGAAATGCTACCAAAGCCTGGCAAGGGAGTTGTGGGGGTATGATAGATTTCACTTTCATTTAGTGGAAGTGCAGCTGCTGGGGAAGCCTTTGAAGGCAATAAAAAGAGGGTGAGGTAATGAAGACTATTCAGGGGAACGGCAATGCTGTATTTTCATTTATTTTTGGGGAATGGGAAAGTCTCCACCCTCCACTCCCAAATTCAACAGGTATTTCCTGAGTTGGACCTGGCAATCCTAAATTGCAGGTATGGTGAGGTGAACCCATGGGGTTTTCAAGTCAAGAGATGAATGGAAGTGGTTTGCCATTGCCTGCCTTTGCACATCCGTCCTGGTCTTCCTTGGTTGTCTCCCATCCAAGTACTAACAAGGCCAACCCTTCTTTGCTTCCCATATCAGACGAGATCGGGCTAACCTTAGTTTAAATCACCCCTCTGCCATGAAATTCAAATCCACTGGGTATCTCTGAGCCAGTCTTGTCTCTTTTACCCTAACCTACCCAACAGGGTAATCTGAGGCCTCCAGCTTTCTAGCTTCTAAATCCCACAGGAAAGGAGGCCATAGAGGGGAGAGGCAGTCGCTTGGTAGCACCAACCTTTGTGATCTTCACTAATCCCCTTGATGTTTGGCTAGTGACTCTTGGAGGAGGTTGCCTTTCTGAGAAGTTTTGTTGCTGCAAGCCCGCATCTAGCAGTGATGTTTTGTCTGTTCATAGCAGGGGTCAGACTGGCTGACCTCTTGGGGCTCCCTGGGTGATGATGTGTCTGCTCAGCATGTGTGTGTGTTGCCAGGGCTGGTTCTGAGCCAGTTGCCTGCCAGGTTGCTGAGCTGATTACAAGCCTGATAATAGCCCTGGGTAGGATTATGCTTGCAGCTTCCTTAAGTTCCTGATCCCCCCTCCTTCCTTCGTAAAAACACACACACACTATCATGCCAGGCCAAGAACTCAGCTGCAGAGAAGCAGCGCACACACGCACATTTAGCATTGCCAACCTCCAGGTGAGGCCTGGAGATGTCTTAGAAGCCCAGTGATGTAATCTCCACTGACAAGAGATTTATTTTTACTTATTTATTTACATTAGACTTTTATCCCGCCCTCTCCGCAAGCGGACTCAGGGCGGCTTACAACAGTCGTTTACACGATTTCAAACCATAAGTCAATAAAATCTATAAAACATTAATACAATTAAAATTTAAAAACTATTCCACGGTGCTGTACCATTACTATGTTGGCGGTTCTGCTTTTCAGACGGTTGGTCACCGGGAACTATAGCTGATGTCAGGGGGCAGCTCTCTCTCAGTTTAAGCATCGAAGGCCTGTCGAAACAATTTGGTCTTACAGGCCCTGCGGAATGTAGGAAGGTCCCGCAGGGCCCTTATGGCCTCCAGGAGAGCATTCCATAACTCTGGTGCTGCCACCGAGAAGTAGGGTTGCCAAGTCCAATTCAAGAAATATCTGGGGACTTTGGGGATGGAGCCAGGAGACATTGGGGTGGAGCCAAGATCAAGGCTGTGACAAGCATAATTGAACTCCAAAGGGAGTTCTGGCCATCACATTTAAAGGGACGGCACACCTTTTCAATGCCTTCCATAGAAAATGATGAAGGATGGAGCACCTTCTTTTGGGGCTCATAGAATTGGACCCCCTGGTCCAATCTTTTTGAAACTTGGGGTGTATTTTGGGGAGAGGAACTAGATGCTATACTGAAAATTTGATGCCTCTATCCCAAAAAACAGGCCCCACCCCAGAGCCCCAGATACCCACGGATCAATTCTCCATGATTTTCTATGGGAATAACTCTCCCTAGGGAATAATAGAGTTCTCAGAAGAAATTTCCCTCCCCTTCCCCTGCTTTCTGACGGCCCTGAAGTGGGGAGAAGGCCTCCAAACTGGGGGATCCCCCGCCCCCACCTGGGGATTGGCAACCCTACTCTACAGTCAAGTGTTGATGGTGGCTCAGGTTCCTGCACTCTAAAAGAACCTACAATGTTGTGTTTTGCCAGTGCAAAGAAAAAAGAAAAAAAAGCATGAAATCTGAGTTTTAAAGAATGGTGCTTTGTTGTTAACCAAAATAAAGATTTGTCATATGGATATTCTGGAAGTAGCTCTTCATCATACCACTGCAAAAGTCAAATAGTCTTTTACTCTTAGAATTTGTTTAAACTCGCTTGCCGTTTCTCTCTTACTGCAATATGAAGCATCATTCCCTCAGCAGTATCAGATTTGAGCTCCGAAGCTTCATTTACACCTCTTTTCAAGAAAAATCTACTTGTGCCCAAATTCCATGCTGGGAATTATTAGGAAGGGAATTGAAAACAAATCAGCCAGTATCATAATGCCCCTGTATAAATCAATGGTGCAGTCTCATTTGGAATACTGTGTGCAGTTCTGGTCACCGCACCTCAAAAAGGATATTATAGCATTGGAAAAAGTGCAGAAAAGGGCAACTAGAATTATTAAAGGTTTTGAACACTTTCCCTATGAAGAAAGGTTAAAACACTTGGGGCTCTTTATCTTGGAGAAACGTCGACTGTGGGGTGACATGATAGAGGTTTACAAGATTATGCATGGGATGGAGAAGGTAGAGAAAGAAGTCCTTTTCTCCCTTTCTCACAATACAAGAACTCGTGGGCATTCAATGAAATTGCTGAGCAGTCGGGTTAGAACGGATAAAAGGAGGTACTTCTTTACCCAAAGGGTGATTAACATGTGGAATTCACTGTCACAGGAGGTGGTGGCGGCTACAAGCATAGCCAGCTTCAAGAGGGGGTTAGATAAAAATATGGAGCAGAGGTCCAGCAGAGGCTAAAAAAAGACAGGCATTCTTAACACACTGTGTTTTATGGATTTTAATTTTTGTACTAGATTTTGATATTTGTAAGTAGCCAATATTTGCTGAAAATAATGGCACTAATATTATAAAAAATATACTCACTGGTGTTTACCCTTGGTTAAGTAGCTCACTGCCCAGAGACACGGCTGATCATACCACCTTATTCTTCACATTATATGGTGTTGTTATAACTTATATCTATGCAAATGTTACCATGCCCACGCAACAAACACATGAATATTATGTTCAGATCAACAAGGAGAATTAGCTTTGCATGTTTGTACAAAGCAAAGAAAACCAAGATCTTTTACCTCAAGTGGCAACAGTGAGGAGCAAGTTTTCAGTTGGGAAAGGATGGCAGAGATCTGATTTTAAAAGGGATACAGAATTTATTCAGAGAGTTGGTACAGTAGTGTGTGTGTGTGTGTGTGTGTGTGTGTGCAGGGGGAAATAACCTTAAGCAAATACTAGAAGTACTAAATCAAAAACACAGACACATTCGTTATCTTATTAAATATAGCAACAAACAGCAGAACTGCTCCAAACTGGAACAAGGGATACTCTTTGGGCTAAAGGTGTACATGTGGTTTGGAAAATAAGAGAGGGACAGATCAAGAGGGAAAGCAAAGACTACCTGCCGTATTCTGCAAAGAAATCCGATGGAAGAAGGAGGGATCCAATGTATGTGTTGAGAGAGGACTCTTTGGCGTGCTTTCGGCCGCGTCTGGAGGGGGTGGGGCTTCAACGCTTGTATTGAAGCCTCCGCTCCCCGTCTCGGCAGTCCTCTCAGCGTGTTTGGGCTGCAGGGAGCGTGCTTGCACGCTGTTTCTGAACGGGGAGGTGATTAGGCCGGGAGGCTGGTGCGTCGGTGGATCACGGCAGCGGGAAGCAAGGAGCGTCGTGGGACGTCCAGTTCTGTGGCTCACTTTTCCCTTTGCCTCCACCATCCCCTTCTCTCATTTGACTTCAGAGGCAGAGCGGGCGCCGCCGCTGCGCTGCAGCCTCTTCTCCACTTCAGTGTAGATGGGCTCAAAAGCAACCGGACGCGCGGATCGCCCCCCCCCGTCCCCCTCCTCCCGCTTCCATTTGGGGGGGGGGGGCGGTGGAAGGAGCTGGATATCCAGGAGACCCCCGCCAGGGCGGGAGGATTGGGATGCCTACTGAGAAGGCCCTGGCTCTTGTCAAACGCAACCTCCAGCCTAGAAATAGCAGCTCTCCAGCAGCCCTGGCCCCACTCAATGCACAGCAGCCAAGAAGGTCACAGCGCGTGCTCCGGCTGCAATGCCACTGAGGATGTTCTCCGCAGCTGAGAACGAAACATCTGGAAGAAAAACTTTCTCCAGTAGAACACGGCACTTGAGCCCGAAAGATTCTACAAACCCTAATGATGTTACCAGCTGTGAAAACCTGAAATCTTTGGCAACCTGGCCTCCTTTGGTCCAGGGGTGGACAGCATATTTTTTGTCCCTGAACACAGTGCTCTCTGGGGGATATATGGGAAAAGGCGGTCCCGCAGATAAACAGGTCCCTGACCATAAAGGGCTTTAAAGGTCAATACCAACACCTTGAAACGGATTCGGAACACAATAGGTAGCCAGTTCAGCTCTTTCAGCACTGGTTGAATGTGCTCCCATCAAGGGAGCCTCATTATATCTGGAGACTTTGGGGGTGGAGCCAGGAGACTTTGGGGGGTGGAGCCAGGAGCAAGAGTGTGATAAGCATAATTGAACTCCAAAGGGAGTTCTGGCCATCACATTTAAAGGGACCTCACATCTTTTAAATGCCTTCCCTCCAGTGGAAATAATGAAAGATAGGGAAACCTTCTTTTGGGGCTCATAGAATTGGACCCCCGGGTCCAATCCTTTTGAAACTGAAGGGTGTTTTGAGGAGAGGTACCGGATGCTATGCTGAAAATCTGGTGCCTCTATCTAAGAAAACAGCTCTCCCAGAGCCCCAGATACCCATGGATCAATTTTCCATTATACCCTATGGGAATCGTTCTCCATAGGGAATAATGGAGTGCCCAGCAGACATTTCCCTCCCCCCACCACCACTTTCTGATGACCTTGAAGCAGGAGGAGGGCCTTCAAACCAGGGGATCCCCTGCCACCACCTGGGGATTAAATAACCCAATATGAATTCCTCATACAAAGCTGATGATAAATACACATGATCAGCACAAGACCATACACATTTCGGTCTCAAAGCCTGGTCTGCGGAGGTCAGTAGCACAGAAAATTTTTTGGAAACTCATCCAGAAAATAAACAATATTTCAACCCCTGACCAGGTGATGTTATCTCATGTATTGTGTGGTTTGATGTTATCTTACCAAGCAAACCGTGGGTCCTAGCACAAGGTAACTATGCTCACACACACAAAAATTGTCCAATGATACTATAATATGCTATAGGATTTCAGGTATTTCCGGATGTGTAGCAGATACCATCAGCTAGCAATAAGTTACAGTCCTTCCTCCCTTCTCCTTTGCTTGTTTCCCCCCCCCCCCCAAAAAAAATTTCCTAGGTGTGGGCAGGGCTTTTTTGTAGCAGGAACCAAAATTTTCTCCTAAGATGTGGAGTCTTGTGGGCAAAAAGTCTACTTTGTGAGCTACCGGCATGAAAATTGTGAGCTAGCTCACACTAACTCAGCTTAGAGGGAACATTGCCTCCTTTGCATATTAGGCCACACACCCCCTGATGTAGCCAATCCTCCTGGAGTTTACAGTAGGCCCTGTACAAAGAGCCCTGTAAGCTCTTGGAGGATTGGCTACATCAGGGGAGGGGAGTGGCGGCCTAATATGCAAAGGAGTTCTGGATGTGGGCAACAGGTTCTCTCTGTTGTCCACCCCACAAGGTACCTGTCCAAGGGACTGTGCTTCCCATCTCTTGACTGGGGCAGAGAGAACTGGTTCCAAAGCTGAGATATGACTGAAAGGATAGCCAGACCCCTTCATGGTTTCCTGGCTAG
This sequence comes from Heteronotia binoei, assembly GCF_032191835.1. Taxonomy (NCBI): domain Eukaryota; kingdom Metazoa; phylum Chordata; class Lepidosauria; order Squamata; family Gekkonidae; genus Heteronotia; species Heteronotia binoei. Next base: position 262,144,699 of record NC_083223.1, read on the forward strand.
AACAAAGCCAGCCTGAAGAAAGGGGCGGGGGTGCACCCCATATCTGCCTGGCCTGTCCACCCCTGCCTTGTGCAGCGTTTCCATTTGTCTTCTGCCTCGCTCCCTCCAGCCCATAGAAAGGGACACTGTGTAACACTTAATGTCTGTTTAATTGACCCCTCACCCAGCACCGTCAGTCAGGGCCGGCCTCTCGCTTTTGTCCCCATGGCGGTTCCCAGCCCCACAAGCCCAAGCCTCACAAAAGCGAGGCCATTCCTTCGCCAGAGGGAGAAAGAGCCACCAGCAGGGTGGTCTTCCTCAAGTTCGCTGAGGGAGAAGGAAGTAGGCCCACTGGAGAGATGGAGCCAAGCCCGCCATCTTTTTGAAATGGTGTAGAATTGACTGGAGGGGGGGGGGGGTTTGCTAGTTATGGAGAGGGGGAATGAATTGTGTGGAGCCTAGAAGCCACGCTTCTTAACCATAAGAAATACCACTCATTCACGGTTGCCAATTCTGGGTTGGGAAATTCCTGGAGATTTGGCCATGGAACCTGAGGAGGGCAGGGTTTACTATAGAGTTCATCCTCCAAAACAGCCATTTTGTCCAGGAAAACTGATCTTTGTAGGCTGGAGATTGGCTTCTTTTCCGGAGATCTCCAGACTCCGCCTGGAGGTTGGCGAGCTTATCAGCTTGCCCCAACAGCTTCTGAGGGTGTGTAGGAAAGTGCCCTACAGCCCTAAAAGCTAGAAATCTCTCCCTCCCTCCCTCCCCTCCCTCCCTCCCTTCCTTCCTTCCTTCCTTCCTTCCTCCTCCTTCCTTCCTTCCTTCCTTCCTTCCTTCCTTCCTTCCTTCCTTCCTTCCTTCCTTCCTTCCTTCCTTCCTTCCTTCCTTCCTTCCTTCCTTCCTCTCCTCCCTCCCTCCCTCCCTCCCTCCCTCCCTCCCTCCCTCCTCCCTCCTCCCTCCTTCCTTCCTTCCTTCCTTCCTTCCTTCCTTTCTTTCTTCTCTTTCTTTCTTTCTTCTTTCTTTCTTTCTTTCTTTCCTTTCTTTCTTTCTTTCTTTCTTCTTCCTTCCTTCCTTCCTTCCTTCCTTCCTTCCTTCCTTCCTTCCTTCTTCCTTCCTTCCTTCCTCCCTCCCTCCCTCCCTCCCTCCCTCCCTCCCTCCCTCCCTCCCTCCCTCCCTCCCTCCCTCCCTTCCTTCCTTCCTTCCTTCCTTCCTTCCTTCCTTCCTTCCTTTCTTCCTTCCTTCCTTCCTTCCTTCCTTCCTTCCTTCCTTCCTTCCTTCCTTCCTTCCTTCCTTCCTTCCTTTCTTTCTTCTTTCTTTCTTTCTTTCTTTCTTTCTTTCTTTCTTTCTTTCTTTCTTTCTTTCATCTTAAATAAAAATTAATTCTCTCTAGTCTAGGGGATGCCAGCCTCCATCTCCTCTGTCTACCACCCTGAGGTAGCAGGGGAGTAAATGGCTGAACAGTTTTGGCAAATAACCCAAAGTAACATCACCTCACCGATTTGCCCAAAACTCTCCAGATTTACAATAGAGTTTTAGTAAATCTTAGAACATCATACTGGTTACTTTTCTGGGAAAATATCTCCATCCTTTCCCTCTCTTACTGGTTGCTGGCCAACTGTTCTCTTAGAGTGCCAAACTCTTGTGGGAGCCATCCAGCCAGGCAGTTGACCAGGAAATCAGCCCACTTCAGTTTCTGAATTGTTTCCATTTCAGCTGTGGTTTTTGAAGTTTTTCTGTCTTGATTTCAGCTCAGGCCAAAAAAAAGGCTTTGTAACCGGTTTGGCGCACCTCTGGAACCAGTTCCATTCCTCTCCAGACAGGAAAACTTAAATTCTGTTCATGTCATGTTTGAAGTGCGGGATGGAATGAGTTAATGGAGTTCAGCTGTCAGCCTCAATACCAAGAAGCATGCATGAAATCAGAAATAAAAGCTAACTTTTGTCATTACTGTGAATTTCTCCTCAACACTTAAAGTAATACAGCCTGTTAGAATGCTGTCTGGCTTACATGGTTTTAAAAGGGGGCCAACCAAATTCATGGAGTGGGAGAAGCCAACAGTTTGGCCAACAGTCATGTTGACCAAATAGAACCTCCAGATTACTCTGCTCTGGCTAGACCTCACCTGGAGTATTGTGTTCAGTTTTGGGCACCACATTTTAAGAAGGATATAGACAAGCTGGAACGGGTCCAGAGGAGGGCAACAAAGATGGTGAGGGGTCTGGAGACCAAGTCCTATGAAGAAAGATTGAAGGAGCTGGGCATGTTTAGCCTGGAGAGGAGGCAGCTGAGGAGTGATATGATCACCATCTTTGAGTACTTGAAGGGCTGTCCTATAGAGGATGATGCAGAATTGTGTTCTGTGGCCCCAGAAGGTAGAACCAGAACCAGTGGGTTGAAATTAAATGAAGAGAGTTTCTGGCTCAACATTAGGAAGAACTTCCTGACTGTTAGAGCAGTTCCCCAGTGGAACAGGCTTCCTCGGGAGGTGGTGGGCTCTCCTTCCTTGGAGGTTTTTAAACAGAGGCTAGATGGCCATCTGACTGCATGAAGATCCTGTGAATTTGTGGGGGAGGGAGCACTCACTGGAGAAGATCCTGATGCTGGGAAAGACAGAAGGCAAAAGAAGAAGGAGGCGGCAAAAGATGAGATGGCTGGACAGCGTTACTGATGTAACAAACACAAATTTGAGCAGACTTCAGAGGATGGTGAAAGACAGGAGGGCCTGGCATGACTTTGTCCATGGGATCACAAAGAGTCAGACTCGACTGTGCGACTGAACAACAACAATTTGTGAGTTTCCTGCATTGTGCAGGGGGTTGGACTAGATGACCCTGGAGGTCCCTTCCAACTCTGTGATTCTATAAGGGCAGTATGCTTCTCAATAGGTGCTGGGGGCTACTGTAATCATGGGGGCTTGCAGCCGGAGGTGCCACACCGTACAACAGGCTGTTGGACTAGGTGTTCCTTTTAGTCTCATCCAGCAGGGCTTTTCCGCTAATCAGAACCTCCATGTTTGAGGGCAGTCTACCTCTGAAATACCAGATACAACAAGGGGGAAAGCTGTTGTTTTTATGCACAACTTGTGGGATTCGTAGAAATGTCAGGCTGGCCAATGTGCAAAATAGGACGCTTCCTTATAAAGAATGTTTTCTTCTGTTCTTATGCCTCCTGGTTTCCAGTCCTTAAGAAGGAATAATCCAAAATTTGTGTGTGTTCTTTAAAAAGTTTGCAGGATGTTAGAGTTACATGCTCACGATTCCTTCAAATTGCAGTGAGTGTATTATCACCTCTCTCTCTCTTTCTTTTCTTCCTCTGGACTAGTAACTTGAATTTTTAAAATCTTTCCTAGCAGTCAGTCAGCACCTTTATTGGCATAAATCCTTTCCTAGTAGTGATTCCCCATTCTGTCTTGGTTCAAGAATCACTAGCAAAAAGCTTGGTTTGCATAATGGTGTGGGAGTCCCTGACTGATTTCTCATTTGCCACACAGGTCGAGTGCGAATCTACCAAGGTGCCTCTCTCCGGATCGACCAACTGCGTACCGAGGACCAAGGCTGGTACGAGTGCCGGGTGCTCTTTTTGGACCGACCCAACACTGACGATGAGTTCCAGAACGGCACCTGGATCCACCTCACTGTCAATTGTACGTGTCAGATATTTCAGGGTATTTACATATTGTGTTTTCAGCCAAAAACTGGCTCCTGAAGCTGCTTGCATCAGTTTAAAAGCAGAGGGGGGGGGGGGCTGTGTTAAGTTGCAATTGACCCTGTATGGCAAGAGTCCACAACTTGGTGCCCACCAAGTGATTTTAGAAAGTGGGGGGGGCCAGATGAGGGCTTTGCCCAGCAAAGCCTCTGATTGGCTGTTGGAGATTGGATAGGCTGTGCAGATTTTTTAAAATGTTGCTTGGGCAGCAGCTGCCCCAAAACACAAGGATGTTCACTGTGTGACTCAGTTAAGCTGGAGCAATTATTTCTGTGAATAGACAAATCCACAGGAAGAGGGGTAAACAAGAAGAGAAGAAATTGGATTTATACCCCCACCCTTCACTTGCAGTCAAAGTGGCTTACAATCTCCTTCCCTTCCTCTCCCCACAACAGATGCCCTGTGACTAGGTAGGTGGGGCTGAGAGAGCTCTGACAGAAACTGCTCTTGAGAGAACAAGCTCTGACAGAGTTATGACTGACCAAGGTCATTCCATCAGTTGCATGTGGAGGAGTGGGGAATCAAACCTGTTTCTCCCAGAAAAGAGTCCACATGCTTAACCACTATGCCAAGCTGGCAAATCGGTGGCGGTTGGCCAAATACATCTAAATGGAGCTTCCATGTTCTCAAGCAGCGTACCTGGGATGCTGGGAACAAAGAGCATCAGAGCACTGCTAGTTTCATGCTTTGCATGTGAGTTTTTAGAGGAACCTGGTTGACCTCTGTGGGGACCGGCTGCTTCAGTAGATGGCCTTTTGTTGTTTGTTGCAAGATCTTCCTTCTGTTTTGAATGGGAACAACATAACCAGTTAAATGTGTGCCGCTATAGAAGAGAGAAATTGCCCCCAACACTAGCTTCGTTCCAGGCTGTAAAACCTTGGTGCAAACCGGAAGGCTTGGGTGGACTTTGAGACAGAGGCCGTTCACTAACCAAGCAGATTATTGGCATGGGTTTATTTATCTCTTTTAACCGGCCTGGTTTTTGCACGCGAAGAGAGTTCACAAAAACAAGGAGTGGAAAAAGGGTGCGGGAAAGAAATGGAAAACAGGATAAGAAAAGTTATCACGTCATTGATTTTTATATTAATGACGGCCTTGCTGAATCAAACAGTTGGGCACCTGTTTTCCAGGTGGATGCTGCCAAGAAGTTCACAAGCAAGCCCAAAGAGAAAATTTCTGTTGTTCGTCCCTCAAGGACTGCCTCTGTCCATTGTGGTTCCACTTAAGGGTCATGTCTGCTGATAGCACTGTCCTTAAAAAGGGGAGCAGTGTTCCCTCAGAAGGGATTCCTTCTACAGTTGGCTGAAAAAGTATCCTTTCACACCAAGGAACCATCCCTGGGCAGCGAGGGTGGGGAGCTCTTAGTAGTTGGTAATCTGATCCTCAGTCATGTAGATAGGTGGATGGCAAACCCTTGTACTGACCTCATGAGGCCTTGCCTGCCTGGTGTGAAGGTAGCAGACATTACGTGTGGTTTAGATAGGCTGATAGACAGTGCTGGGGAGAAGCTAGTGGTTGTGGGTGTTGGCACCAACAATATGGGGAAATGCAGTTGTGTCGTCCAGGAGGATAAGTTTAGGCTGCTAGGCAGGGAAGAAGACTGCAGATTTATACCCCGCCCTTCTCTCTGAATCAGAGACTCAGAGCGGATTACAATCCCCTCTATCTTCTCCCCCCACAGCAGACATCCAGTGAGGTAGATGGGGCTGAGAGGACTCTCACAGCAGCTGCCCTTTCAAGGACAGCTCTGCAAGAGCTATGGCTGACCCAAGGCCATTCCAGCAGCTGCAAGTGGAGGAGTGGGGAATCAACCCCAGTTCTCCCAGATAAGAGTCCATGCACTTAACCACTACACCAAACTGGCTCTCTAAAAGCCAGGACTTCCAAAGTAGCTTTCTTAGAAGCACTCCCTGTTCCGTGTACTGGTCCAGCTAAATAGGCACAAATCCAGAGTCTCCATGCGCAGATGAGAGGATGGTGTAGGGAGAAAGGGCTTAAGTTTATTAGGCACTGAGATGCTTTTTGGAACGAGCAGGACCTGTACAAAAGAGGCAGCCTTCACTCGTCCCAAGAAGGAGCTAGACTGCTGGCACTTAAAAAGGTGGCAGAGCAGTTTTTTAACTAAATCCAGGAGATGAACTGTCTCTGGTTTGGGATGGCTTATCTCTAAGAGATGAAGGGGTAGCTGTTAGTACCCCTTACTGTTCTAGAGGAAAATGGATTAGGGCTGGCCACTGAGCAATATTGACTGCCCAGCAAAGTCTAGAAGCCACAGGAGGAAGGTCGCAGGCCTGGCATGTCTGGGAAATTACAGATGTTTATATGCAAATACTAGAAGTGTCCAAGGTAAAATGGGGGAGAAGAAGACCACTGCGGATTTATACCCCGCCCTTCTTTCTGAATCAGACTCTCAGAGCAGCTTACAATCTCCTTTATCTCCTTCCCCCACAACAGACACCCTGTGAGGTAGGTGGGGCTGAGAGAGCTCTCAAAGCAGCTGCCTTTCAAGGACAGCTCTGCGAGAGCTATGGCTAACCCAAGGCTGGAATGCTTAGCGGCAGAGAAAAAAAATATAGACATTGTAGGCGTTTCAGAAACTCGGTGGGATGAGGAAAATCAGTGGGATACAGTGATTCCTGGATATAAATTATATCAGAAGGATGGGGAGGGAAAAGTTGGAGGTAGAGTCACTCTATATTTTTATATTTTTATTTTATTTAGTAGATTTATAGTCCGCCCTTCCCCATAATGGGCTCAGGGCGGATCACAAGCATGATAAAACAATAAAACAGTAAATCCAACAATAAAATAATAAAACAATCAATGAGCAATTAAATGATGCAGCATGAATGGTACAGCGTATTATAGTTACAATACAGATATCCTCGGCATCATAGATGTCATGGCTGTAGGCCTGATATCTAGCAGTCGGTCTGCTAGATGATGTCAGAGTAAGGTAAGCATGCCCGCTTGCCTCAGCCAAAAGCCTGGCGGAACAGCTCCGTTTTGCAGGCCCTACAGAATGGTAGTAAGTCCAGTAGGGCCCGAATCTCCATAGGGAGCTGATTCCACCAGTTCGGGGCCAGGACTAAAAAGGCCCTGGCCCTGGTCAAGGCAAGCTGGACATCCTTTGGGCCCGGGATGGTCAGAAGGTGTTGATTTGCTGATCACAACGATCTCTGGGGCTCATATGGGGAGAGGTGGTCCCACAGGTATGTTGGTCCCAGGCCGCACAAGGCTTCAAATGTCAACAGTTGTACCCTGTATGTCAGTAAGAGAAAGTATGCAGTTCAGTAAAACTGAGAATGTAAGAGAAATCGATTCGCTTACAGAAATGCTATAGGTGGAAATAGTGTGCCCAGAAGGAAGCTTAGGTCTGGGAGTTTGTTATTGCCCACCACTTCAAAGGTTGGAGGATGATATAACACGGCAAAAGGATTAACGGAAGCAGCTCAATGAAATAACTGTATCATAATAGGTGATTTTAACTACCTGCACATTGATTGGGTCAATAACGTGTTCAAGTCAGGAGAAAGAGATTGGGTTTCTGGATACTCTCAGTGACTGTGCCACGGAGCAGATGGTCACAGAACCTAGCAGGCAGAGGCGATCCTGGACTTGGCCCTAAGTAATGCTCAAGACCTTGTGGGAATTGTGAACATGGTTGAGACCAGTGACCATCATGCTATTAAATTTAGCATTTATGTAAATAGAGAGTTGGCCAGAAAGACTAACACAACAACATTTAGCTTTAAAAAGAAGACGACGACATTGGATTTGCATAAGAACATATGAGAAGCCATGTTGATCATGCCAATGGCCCATCCAGTCCAACACTCCGTGTCATACAATGACCAAAAAAAAAAAAACAGGCACCATCAGGAGGTCCATCAAGTGGGGCCAGGACACTAGAAGCCCTCCCACTGTGCCCCCCCAAGCACCAAGAATACAGAGCATCACTGCCCCAGACAGAGAGTTCCAACAATATGGAGGATGGTGAACATAAGAACATAAGAACATAAGAGAAGCCATGTTGGATCAGGCCAACGGCCCATCAAGTCCAACACTCTGTGTCACACAGTGGCAAAAAATGTTATATACACACATACACTGTGGCTAATAGCCACTGGTGGACCTGTGCTCCATACACTGTGGCTAATAGCCACTGATGGACCTGTGCTCCATATTTTTATCTAAACCCCTCTTGAAGGTGGCTATACTTGTGGCCGCCACCACCTCCTGTGGCAGTGAATTCCACATGTTAATCACCCTTTGGGTGAAGAAGTACTTCCTTTTATCCGTCTTAACCTGTCTGCTCAGCAATTTCATCGAATGCCCACGAGTTCTTGTATTGTGAGAAAGGGAGAAAAGTACTTCTTTCTCTACTTTCTCCATTCCATGCATTATCTTGTAAACCTCTATCATGTCACCCCGCAGTCGACGTTTCTCCAAGCTAAAGAGTCCCAAGCGTTTCAACCTTTCTTCATAGGGAAAGTGCTCCAGCCCTTTAATCATTCTAGTTGCCCTTCTCTGCGGAAGACAAGTGTCATGGGTGCTGGGGACCCTGTAGAGGAAGTTGAGTCTGATGAGGAAACTGTGCCCCTGCCACCTGCACCAGTGCCCCTGCCTCCTGCTGGAGAAGATCCCAGCCCCCCTGCCTCGCCCTCTCGGGTGGCGCGTGTGCGTGACCGCCTCCGTCAGGACCTCAGGGATCGGAGGAGGGCGGCACGCTCACAAGCAAGACGCTCCCTGAGCCCTGAGTTTTGAGAGGATTCTGGCCCTTCTAAGAGCAAGGATGCTTGAGTTGCAACAGGATCCTGGCTGCCTCTCTGAGCCAGCAATTAGCCCAAATGGGCAACAGCCAGCAGAGGGCTATATAGCTGTAGGCTTTGGGAGGAGGCTTTGTGGAAGCAACTAGTCATCTACCTGACGTCCTAGCATCCACTTCAGCTTTTGACTTTGGACCTCCTGACCTTGGCTTGACTTCTGGACCCCCTGACTACGGCTTCTGAACCTCTGACCTACGATACCTGGACAACGATTTGGCTTTGGCACCTTGGACACTCTTGCTCACCGGTTACAGACCTTGGACTGCCCCTGGACTTCGCCTGGCCTGGCCCCAGCTCGTGACAGATTGCTTCCACCCACACAAACACCCATTCCACAGGATGGATGCTGAAGCAAGTGGAACCGCAGGACTACTGGCTGCCCTCCAAGCCCAGGTACAGCAGCTGACACAGGCAGTAGTGCACTTGCAGCAACAGCCTGCAGCCAGTGCTCCAGCCAAGTGCCCAGTTCCCCCACCTGACAGATTTGGGGGTGCTGTGGAAGAATTTCCTGCGTTCCTGGCACAGTGTCAGCTGAACTTTGAACTAAGAGCACGGGACTTCCCCAATGACAAGACGAAGGTGTGTTTTATCATTAGTCTGTTAAAGGGGCAGGCGGCCAAGTGGGCCACACCCCTACTGGTTGGGTCCTCTCCCCTACTGACTGATTACCAGGGGTTTGAGGCCCACCTGTCTGCTGCCTTCTCCAACCCAGTCCAAGCAGCCACAGCCAACCGGAAAATCAGGGCCCTGAAACAAGGCCAGTCCTCGGTGGCTCAGTATGCCACCGAATTCAAGCTCCTGGCCCAAGACTTGGCGTGGAATGAGGCTGCTCAGATGGACCAGTTTACCGAGGGGTTGGCAGAGGAAGTCCTGGACGAACTGGCCAGGGTGGAGCGGCCCCCCACGCTCCAGGAACTTATCACCCTCTGCCTCCGCATCGATGGCCGCCTGGAAAGTCGCCGCCAAGCCAAGACCCGAGGGCGCCAGCTCCCTGCGCCATGCCACTTGGCTCCTCTCCCATCCCCAGCTAGTACCAGAGACGAGGGTGAGGCTATGCAGCTTGGAGCTGCTCGACCCCGCCTGACTCCAGAAGAAAAGGCCAGACGCCGCACGCAGAACCTGTGCCTCTACTGCAGCACGGCAGGCCACTATGCCTCTGGCTGCCCTGCTAAACATCGACTACCCAGACCTACATTGCCACCGCCGCCAAAAGGCCAGCCCCAGGCGTAAGTGGACCCTCCAGCCTGGGGCGACTAGCTGGGTCCTCCGAACAACAGGCTGATACCCCGGGCCCGTTCCTGCTACCAGTCAAACTCCATCTGCCCGATGGACGCTGGCTGTTCGTGTATGCCATGCTGGACTCGGGAGCGGCCCACTGTTTCGTAGATGCCGCCTTTGTAAAGCAGCACCAGATCCCAGTGCAGCCAAAAGAGATTCCGACGCTGGTGGAGGCTATTGACGGGCGCCTCCTCCGTTCTGGCCCCGTCACCCAGGAGACCTGTCCCCTCACCTTCCACGTCCAGCAGCACCAAGAACAGCTGCAGTTTGATGTCGCCCGCATGCCTCGCTTCCCGCTGATTCTAGGCCTTTCCTGGCTGAAGCTGCACAACCCCATCGTGGACTGGGCTCAGCAAGAACTACGCTTCCGAGACCCATGCCCCCATCTGACTCCTCCCACCACTCTAGCAGCCGGCATCCCGAGTGGTGGTCCTCAGCTCCCTCAGAAGTATGCAGATTTCGCCGATGTCTTTGAAGAGACAGGAGCAGATCAGCTTCCCCCTCACCGACCCTATGACTGTGCCATTGATTTGGTACCTGGGGCACCACTCCCGGTGGGGCGTCTGTACCCAATGTCGGAGCCTGAGTTGGCAGCTTTGCGAGACTACCTGGACAAGAACCTGAAGCGCGGATTCATCCGACCCTCAACTTCTCCCCTGTCTGCTCCAGTCCTCTTCGTGAAGAAGAAAAGCGGGGAGCTCCGGCTGTGCAATGACTACCGGGCCCTGAACAAGATCACCATCCGCGACCGGGACCCTCTACCACTGATCCCTGAACTCTTGGATCGTTTAAAGGGGGCCCAAATCTACACCAAGCTGGACCTCCGCGGAGCGTACAATTTGGTGCGCATACGGCCCGGAGACGAATGGAAGACCGCGTTTGGGACCCGATACGGGCAGTACGAGCACCTGGTGATGCCCTTCGGATTGACCAACGCCCCCGCTGTCTTCCAGAGGTTCATGAATGATGTATTCCGGGACCTGCTCGACCGCTTCGCGATCATATACCTGAATGACATTCTAATTTACTCCCGCAATCCTGCCCAGCATGCCGAGCACGTCCGCCAGGTCCTACAGCGCCTACGCGCCCATGGCCTCTACGCCAAGCTGGAGAAGTGCGACTTTGACCTGCGCTCCGTCGAGTTCCTTGGTCACATTGTGTCACCACAGGGAATCCTCATGGACCCGAAAAAGGTGGAAGCGGTCCTGACCTGGCAGGCCCCTCAGAATCGCAAAGACCTGCAGCGGTTCCTTGGTTTTGCCAATTACTATCGGCAATTCATCCCAGCCTATGCATCTCTGACAACACCCCTGACTCAACTACTCCGCCCCAAAGAACCTTTCCACTGGTCCCCAGAGGCCGATAACGCTTTCTCCACCCTGAAGACCCGCTTCGCCACCGGGCCACTCCTGAGATACCCCGACCCCCAGCTTCCCTTTACGGTGGAAGCTGATGCCTCCAACGTGGCCCTGGGAGCAGTGCTGTCCCAGCGCGAGGAGCCGTCCCAGCCACTCCAGCCCTGCGCCTTTTACTCACGCCAGCTCACTGCGGCAGAGAGGAACTACACCATCTGGGAGAGGGAGTTGCTCGCGATCAAGGTGGCTTTTGAGGTTTGGAGACATTACCTTGAAGGGGCTCGCCACCCTGTCCAAGTGCTCACCGACCACCGGAACTTGGAGCATCTCCAGACCACCCGCCGTCTCAACCAGCGCCAGATCCGGTGGTCCCTATTCTTCTCCCGCTTTGACTTCAAGATCACCTACATCCCCCATACCCAGAACCGGAAAGCCGATGCGCTCTCGCGGAAACCGGAATACGCTCCTGCTTCGACTGAGACCGTGCCTGCTGCTCCCATCCTGCCACCCTCAGTGTTTGCAGCCACCTCCACTTCACCAGCACTCGTGGAGGACATTCGTGCTAGCCAGGCCAATGATCCCTGGGTCCAGCAACACCTCCAGGCACTCCAAGATGGCTCAACAGGCGAGTTCACGACTCGAGGCGGCCTCTTGCTACACCACGAACGCCTCTATGTGCCGCCCGGGCCCTTGCGGGCAGAAGTACTACGCATGACCCACGACGCGTTACCCGCTGGGCACTTTGGACAACATAAGACCACCCACTTGCTGACACGGGAATTCTGGTGGCCACGAGTTCGCTCCGATGTTGCCCGTTATGTCAGCTCCTGTGACGTCTGCCGACGGGCCAAAGACGTCCCAGCCAAACCCTCGGGGTTGTTACAGCCCTTGCCCACACCCTCAGGACCCTGGGATACCATCTCGATGGACTTCATCACGGAACTTCCACGATCCAAGGGTCAGACGTGCATCTTGGTGGTCGTCGACCTATTTACCAAGATGGCCCACTTCATTCCGTGCCCGAAACTTCCCACAGCTCAGGAGACAGCCCAGCTCTACCTGCAACACATCTTTCGTCTGCACGGACTCCCAGCCCACCTGATCTCAGACCGGGGCCCCCAGTTCTCCTCTCAGTTCTGGCAAGCCCTCCATTCCAGCCTGGGGACTCGAGTGCACCTGTCCTCAGCTTACCACCCACAGACAGATGGTCAGACAGAGCGCACCAATGCCACGCTAGAGCAATATCTCCGCTGTTACACCTGCTACCAGCAGGACGACTGGATCACTCTGTTGCCTCTAGCGGAATTTGCATACAACAACACGGTCCATTCCTCCACCCAAATGACCCCGTTTGCTGCAACCTACGGGTACCACCCTCGGTTCTTCCCGGCGATCCTGCCACCCACGAATGTCCCCGCCGTTGAGGCCTACCTGCAAGAACTCCGCGCCAGCCAAGACTTGCTCCGAGAGCAGCTACAGCGGGCCAAGGAAACCTATAAACTAGCTGCGGACCGGAAGAGGCAGGAAGGCCCCCCAATCCAGCCGGGGGATCAGGTGTGGCTCTCAACTCGCTACCTGCGCCGGCCTGGTCGGTCTCACAAGCTGGATGCGCGGTTCATTGGACCCTACCCTGTCTTAGAACAAATAAACCCCGTCGCCTTCAGGCTCCAGTTGCCACCCCACCTCCGCATTCACCCCGTGTTCCATCGCTCCCTCCTTGTTCCAGCTGCACGCCCTGACCCAGCTCGGCCTCCTTCTCCACCGCCACCACCACCAGTGTTGGTGGATGATGAAGAAGAATACGAGGTGCGCCAGATCCTGGACTCCCGGTACCATCGTGGAGGCCTCCAGTACCTTGTGGACTGGGAGGGATACGGCCCAGAAGACCGGTCTTGGGAGCCCGTGGACAATCTTCATGCCCCAGACTTGGTGCAACGGTTCCACAACGACCACCCCGACCTCCCAGGCCCCTCGACGGAGGGGGGCCCTGGGGGGGGGGATAGTGTCATGGGTGCTGGGGACCCTGTAGAGGAAGTTGAGCCTGCAGCAGAAACTGTGCCCCTGCCACCTGCACCAGTGCCCCTGCCTCCTGCTGGAGAAGATCCCAGCCCCCCTGCCTCGCCCTCTCGGGTGGCGCGTGTGCGTGACCGCCTCCGTCAGGACCTCAGGGATCGGAGGAGGGCGGCACGCTCACAAGCAAGACGCTCCCTGAGCCCTGAGTTTTGAGAGGATTCTGGCCCTTCTAAGAGCAAGGATGCTTGAGTTGCAACAGGATCCTGGCTGCCTCTCTGAGCCAGCAATTAGCCCAAATGGGCAACAGCCAGCAGAGGGCTATATAGCTGTAGGCTTTGGGAGGAGGCTTTGTGGAAGCAACTAGTCATCTACCTGACGTCCTAGCATCCACTTCGGCTTTTGACTTTGGACCTCCTGACCTTGGCTTGACTTCTGGACCCCCTGACTACGGCTTCTGAACCTCTGACCTACGATACCTGGACAACGATTTGGCTTTGGCACCTTGGACACTCTTGCTCACCGGTTACAGACCTTGGACTGCCCCTGGACTTCGCCTGGCCTGGCCCCAGCTCGTGACAACAAGAGGGCCTGGCATGACTTGGTCCATGGGGTCGCAAAGAATCGGACTCGATTGTGCGACTGAAGAACAACAAAAATAACCACTGGTGGACCTCTGTTCCATATGTTTATCCAATCCCCTCTTGAATCTGTCTATGCTTACAGCCACCACCACCTCCTGTGGCAGTGAATTCCATGTGTTAATCACCCGTATTTTTTGCACCATAAGACTCACTTCCCCCCCCAAAAAAAAGTGGAGGGAAAAGTGTGTGCGTCTTAAGGAGCGAATACTGCAAAAAATTCACACAAATGCCTCTAAATTCACACAAACGGCTCTACAAACTAGGTGCGTCTTATGCTCAGGTGCGTCTTATGGAGCGAAAAATACGGTACTTCCTTTTATCAGTTCTAAGGAAGTATCCCACCCTCCACTCTGAATCTCAGAGCGGCTCACAATCTCCTTTACCTTCCTCCCCAACAACAACACCCTGTGAGGTAGGTGGGGCTGGAGAGAGCTCTCCCAGAAGCTGCCCTTTCAAGGACAACTCTGCAAGAGCTACGGCTGACCCAAGGCCATTCCAGCAGGTGCAAGTGGAGGAGTGGGGAATCAAACCCGGTTCTCCCAGATTAGAGTCCGCACACTTAACCACTGCACCAAACTGGCTCTCTGGGTAACGTCTCTCAAATGAGGGAGCTTGCAAAGAAGAAACTGAAAGGAAAGGTAAGGAGGTCAGATCCCTTTAGGAAACTTGGAGAATATTTAAAACTACAATTCTGGAAGCTCATATAAAATGCATACCGCAGGATAGGAAAGGTACAAATAGAGGTATTTTTAAAAGGCCTGCATGATTAACCAACAAATTATTGGAAGCAGTAAAAGGTAAGAAAAAATCCGTTAAACAGTGAGGTGCATAAAAGGGAGCACAGGCTTTGGCAAAAATGCAAGTCAGTGATCAGACAGGCAAAAAATTATTATGACGAATGTATTCCAAAAGACATAAAGACCAACAATAAAAATTTCTTCAAATAGAAGCAGAAAACTAGCCAGAAAGGCAGAGGGGTGCTTGGATGATGAAGAGGTGAAAGGTTTGCTAAAGGATGACAAGGAAATGGCAGAGAAGCTGAATACATTTTTGCCTCTGTTTTCACTCTGGAAGATGGGAAATGTTTGCCCACCTCAGAACCTGCAATTTCAGGAGGGGTGTGTTGAATTGACGTGATAAGAGAGGAGGTCCTCTCTTGGGGAGGGACGGTGGATCAGTGGTAGAGCATCTGCTTGGGAAGCAGAAGGTCCCAGGTTCAATCCCTGGCATCTCCAAAAAAGGGTCCAGGCAAATAGGTGTGAAAAACCTCAGCTTGAGACCCTGGAGAGCCGCTGCCAATCTGAGAAGACAATACTGACTTTGATGGACCGAAGGTCTGATTCAGTATAAGGCAGCTTCATATGTTCATATGTTCATGTCCTTACCTGATGGATAGTCTAAGAACACAAGAGAAGCCATTTTGGATCAGACCAGTGGCCCATCCAGTCCAACACTCTGTCACAAAGTGGCCAAAAAATCCAGGTATCCTCAGGAGGTCCACCAGTGGGGCCAGGACACTAGGAGCCCTGCCACTGTTGCTGCCCCAAGCACCAAGAATACAGAGCATCAGTGCCCCAGACAGAGTTCCAGCAATACGCTGTGGCTAAGAGCCACTGATGGACCCCAGCTCCATATGTTTCTCCAATCCCCTCTTCAAACTGTCTATGTTTGTAGCTTCCACCACCTCCTGTGGCAGTGAATTCCATGTGTTAATTAAAAACTAACCGATCACCAGGTCCAGATGGCATGCATCCATGAGTTCTGAAAGAATTCAAATGTGAAATTGTGAATCTCCTGACAAAAATATGCAATGTATCGCTAAACTCCGCCTCCATACCTGAGGACTGGAAGGTGTCTAGCGTAACCCCCCATCTTTAAAAAGGTTCCAGAGGAGTTGAGGGAAATTACAGGCCAGTCAATTTAAAGTTGATACGG
The DNA here is from genome assembly GCF_032191835.1 of Heteronotia binoei. Classification (NCBI taxonomy): domain Eukaryota; kingdom Metazoa; phylum Chordata; class Lepidosauria; order Squamata; family Gekkonidae; genus Heteronotia; species Heteronotia binoei. The sequence continues at coordinate 262,160,437 of NC_083223.1, forward strand.
GGTAAGTTGGTGGAATCTATTGCTAAAGATAGAACGACATCTATCGAGGAAGAATCAGCATGGATTCTATAAGGGAAGATCTTGTCTCAGTAACCTTTTAGAGTTCTTTGAGGGGGTGAATAAACATGTGGCCAAGGGTGACCCAGTAGATGTTTACCTAGACCTCCTGAAAGCTTTTGATAAAGCTCCTCATCAAAGGCTAAGTAAACTCAGCAGTCATCAGATCAGAGCATAAGTCCTCATGTGGATTAAAAACTGGTTAATTAACAGGAAACAGTATAAACAGGCAGTTTTCGCAGTGGAAGGTGGTAAGCAGTAGAGCACTGCAGGGTTCGGCACTAGGTCTGGCGCTTTTTAACTTGTTCATAAGAAGACGACGACGACTGCAGATTTATAACCCACCCTTCTCTGTGAATCAGAGACTCAGAGCGGTTTACAATATCCTGTGAGTTCTCACAGCAGCTGCCCTTTCAAGGACAACTCCTACGAGAGCCCTGGCTGACCCAAGGCCATTACAGCAGCTGTAAGCGGAGAAGTGGGGAATCAAACCTGGTTCTCCCAAATAAGAGTCCACGCACTTAACCACTACACCAAACTGGCTCTAAATGATTTGGAAGAAGAAGAAGATATTGGATTTATATCCCGCCCTCCACTCTGAAGAGTTTCAGAGCGGCTCACAATCTCCTTTACCTTCCTCCCCCACAACAGACACCCTGTGAGGTAGATGAAGATATTGGATTTATATCCCTCCCTCCACTCCGAAGAGTCTCAGAGCGGCTCACAATCTCCTTTACCTTCCTCCCCCACAACAGACACCCTGTGAGGTAGATGAAGATATTGGATTTATATCCCGCCCTCCACTCCGAAGAGTCTCAGAGCGGCTCACAATCTCCTTTCCCTTCCTCCCCCACAACAGACACCCTGTGAGGTAGATGAAGATGTTGGATTTATATCCCGCCCTCCACTCCGAAGAGTCTCAGAGCGGCTCACAATCTCCTTTCCCTTCCTCCCCCACAACAGACACCCTGTGAGGTAGATGAAGATATTGGATTTATATCCCCCCTCCACTCTGAAGAGTCTCAGAGCGGCTCACAATCTCCTTTCCCTTCCTCCCCCACAACAGACACCCTGTGAGGTAGATGAAGATATTGGATTTATATCCCGCCCTCCACTCCGAAGAGTCTCAGAGCGGCTCACAATCTCCTTTCCCTTCCTCCCCCACAACAGACACCCTGTGAGGTAGATGAAGATATTGGATTTATATCCCCCCTCCACTCTGAAGAGTCTCAGAGCAGCTCACAATCTCCTTTCCCTTCCTCCCCCACAACAGACACCCTGTGAGGTAGATGAAGATATTGGATTTATATCCCGCCCTCCACTCCGAAGCGTCTCAGAGCGGCTCACAATCTCCTTTCCCTTCCTTCCCCACAACAGACACCCTGTGAGGTAGATGAAGATATTGGATTTATATCCCCCCTCCACTCCGAAGAGTCTCAGAGCGGCTCACAATCTCCTTTCCCTTCCTCCCCCACAACAGACACCCTGTAAGGTAGATGAAGATATTGGATTTATATCCCCCCTCCACTCCGAAGAGTCTCAGAGCGGCTAACAATCTCCTTTACCTTCCTCCCCCACAACAGACACCCTGTGAGGTGGGTGGGGCTAAGAGAGCTCTTACAGCAGCTGCCCTTTCAAGGACAACCTCTGCCAGGGCTATGGCTAACCCAAGGCCATTCCAGCAGGTGCAAGTGGAGGAGTGGGGAATCAAACCGGTTCTCCCAGATAAGAGTCCACACACTTAACCACTACACCAAACTGGCTCTACACCAACTGGCTCTACACCAACTGATTTGAAGTTGAGAATAAGTTGGAGTTGAGAATAAGTGAAGTGGCTAAATTTGCAGATGACACTACGTTGTTCATGGCAGTGAGAACCGGGGAGGACCGTGAGGCACTCCAGTGAGATCTGTCAAGGCTGGAGAGGTGGGTGTCAACATGGCAGATGAGGTTCAGTGCGGGCAAGTGCAAAGTAATGGACGTTTGAGCCCCAAATCCTGACTATAAATATACGTTGATGGGGTGTGAACTGGCAGTAACTGACCAGGAGAGAGATCTTGAAGTCATGGCAGATAACTCCCTGAAGATGTCAACTCAATGTGCGACTGCAATAAAAAAGATCAAATGCTGCGCTGGGGATTATTAAGAAGGGGACTGAAAACAAATCAGCCAGTAATGCCCCTGTATAAATCTATGGTGCAGCCTCTTTTGGAATATCGTGTACAGTTCTGATCGCTGTACCTCAAAAAGATATAGCATTGGAAAAGGTGCAGAAAAGGGCATCCAAAATGGTTAAGGGGATGGAACTCCTTCCCTATGAAGAAAGGTTAAAGAGGTTAGGACTTTTTAAGCTTGAAGAAACAATTGATGGATGACATGATAGAGATTTACAAAATTATGCATGGGATAGAGAAAAAAGTACTTTTCTCCATTTCTCACAAGAACTCATGAACACTCGGTGAAATTAATTAGCAGTATGCTTAGAACGGGTAAAAGGAAGCCCTGCTTCACTCAAAGAGTAATTAACTCATGGAACTCACTGCCGCAGGAACTGGTGGCAGCTACAAGCATAGACAGCTTCAAGAGGGACTGGATAAACATGTAGAGCAGAGCTTTTTTCCTTGAGTGCTTTTGAGTTCTTGTGAGAAATGGAGAAAAATATTTATTTTTCATTTATTACTTTCGTTTTCTATCCCGCCCCTCCACAAACTGGCTCAGGGCAATCAAAACGTAATTTAAAATTACAATTTAAGATTGTTGATTGTTAATAAAAATTAACAATCAACAATTAAAATACATTTCATGGTGCTACTCAAAGTTCAGTATAGGCGGGATCATAACTAACTTTCTTCTGACTATGTGGTGGCTCTATTCTTTCTCTACCTTCTGAACCCATGCATAATTTTATAAATCTGGTATCATGTCATCCCTCAGTAGCTATCAGCCACAATGTACAGATGGACCTCTCTGCCTGGGACAGTGATGCTCTGTATTCTTGGTGCTGGGTGGGGGCAACAGTGGGAGGGCTTCTAGTGTCCTGGCCCCACTGATGGACCTCCTGATGGCACCTGGGTTTTGGCCACTGTGTGACACAGAGTGTTGGACTGAATGGTCATTGACCTGATCCAGCATGGCTTCTCTTACGCTCTTATGCCTGAGGCAGTGATGCTCTGTGTTCTTGGTGCTTGGGGGGTAACAGTGGGAAGGCTTCTGAAGTTCTGACCCCACTGGTGGACTTCTTGATGACACCTGGGCTTTGGCCACTGTGTGACACAGAGCGTTGGCCTGATTCAACATGGCTTCTCCTATGTTCTTAATAAGGATCCGCCAAGGTCTTATATTTGGTTTCCAACAGCACACAGGTTTATATCGCTGCTTAGCTCACTGGGTGACCTTGATCCAGTTGTCCTCTCTCAGCCTGACCTGCATCACAAGGTCATTGTTTGGATTAGACAGAGAAGAACCGCTTGAGCCCCGTCAAAACCTTAGGGAAGAGGGGTAGGATTTTATACATATATGTAACTTTTGGCTTGCCAGGTCTGGATTGGAAAATACCTGGAGACTTTGAGGGTGGGTCTGGGAGGGGGTGGAGTTTGGGGAGAGGAGAGACCTCAGCATGGTCCAGTGCCATAGAGTCCACCCTTCAAATCAGCCATATTCTCCAGGGGTAAGCTATCTATAGTAACCTCCAGAAGCAATGAAACATCCATGCAAAGCGTTTTAGTGAAATTTAGACACAACAAAACTAAGGAACACTAAACATTCCGTACCTGAAATTTTTCCACAAAGTCTCTCAACAGTCTTAGAAAGTTGGACTTGATGAAGACATGGGTGAAGCCTTTAATCCCTTAGTGTTCCGCTTGTGACAGTACTTTCACGCCAGTTCCGGTTGTGTTTATTATATTCTCCAGGGGAGCTGATCTCTGCCAGCTGGAGATCAGTTGTAAAAACGGAAGGTCTCCAGGCCCCACCTGGAGGCTGGCAACCCTATTTGATGCAGCAGCTAAATCTGGACCCTGACATAACATAAGAAGAGCCCTGCTGGATCAAACCAGTGGTCTATCAAGTCCAGCATCCTGTCTCACACAGGAGCCAATCAGCTACTACCAGGGGTGGAATTCTAGCAGGAGCTCCTTGCATATTAGGCCACATCCCCTGATGTAGCCAATCCTCCAAGAGCTTACAAAAAAGAGCCTTGTAAGCTCCTGGAGGATTGGCTACATCAGGAGTGTGCGGCCTAATATGCAAAGGAGCTCCTGGCAGAATTCCACCCCTGGTTACTACTATGGAATGCCAATCAACAGGGCACAGAGTCAGAGACCTTCCCCTGATGCTACCTCTGGCATTGGGATTCAGAAACTGACTTCCTCTGAATGTGGAGGTTCCCCCCAGTCACCATGGCTCTCTCTCGGCTTGACTTCGCGAACGAAGATTTAAGAAGGGTGCAGTAGTCCACGTCTGCTGCAGGCTCGCTGGCGGCTGACAAGACCAATGCGGGACAGGCAGATCCGGCCACAGTGGCTGCAGGCTAGTAGCCACTGATAGACTTATCCTCCATGAATCTATCTAATCCCCTAGTAAGAACCTAAGAAAAGCTCTGCTGGATCAGACCAATAATCCATCTCGTCCAGTATCCTGTCTCACACAGTGGCCAGCCAGTTACTACTTTGGAAGGCTAAAAAAAAAAAAATGTATAAAGGCTGAGGCCTTCCCCTGTTGTTGCCTCCTGGCTTTGGGATTCAGAGGTTTACCGCCTCTGAATGTGGAGATTCCCCTCGGTTACCGCGACTAGTGGCCACCCGTGTTCCCTCTAAGCTGAGTTAGTGTGAGCTAGCTCACACATTTTTGTCTCAGCTCAGGAGGGATGACGCCAGAGCAAACTAATTTATGAAGCAGCTCACAACTTTAATGCCAGCAGCTCACAACTTTAATGCCGGTAGCCCCAGAGCAAACGAATCGATGCAGTCGCTCACAATTTTAATGCCAGTAGCTCACAAAGTAGAATTTTTGCTCGCAAGACTCCACAGCTTAGAAGGGACATTGGTGGCCACTGATGGACCTGTCCTCCACAAATCTGTCTAATGACCTTTTAATGTCATCTATGCCTGTAGCCATCACTGGGTCCTCTGGCAGCAAATGCCGCAATTTCATCACTCTTGGTATAAAGAATTTTCCCCTTCTGTCCACCTCACGTGCTTTTCTGCCCAGCTTTTGTAAAGTAAAAGAAAACTTGAAAGCCAACAGTTCAAAATTAATACAAACTACTACTGGGTCGGAGTGGGGGGGAGCAAATTGCCCCCCACCGCGTAGAATAAGAAAAAAATTCAGCTTTATGCCAAAACAGTATTGAAGTCACCATGCCACCTTGTGAGCTGCCTTAGATTGTGCGCGTTCCCCTTTGGAAACTATTTTTCAGACTGCAGGGACTAGGAAAGTGAGTTTAGACAGCGCTTTTGATCTGTAGACAACGGGAAGCTTCCGGATGGGTCGGGAGATTAGTATAAGCGCCAGGAGTGCGGCCTTTGAACCTGGCACAGCCTTCTCCCTGCAGCATTTCTGGCCCCCTGTGCCTGCCCAGAGCCTTAAAGGAAACCATCTCCCATCAGGCTCTGCAGCCTGTTCCGGGTAGAAGCACGCCCCCTTGCCCTAGATGTTCCGGCTGCCCCGCAGTTTCCAGCAGCTCCCTCTCCATCTGCTCAGTTCCTCTTCAGACCACCTTGTTCTTTGCCTCCTAATCTCCCTTCTGTTTCTCTGCCGTCTCCCTGGCTTGTAATCAATTGCTTGAACAGATGATCACAAATGCAGTCACTGCTCCACCCTGGGCTGAGACGTTGAGCAGAAGGGGTATTTCTAGGGGGTCACAGTCTGGGTGTTGGGGGAGGTGGTTTTATTTTTATTATATTTCCCAGCATGGCGCCCGCTGGCTCGTCTCAATTTTCTGACAATCAAAGTATGTGAGTTATGTGTCCCTCTTGCACTCAAAGGTTCATTTCTCAAATTGTGTTGGCATTAGAAAGAGGCACATTCGGAATGATGTCAGGGTGGGTGGGCCAGCAATGTGCCTGAAATTGCGAGTGGCCCCGGTGGACTGGAGTACTGCCTGCGTGTTCTGCCTTGGTGCTTATGCTGCTTTCTGATCAGGAGAAGGCCAGATCAGGGACTGGTGCAGAGAGACAATGGACAGTCTCTTCCGCAGGCAGATCATTGGCTGCATCTCAGGACTAGAAGGGATTGTTGAGTGCTTGAATTGCATGTGACTGAGAAACATCCAGCAGAACTATTTATCCAAGCCGTGGTCAGTGTGAAGCAGTTGTGCGTGGAGCAGCAACTCAGGCAGAGATGCAGCAAGCAGCCTCTTCCTGCTCTGTGAACAATGCAATAGAATTGGGGTTGTAGAACCAAACAGAAATTTAAAGAAACACAACTTAAGCAAAGTGTTAACTAAGATTTCAGGTTTTCACAGCTGGTAACATCATTAGGGTTTGTAGAATCTTTCGGGATCAAGTGCCATGTTCTACTGGAGAAAGTTTTCCTTCCAGATGTTTCGTTCTCAGCTGCGGAGAACATCCTCAGTGGCGTTGCAGCCGGAGCAGGCGCTCAGACCTTCTTGGCTGCTGCGCATTGACATCTCAATGCACAGCAGCCAAGAAGGTCTGAGCGCCTGCTCCAGCTGCAACGCCACTGAGGATGTTCTCCACAGCTGAGAACGAAACGTCTGGAAAGAAAAACTTTCTCCAGTAGAACACGGCACTTGATTCCGAAAGATTCTACAAACCCTAAAGTGTTAACTGTTAACATGCCATTTTAAATTATATAAGACTACACTGTAAGACTCAAATCACAGCAAACTGTGCACAATAGTATAGACCAGTCCCTAATAATTTATCCAAGTAACTTCATATAGAGTGGTGCCCTGTTGCCTGCATAGAAAAGCCATCTTGAATAGTTCAGCTTTGCCTAGCTTACGGACAGCCAGGAGAAGGGAAGCCTTCCTGACTTCTCCAGATGGACTGTTCCACAACATGGGGGCCACCACAGAGAAGGCATGTGCACAGGCAGTGGTTGCCCATTTGCAGGTGGCCCCTGCAGAAGGCCCTGCACAGATGAGTGACACTGATGTGGTGGGGCTTAGGGGGAGAGACAGCTGTGGCTTACAATCTGGGCATGTGCAAAGGCGGTTTATTATTTATCAATTGCACACTGGTGCTCCATCTTGTAGGGCCGTGGCAATGCATTCCCCCCCTGCCCCATGTGTGCCATGGGCCCTAGTTGCCTTACTTCAAGTGTAACCTTAGAAAATCAATCGGACGCTGTTCTGAGGAGTAGCAGCCACTGAAAGATTTAGTCCAGGGGAGAAAGGGTGGCAGCATGGAAGGGAGCAGCATCTGTTGCAGCGGTTTCTTCTGGCAGGGGTGGCGGCAGGCTCTGGTTGGTGGTTGAGAGACTGGAGCCTCAGCATTGCCGACCCCTGACCTGAGAGACAGTTTGGTGTAGTGGTTAAGTGTGTGGACTCTTATCTGGGAGAACCGGGTTTGTTTCCCCACTCGCAGCTGCTGGTATGGCCTTGGGTCAGTCATAGCTCTCGCCGAGCTGTCCTTGAAAGGGCAGCATCTATCAGAGCTCCCTCAGCCCCACCTACCTCACAGGGTGTCTGTTGTGGGGGAGGGAGGCAAAGGAGATTGTAGGCCACTCTGAGATTCAGAGTGAAGGGTGGAATATCCAATATCATCTTCTTATCTTCATCATCATCTTCTTCAAAAACAACAACTGCTCAGCCTATTAAATTTCCTCTTAGAAGCCTTTATTGGCAAAAGCCCCACTCAGCCTCTCCCGCTTCCCCAAAGCCGGGGCTTTCATTGTAGCAGGAACTCCTTTACATATTAGGCCACGCCCCCTGATGTAGCCAATCCTCCAGGAGCTTACAGTAGGCCCTGTACTAAGAGCCCTGTAAGCTCTCGGTGGATTGGCTACATCAGAGAGGTGTGGCCTAATATGCAAAGGAGTTCCTGCTACAAAAAAGCCCCATTCAAAACACTTGGGAAAGGTATCGTGAAGATATCATGGGAATGGTATCAAGATACCACGAAAGGTATTGGGGAGTCCCATGGCATCCACAGGCACCCTGCTTGGGGATCCTTGGAGCAGAAGATCCTGTTCTCAATCTCCTTCAGTAACGCTCTCTTTCAGCTCCGCCTGCCTTCCAGGAGACCCCGCCAGCGTTCGTAGAAGTGCAAGACAGAGAGCCCCTCACTCTCACCTGCTCCGCAGCCGGCAACCCTCGGCCTGTCGTTACTTGGAAGAGGAACAACCAAGCCGTACGAGGTGGAGACAAAGTGCAGGTACGAACGGGCGGGCGTGTCCAGGAGCGGAGGGCCTTGAAGTCACCACGGACACCGGCCCGTTGCAGAGCAAGAATGGGGATTTCAAAGAGAACTGTCAAGCCGTTGCAGAATTTCCCAGGATCTTGGACCTTGCCCTGTAAAAGAGGAAAAGCATGCTCCTAGCTAGACTTCACCATGGTGGAGCAGATTTTGAAAGCCAGCTGATCTTGCCACCTGCACTGGCGTGATCTTAAGCAGAGTTATACCCAGGGCTTTTTTTATAGCAGGAACTCCTTTGTATATTAGGCCACGCACCCCTGATGCAGCCAATCCCCCAAGAGCTGACAGGGCTGTTCTTGCAGGGCCTACTGCAAGCTCCAGGAGGATTGGCTACATCAGGGATGCGTGGCCTAATATGCGAAGGAGTTCCTACTACAAAAGAAGCCTGGATTATACCCTTCCTAAGGTCATGGATTGCTGTTGATTTAGAAGGATGCAACACTGTCTAGGATAGCACGTTCAGCCTCCCATCTGAAAAGAGTCTGCTGGTCTTCTCTTGCTGCCCTTTGTGCTTGGCATGCATGGCTAGAACGCCCCCTACGCATTCCTTAAAATCCCTTCACAAAACTTGCCGGGGGGGGGGGGATGTGTGAGGTTTTGTGAGTGGGGGGAACCCCACCATCACCACTTAAGGGGAAAAAAAGCTTAAGTAAGTTAATACTTCTGCCAGATCCCTCTAAAGTTGTCAGATCTCCTATCGCAGCTAAAAAAAAAAAACCCCATTGATGCATCCCTTCCCCCATCAAATCAAATTTCCATCACATGGGTTGTCGCTGCTACTTGTGAGGGGAAAGCAGCCTTTGCCAGCCCCAGCCCCAGAAATCAGAGAGATCAATTCCAAAATCCGGGGAGATGGATTTCCTTAGGGGGATAACCAGAGAGAGAATTAATTTTCAATTTTTTTTAAAAAAAAGAAATGTTTTCTTGAACAAACTCTTTTGCTTAGGACCAGACTGACCCCTGCTGGCCATGCTGAGTAATACAAGAGTTTCCCCTTCTGTTTTCATGGCATTAAGGCTGTTTTCAGCTGGACAGCGGAGTCAGGGCCTTTTTTTTTTTGTAGCAGGAGCTCCTTTGCATATTAGGCTACACCCCCTTTATGTAGCCAATCCTCCAAGAGCTTACAGTAGGCCCTGTAAGAAGAGCCCTGTAAGTTCTGAGAGCAGGGGTGTCAAACTCATTTGTTATGAAGGATGGATCTGACATAAATGAGACCTTGTCAGGCCGGGCCATGTGTGTCGTAAAATGTTATGCCAGGTAGCAGAGGTATAAGCTTGTATTATGGACACAGACAAACACAATTAAAGATTTTGTATTCCTCCCATGTGATCAAGGGAACTGGGCAAAGAATCTCTGGCTCTTTCCCTCCCTCCCCAGGAGATTAGGAGGGAGTGGAGCCTCAGCCAATAGAAGGGGGAAAGGCTTGGCTCAGTAGCTCTGCTGTGTGATTGACAGAGCTTTCTCCCCAAGGGAGGAGCCTCAGCCAATGGCAAAAATAGAGGCTTTGCTCTGTAGCTTCTGTGCAATTGAGAAACCCTTGCAAAGCAAGCTGTGACACAGAAGGAAGCAAGAGAGAGGGAGATGAAAGCAGACTTGCTCATGAGCCTGATAGGAGCCCTCCAGGGGCCTGATTTGGCCCCCAGGCCGCATGTTTGGTACCCCTGTCTTAGAGGATTGGCTACATCAGGGGTGTGTGCCCTAATATGCAAAGGAGTTCCTGCTACAAAACAAAAGTCCTGCGTAAATTGTTCTTAACGGGCGGGCAGCTTTGGAAATTGCCGTTGCTACGATCGGAGTTTTATCTGTGCATTGGGGAAGGGACCATCCCCCTTCAGTAGAAAAAAAGCAAGAATCCAGTAGCTCCAAAATTTGCGGCAGGGCATGAGGTTTCCAGAGTCACTGCTGAGTTCTTCAGAGCAATGACATGTGAACGCTCACCCCTGATAAATGAAGAGGTCAGCGGTCACTCATGAAAGCCCATCATCCCCTGCCACAATTTTTGCTAGTCTTTAAAATGCTTTTGGACACTGGCTCTTTTCTACTGCTATGGAAAGATTGACATGGCCACTCATCTTGATTCATCCCCCTTCAGCCTCTGAAACTGGAAGGGACCCTCGTTGTTCCTGGGAAGCCGAGAATGCCATGCCTGTGCGGCCCAGTCGCTAACAGGCCACGGACCAGGACCGGTCCACGGCCCGGAGGTCGAGGGCCCCTGATCTAGTCCAGTCTCCTGCACAATGCAGAAGATTCACAGCTCCCTTCCATCCCCACTCCCCCCAGTGACCCCTGCTCTGTGCCCAGAGGAAGGCAAAATACCTCCTGGATCCCTGGGCTAATCTGACGTGGGAGAAAATCCCTTCTGACTCCCAAGGGGCAATCGATGCAACCCTGGGCGTATAAGAAGGGGCCACAAGAGCTAAGCAGTGGCTCATCCCTTCCTGCCCTCCCTCTCACATTCTACCCAAGTTCACAGGATCTTCGTTGCTGTCAGATGGCCATCTAGCCTCTGTTTAAAATTCTCCAAGGAAGGAGAGCCCACCACCTCCCGAGGAAGCCTGTTCCACTGAGGAACCACTCTAACGGTCAGGAAGTTCTTCCTAATGTTGAGCTTTCTTAAAACGTGGTGCCCAAAGCTGAACACAATACTCCAGGTGAGGTCTCACCAGAGCAGAGTAAAGCGATACCATCGCTCAGGGGTGGAATTCTAGCAGGAGCTCCTTTGCATATTAGGCCACACACCCCTGATGTAGCCAATCCTCCAAGAGCTTACAGGCAGTGTTCCCTCTAAGCTGAGTTAGCGTGAGGTAGCTCACAGATTTTTAGTCTCCAGCTCACACATTTTCGTCAGCTCAGGAAGAAGCACAATAATTTATTCAGTCGCTCACAACTTTAATGCCAGTAGCTCACAAAGTAGAATTTTTGCTCACAAGACTGCAGCTTAGAGGGGACCTTGCTTACAGGGCTCTTTTTTGTAAGCTCTCGGAGGACTGGCTACAGCAGTGGGGTGTGGCCTAATATGCAGAGGAGCTCCTGCTAGAATTCCACCCCTGCCGTCACTTCACGTGATCTGGACACTATACTTCTGTAAATACAGCCCAAAATTGCATTTGCAGTGTTTAGCTGAAAACTGTTCCGATTTCAGTCCATCGGTTCTGGCCTGACCTTCCGGGGCAGCAGAAAACTACTCTCCTCCACCCTCTGTGCGACAGCCCTTCAAATAGGTAGTTGAGAGAGCAACTGCTCAGTGTCACCCAGCAAGCATCACAGCCTGGGCGGGTTCACGGCTCAACACTTTTTCATCCCATCATTTCGGCTTTCTGTGCTGTCCCCACCCTTCCCCTTCCACACCGGCTCCTCCCTCTTGCCCTTTCGCCGGCTGTAATCAGGGCTCGGATGTCCTCAGGAAGCCTGGCCGCATCCTGATTGCTACATGTGGGGCAGTGTTTCCCAGTGATAGCCGAGTTCCCTTTGATTACAGCCAGGCAGCACGCAGAAGGGAGCATGAACGGCTGAGAACAGGCCAGAAGCGAGGGCTTTCCTCAAATACGAAGGCTTAACCTAGTCTGCTGTGGGCCCAATTTATGGGTGATATGCAGGGCTTTTTTTGTAGCAGGGACTCCTTTGCATGGAGCTTACAGTAGACCCTGTACTAAGAGCCCAGTAAGCTCTTGGAGGGGTCTTAGTAGATCATACGCTGAACATGAGTCAACGGCGCGATGCGGTGGCTAAAAAGGCAAATGCAATTTTGGGCTGTGTCAACCGAAGTATAGTGTCCAGATCACGTGATGTGATGGTATCACTTTATTCTGCTCTGGTAAGACCTCACCTGGAGTATTGTGTTCAGTTTTGGGCACCGCATTTTAAGAAGGATATAGACAAGCTAGAACGAGTCCAGAGGAGGGTGACGAAGATGGTAAGGGGTCTAGAGACTAAGTCCTATGAGGAAAGGTTGAAGGAGCTGGGCGTGTTTAGCCTGGAGAGGAGACGGCCGAGAGGTGATATGATCACCGTCTTCAAGTCCTTGAAGGGCTGTCATATAGAGGATGGGGTGGAATTGTTTTCTGTGGCCCCGGAAGGTAGGACCAGAACCAATGGGTTAAAATTAAATCAGAAGAGTTTCTGGCTCAACATTAGGAAGAACTTCCTGACCGTTAGAGCGATTCTTCAGTGGAACAGGCTTCCTTGGGAGGTGGTGGGCTCTCCTTCCTTGGAGGTTTTTAAACAGAGGCTAGATGGCCATCTGACAGCAATGAAGATCCTATGAATTTAGGGGGAGGTATTTGTGGGTTTCCTGCATTGTGCAGGGAGTTGGACTAGATGACCCTGGAGCTTCCTTCCAATTCTGTGATTGGCTACATCAGGAGTGTATGGCCTAATATGCAAAGGAGTTCCTGATACAAAAAAAAGGATAGGCCAAACATTATATAATAACAGCGAGGATAGGAGCAGCGTCTCCTCCCCCCACCTCCATTTGAACCGCTTCTGTTGAGTCCAAATGGGGCAGGCGAACAACTCTCACCACCCTTTCTAAAGAGTAGGAATTTGAACTCAGGTCTCTTAGGCCCTAGTCCACGGGTGGCCAAACTGTGACCCGGGAGCAACATGTGGCTCTTTCCCACATATTGTGTGGCTCTTGAAGCCCCCAACACCCCATCAGCCAGCTTGTAAAAGGCATCTGTCTCTTTAAATCACATCAGCAAGCCAAGCCAGCTGGCAGCTTGGAGAATGCATTTAAAGTTAAAGTTGCTTTCTTTTCCATCACTCCCTCCCCATCTATTTTCCTTCCTTCCTTCCTTCCTTCCTTCCTTCCTTCCTTCCTTCCTTCCTTCCTTCCTTCCTTCCTTCCTTCCTTCCTTCCTTCCTTCCTTCCTTCCTTCCTTCCTTCCTTCCTTCCTTCCTTCCTTCCTTCCTTCCTTCCTCCCTCCCTCCCTCCCTCCCTCCCTCCCTCCCTCCCTCCCTTCATTTATTTTTATTTTACATAGGAAATTTATATTCCGCCCTTTTCCAAAACAGGCTCAGGGCAGATCCCTCCCTCCGTCCCTCCTTCCTTCTAGCCCTCAAACATCTGACATTCACATCTTGCAGCTCTCAGACACCTGACATTTATTCTGTGTGGCTTTTACATTAAGCAAGTTTGGCCACCCCTGCCCTAGTCCAACAAACATCTTCGCATCTTGATCTCACCAGATTTTGTCAAGGCATTTCAGGAAATAATATCTATCTGTCATCTATGCACTCATCCAGTCTCCATTTTCTTGTCTGTCACATATGTCCTGCTGGGGTGGGGGATGACACATATAGCTCCCATTTTATCCTCACAATAACCCTGTGAGGTAGGTAAATCCAAGCAGTTGTGATTATCCCAAAATCCCCTGGTGAGCCATTTGGTAGCTGAGTCGGGAGCTGGCACAGTGCACTATCTCAGCCTCTGCCAGAAATTCACTTGGCTTTAAGCCAGCCATTCCTTCTCTGCCTCTGATCCCATCGGTATAATGGGGACAGTAATTCAGGGTTGTTGGAAATACTCTGTGTAATGCTAAAACTCTAAATGACTGCTAAACATTATATAATATTTTATTCTCTCTCACTCTCTTTTCTCTCTGCCTATATTTTATCTATATATCTATATCCAGGGCTTTTTTTAAGCAGGAACGCACAGCTATGCAGTTCCAGCTGGGTTGGCATCAGGGGGTGTGGCCTAATATGCAAATGAGTTCCTGGTGGGTCTTTTCTACCAAAAAAGCCCCATGTGAAACAATGGTGGTGTCAGGGGGTGTGGCCTAATATGCAAATGAGTTCTTGGTGGGCCTTTTCTACCAAAAAAGCCCTTTCTATGTATATATCAGTATCTATTTTATATCGATACGTGTGTGTGTGTCTATCTATCATCTATCTACACATACATATACATACATACATATATATATATATATATATATATACACACACACACACACACACAGGGCTTTTTAAACAAAAAAAACAGGAATGTAGTTCTAGCTGGATTGGTGTCAGGGGGTGTGGCCTAATATGCAAATGAGTTCCTGCTGGGCTTTTTCTACAAAATGCCCTGCACACTCACACACACATGAATTTCCAGTCTTTTAAGAAGTTCCCATTTTCCATTAAAACATCAAAGAGTCGTGCGGTACCTTAACGTCTAAGAAATTTATTGTGGCTGCAGCTTCCATAAGCCAGAGGTCTGCTTCATCTGATATGTTGCTGATTTCGGTTAGCTTGAAGGGAAAGGGGAATTGCTTTAAAATGACCATGCCGTGCCGTCTGAGCCCTTGGAAGATTGCAAAGATATATAAATGAGGTTCAGAAAAGTTCCTCGAACGATGCAAACCGAAGGGCAGACTTTTTCCATAGATGGTTCTTAGGCGTTCAAGCCAGTAATTTCTGAGAAACGGTTGCTGAGACAATATCAAGTATGTTAACTATGCAATTACCAGAAACACCGTTGATAGACTTGCTCTGACTTGCATTAACTAGGGCTGAGTCTCCGGGTAGTTTCAAGGTGGGCAGAATTCAGAAAAATGAATTTACGTTGCCTTTCTTGGTAACAGCAATGGATCCCTAAAGTCTAGCAGTTCATTTTCTTGAGGAAGCAAACAGTCTGTTGAATTAAAAAAATATATTAAAATTGCAGTCCTGTGGTCCCTTACTCAGGAGCAATTAAGAACATAAGAAGTGCCACGCTGGATCAGACCAGTGGTCCACCTAGTCCAGCATTCTGTCTCACACAGTGGCTCCAACCTCTGGAGGACCCACAACAGGCCAGAGAGGCCAAGACTTCGTCATATTAAGAAGATAAGAAGAGCTCTGTTGGATCAGACCAGTGGTCCATCTAGTTCAGCATCCTGCCTCACACAGTGGCCTCAGCCAGTTCCTCTGGAGGGCCAACAACAGGGCAGAGAGGCTGAGGCCTTCCCCTCATAAGAACATCAGAAGAGCCCTGCTGGGTCAGACCAGTGAGGGTCCATCTAGTCCAGCATCCTGCCTCACACAGTGGCCTCAGCCAGTTCCTCTGGAGGGCCAACAACAGGGCAGAGAGGCTGAGGCCTTCCCCTCAGAGGAACATCAGAAGAGCCCTGCTGGATCAGACCAGTGAGAGTCCATCTAGTCCAGCATCCTGCCTCACACAGTGGCCTCAACCAGTTCCTCTGGAGGGCCAACAACAGGGCAGAGAGGCTGAGGCCTTCCCCTCATAAGAACATCAGAAGAGCCCTGCTGGGTCAGACCAGTGAGGGTCCATCTAGTCCAGCATCCTGCCTCACACAGTGGCCTCAGCCAGTTCCTCTGGAGGGCCAACAACAGGGCAGAGAGGCTGAGGCCTTCCCCTCAGAAGAACATCAGAAGAGCCCTGCTGGATCAGACCAGTGGGCCATCTAGTCCAGCATCCTGTCTCACACAGTGGCCTCAACCAGTTCCTCTGGAGGGCCAACAAGGCAGAAAGGCCAGGATCCTCCCCCAGTGTTGTTTCCTGGCTCTGGGATTCAGCGGTTGACTGCCTCTGAACGTGGAGGTTCCCCTCAGCAACTGATAGACCTAATCTCCATGAATCTATCTAGTCCCCTTTTAAAGATGTCTGTGCCTGTGGCCATCACTACATCCTCTGGCAGCGAATTCCACATTGGAATCGCTGTTTAAAGAAGCATTTTGTCCATCCTGAATCTGCTGTCCATTAGCTTCGCTGGATGCCCTCGAGTTCTGGTCTGAGATCCCAAAGGCATAAGTTCCTGGGTAAACATATCTAGGATCGGCTGCTACAAGAAGGCCTGCATTTGACAGTAATACAAATAAATCAAATTGACTTAGTGTCCCTCTGTGACCAAATCTTAAGTGTTTGGAACGTGTGGGAATGAACATATTTGTCTGCTGCTTTCTGTTGATTTTGTTCATTGAGGATCTTACGGCGGTCTGTTCTGGCTTTTTGGTGACTGTTTACATTTCCAGAGGTTTGCTCCTGATCTGAATATGGCGTTTATTCTAACAAGTACTGCCCGTTCATGAAGAAGGGCTGTGGTATATAGGCCACAGTGTTGGGTAGAGTTCCCAGCCTCCCACTGGTTTTGGAGCCCCCAACCCTCCAGCATGGAGCTGGCTGGTGGGGGAATTCCCACCCCAAAAGAGCTCCGTCGTGCCTGACGTGCTTAGCGTGATGATATCACCCGGAAGTGATGTCATTGTGCCGGGCACATCGCACTGGGGATGCTCTAGCAATTTGGGTAAAAACTCTATGATGCCATAGAGTTTCTATCCAAATTGTTAGAGTGTTCCCATGCAGCATGCCTGGGGGAGTGATGATGTCACTTCCAGGTGATGTCATTGTGCCACGCATGAGGAACTTCCCTCCACCCAGAGCCAGGGACGACCTGGCAACCTTAGTGTTGGGTGAGGACCTAGGAGAAGCTGGTCCAAATCCCCACTCTGCCATGGAAGCTTGCTGGGAGTCCTCAGCATTCACACCCACTCAGCCCCCCAACATCCCACTGAGCAGAGCCATTTACAACCTGAACAGGATATTCTATGACCTTAAAGTGGGCAGTGGACAGTAAATGTCCAGATTACTGCTGAGCGGACAGGGGTGGAATTCTACCAGGTGCTCCTTTGCATGTTAGGCCACAGCCCTATGATGTAGCCAATCCTCCAAGAGCTTACAAAAAAGAGCCTTGTAAGCTCTTGGAGGATTGGCTACATCAGAGGGTGTGGCCTAATTTGCAAAGGAGCTCCTGCTAGAATTCCACCCCTGTGAATTCACCTCTTGCCCTGAAAACCCTACTGGGTCATTATCAGTCAGTTGTGACTTGATGTCGCCTTCCACCATGACCATGGTCATCTGCCAACGCCTGTCCTGGAGCCCTTCACGGTTTTTTTAGAAAGTGGGTGAGGCCAGGTGGAGCTTCCACCAGCAGGGCTTCTGATTGGCCACTGGAGTTCTGATTGGCAGATTTTGAAAAAAAAATTAGTCTGCAGCAGCTGCTGCCGCCACAGCTCAAGGACTGACAGTAAGTGGAGTATACACAAGGAAATATTTTTAAATAGTATGGCCATTTTAAAAGGCATCCTTTTAAACAGAGCTTCTGTGTAAAATGTCGAAGAGTCACTATTACAGTCAGGGCTTTTTTGGTAGAAAAAGCCCAGCAAGAACTCATTTGCATATTAGGCCACACCCCCTGGCTTCACCATTGTTTTGCGCAGGGCTTTTTATAGAAAAAGCCCGGCGTGAACCTATTTGCATATTAGGCCACACCCCCTGGCACCAAGCCAGCCGGAACTGTGTTCCTGCTCAAAAAAGGCTCTGATTATCTCACTCCCGGATACTTTGTGATTGTCTTCCACCTCCCATGACAGCCATCTTGTGGTTGGCTCCGCCTCCTGTGGCAACCATCTTGTGATTGTGCCCCCATCACCCTGTGTCAAAAGTCCAAAGGTTTCCACAGGTTCATAAAGGTTGGGGACCCCTTCTCTGTTGCTCTGCACTGGTTCTCTTCACAAATTTGTGAGAAATTGCACCAATTCTTCCCAGTGAAGCAATGAAGGACTTCACTGATGTTTGAAAGCCCTCGTGGTAGTATAGATTCTCAAGAGAAGCTCTGAGAAGATACAAAAGCCCCCCATGTGGTTTTGTGGTTTTTCCCCAGGTGAAGAATGGGACTCTCATCATTGCCAATGTGGAGCGGGCCAGTGCTGGGTCCTACACTTGCCATGCCACCAGTGAGGAGGGCACCATCACCCACACCACCCGCCTGCTGGTACAAGGTAAGTGGGGGAGCATCCCTTGAGATCCGACGAAACGACAGCATACCATCTGAAAATTTTGAAACGCAGCTTGGGAGGCCTGGTTTTTTGCGCCTCCTCCCTCCGCCCAGTCTGAACCTCAGTTCTCTCGCTTCATCCCCGTTTCTCTGTCCTCTTCACCAGGGCCGCCAGTAATCGTGGTCCCCCCTCAGAACATCACCGTCAACCTCACACAAGATGCCTTCTTGGCCTGCCAAGCCGAGGCCTACCCAGCCAACCTCACTTACAGCTGGTTCCTGGGGAATACAAACGTGTTTCACCTCAGGTAAGAAGGGAATTGGGTGTGCATTGTATTTCCACAAAACTCTGGAGTGCGGACACTCCGGTGTTTGAACAAAAGTTCTATGGTCGGCTTCAAGCATCCCCTGACAATGGTTTGTCCAGTTGCTGCTTAAAGACTGCAGGTTTGGCAGTGCCAATTTAGAAGAAGCATTTCCTCACCCGGCTCAAGAAAGAATGCTGCTTCTGAGGTGGTATCTGCTGAGATGCGTGGCCATCCTCTCAGAAGAGGAATTCCCTGGATTCTCTCTCTCACACAAGCCTGGATTATCTTCTAGATTCTAGGACTAAAGATATAAATGACAAGTGTACAGATAAAGCAACCCTGCCTTTTTTTGAAAGCAGTGGATTCATTCCCATGTAAATGTATGCAGATTTAATTGATCCCATTAAAACGAAATCTGAACTGACTGCATTTACGTTAATTGGGTGACAGCCCAAATAATGAATTATGCCAAATGAATCCATCCCACCTTCCCTCCCTCCTCCTTTTTCAAACTATCTAAGCTAGTAGTTCAGAAGCTGGTGGGTTGGGAGAGATGCTCTTGAGTGAGGTTGCCAACCTCCAGGTGGGGCCTGGAGATCTTCTGGAATTACAGTTGGTTTCCAGGTGACAAGATCAGTTCCCCTGGAGAAAATGGCTGCTTTGGAGGGTAGATTCTATGGAATTACACCCAGAGGTGGAATTCTAGCAGGAGCTCCTTTGCATATTAGGCCACATGTCATGATCCTGGGCCTAGCGAGGCCTGCAGGCTCCAGGGAAGCCTGCTTAGGAGTACAGCACAACCACATTTAACTTTAAAAGGGGTAAATTCTCTGAGATGAGGAGGCATGTGAAGAGGAAACTGAAAGGAAAGGTAAATACACTCCAAACCCTTGGGGAAGCTTGGAGACTATTTAAAACTACATCCTAGAAGCTCAGATAAAATATATACCACATGTTAGGAAAGGTACAAACAGGTATAAGAGAAGGCCTACATCGTTAACAAAAAAAGTAATGGAAGCTGTAAAAGGTAAGAAGGACTCATTTAAGTGGTGGAAAGCTAGTCCAAGTGAGATTAATAAAAGGAAACACAGGCAGTGGCAAATCAAATGCAAGACTGTGATCAGGCAGGCAAAAAGGGACTATGAGGAGCATATTGCAAAAATCATAAAGACCAACAATAAAAATGTCTTCAAATATATTAGAAGCAGGAAACCAGCCAGGGAGGCAGTGGGGCCCTTGGATGACCAAGGGGTCAAAGGATTACTGAAGGAGGATAGGGAAATGGCTGAGAAGCTGAATGCATTTTTTGCTTCCGTCTTCACTGTAGAAGATGAGAAGTGTTTGCCTTCTCCAGAACCACTTATATTGGAAGGGGTGTTGAAAGACCTGAGTCAGATTGAGGTGACAAGAGAGGAGGTCCTACAACTGATAGACAAATTAAAAACTAATAAGTCACCAGGTCTGGATGGCATACATCCCAGAGTTCTGAAAGAACTCAAAGTTGAACTTGTGGATCTTCTGACAAAAATATGTAATCCTAGCATTGGAAAAGGTGCAGAAAAGGGCAACTAGAATGATTAAAGGTTCGGAACACTTTCCCTATGAAGAAAGGTTAAAACGCTTGGGGCTCTTTAGCTTGGAGAAACGTCGACTGCGGGGTGACATGATAGAGGTTTACAAGATTATGCATGGGATGGAGAAGGTAGAGAAAGAAGTACTTTTCTCCCTTTCTCACAATACAAGAACTTGTGGGCATTCAATGAAATTGCTGAGCAGTCGGGTTAGAATGGATAAAAGGAGGTACTTCTTCGCCCAAAGGGTGATTACAGAGAAGGGTGGCCTGAAAAGAGAATATATAAAGGCCAAGCCCCGGAAGTGGGTGTTCTTTTCCTAGGAGGCAGAGCTGAGGTGGAGCTGCTGCCAGGAAGAGACCCTCGCCCTGTAAGGTAGGGTGAGTAGGTCCAGGTCTGACTGACAGTTTAGGGACAGTATGTTTAGACGCGTTAGGGCATTTGGTTATTTTTCCCTTCACCCTTTTACTGTTTAATGCATCTTGTTTGTTTATATTGCACTGACCTTAAAATAACTCTTTTTGTTGTTCACTCTGCCTGGTCCTCACATCTATTATTTGGCCTAAGCTACAAGAGGCCTGAGGGGCTTGGGAGGGAACTCTGGGCCTTCTCAAAGGAGACCCTTAACCCAGAGTGGTGGCAGCAATTGGTAAGACCCCCCTGAGTCGTGACACCACATACCCCTGATGTGGCTACATCAGGGGTGTGTGGCCTAATATGCAAAGGAGCTCCTGCTAGAATTCTACCCCTGGTTATACCCCACTAAGATCCCTCCCCTCTCCAAACCCTTCCATCACCAAATCTCCAGGAAGTTTCCAACCCAGAGCTGGCAACCCTAGGTTGCTGGAATTCCCATCTTTGCCTTCTTCTCTTCCAGCCACCTGCAGTCCCGGATTCGGGTCTTGGTAGACGGGAGCCTCTTGGTTCAGAGAACAACGCCTGAAGATTCAGGACAATATACCTGCATTCCCAGCAACGGGCTAAAAAGACCACCTTCTGCCTCAGCTTTCCTTACAGTTTTGTGTAAGCCTCACTCCCTGCCCCCCCCCCCATTTCTCTCCCCCCCACCACCAAAAAAAAAATTCAACACAGGGCCTTATCGGTGGTGGGACTGAAATTTTGGAACTCCCTTCCCAGGGAGATTTGTCTGTCTCCTTTCAATTTTTGTTTGTTTGTTTTGTCGGGCCTACTGATAAAGTTTTACTGGACCTCCCTGATGGTGTGTGTATGTTTGTATATCTGTATGTTTTCATTGTATTGCCAGATATTTATACATACATTATAAATGCTATTTTAACATGTTAAATGTTTTAATGCCTTGATATTCCCTGCTTTGGGGACCTTGTCAAGAGCCAGTGTGGTGTAGTGGTTAAGAATGTCAAACTAGGATCTGGGAGGCCCAGGTTCCAATCTCTGCTTGTGCCGTGGAAGTTCACAGGGGTGACCTTGGGCCAGTCACAAGCTCTCAGCCCAAGCCTACCTTAGAGGATAGTTGTGAGGATAACATGGAGGAAAGGAGAACAACGGAAGATGCTTTTGGTCTCCACTGGAGAGAAAGGTGGGGTATAAATGAATGAATTAAATAAAATGTGGGTGGAAAGGCAACGAATGAATGAATGGCAGAAGCCTTATAGATGGGGAGGAAAACAGGCCTGGGAAGCCAGCGTCGCTTTGATCTGGCCATTTGGTGTAGTGGTTAAGAATGGTGGACTGTAATCTGAGGAACTGGGTTCGAGTCCCTGCTCCTCCACATGCAGTCAGCTAGGTGACCTTGGGTCAGTCGTAAGTTCTGTCAGAGAAGAAAAAGAAGACGACGGTGATGATGAAGAAATTGGATTTATACCTTGCCCTTCACTCTGAATCTAAGAGCGGCTCACAATCTCCTTTAGCTTCCTCCCCCCCAAAACAGATCCCCTGTGAGGTAGGTGGGGCTGAGAGAGCGCTCACGGAAGCTTCCCTTTCAACGACAGCTCTGCGAGAGCTATGGCTGACCCAAGGCCATTCCAGCAGCTGCAAGTGGAGGAGTGGGGAATCAAACCTGATTCTCCCAGATAAGAGTCCGTACACTTAACCACTACACCAAACTGGCTCTCTCAGCCCCACCTACCTCACAAGGTGTCTGTTGTGGGAAGAGAAACGGAAGGTGATTGGAAGCCACTCTGAGATTCCTTCGGGTAGTGAAGAGTGAGGTATAAAAACCAACTTTCCTTCTTCGTCATCGTCTTCTTTGTCATCTTCTTCATTGAAAGAATCTTCTCCTGACTGTCTCCTTACATTGCCATTTTCACCTTGCCAGGGTGGCAACCCAAGGCTAAGCTTCCAATCCTGGCAAGGAAACCCAGGGCTTTGAAGAAGATGGCTGCCTCCTGACCTTTATTGCTACCTCAGATTTTTCTCTTAACCCACTCCCTCAGCAGCTGACACCACGCCCTCTTGCCTCCCACAGATCCGGCCCGGGTCAGCAACATGCCCCCGGAGACCCTCCTGCCGATCGGGATGCGGGGCACCATCCGGTGCCCGAACAAGGCCAACCCTACCCTGCTCTTCATCAACTGGACCAAAGACGGGCAACCCCTGGATCTAGGCAAGGTAGCTGCAGGAATGGCCATTTCACCCTCCACGTTGGCTTGCCTTTCTGGGTACCCTTGTCCTGAGCGGGGCATGTTTTCTCTTTCTCTCCATCTCTCTTCCCATTGTAGTTCCCGGGCTGGTCCATGAGGCTCGACGGCGCCATCATCATTGCCACGTCAAATGACGACGCCCTTGGCGTGTACACCTGCACCCCGTACAACAGCTACGGCACTGCTGGCCCATCTCCGCCAACTCGCGTCCTCCTCAAGGTCAGTCCAGGAGAGAGCCATGTAGGGGAGTGGGGTGGAGTAGGGTGCTGTCCTGCAACTCTCTGTGCTGAGAACTGGAATTAGGTTATAATGGGGTGGAGCAATACCAGGTTTCCTCTGAGTTGCTCTTTTTATTTAAAGACAGGCTTGGCCCTTAAACTGTCCATCATTTCTTGAACCCTCCACTGACAAGGATTGCTGTGGCCTCCTTTTGAGAGCCAGTTTGGTATAGTGGTTAAGTGTGCGGACTCTTATCTGGGAGAACCGGGTTTGATTCCCCACTCCTCCACTTGCAGCTGCTGGAATGGTCTTGCGTCAGCCATAGCTCTTGTAGGAATCCTTGAAAGGGCAGTTGCTGTGAGAGTCCTCTCAGCCCCACGCACCTCAAGGTGTCTGTTGTGGGGGGAGAAGATATAGGAGATTAGGTTCAGAGAGATTCAGAGAGAAGGAAAGGAAGGAAAAGGAAAGGCCCCCTGTGCAAGCACCAGTCATTTCCGACTCTGGGGTGACGTTGCTTTCACAACGTTTTCACGGCAGGCTTTTTATGGGTGGTTTTACCGACTTCGGAAGGATGGAAGGCTGAGTCAACCTCGAGCCGGCTACCTGAAAACCCAGCTTCCGCCGGGGATCGAACTCAGGTCGTGAGCAGAGCTTAGGACTGCAGTACTGCAGCTTTAACACTCTGCGCCACGGGGCTCTTCTCAGAGAGAAGGGCAGGGCATAAATTTGCAGTCGTCGTCGTCTTCTTTTATTTTGACTAAGCCCAGGGAAGGGAGGCTACCTAATAATGGGGTGGGCTTTTGACCACACACAGTTGAAGCTATCGCATACCAAGTCTGTCAAGGTCAGTATTGCCTGCTAAGGCCATCAGGAGCTCCCCAGGTTCTTGGGTCAAGGTTTTCCAGCACACCTGCCATGAGCTCTTAGAACTCTAGAGTGGGAAGGGACCTCCAGGGTCATCAAGTCCAACCCCCTGCACAACGCAAGTAATTCACAAATACCTCCCCCATACACATTCATCCATGGTGACCCCTGCTCCATGCCCAGAAGATTTATTTCTTTATCATATTTATTTATATCCTGCCCTCCCCTATCAGGCTCAGGGCAGCTGATGGCAAGAAAACCTCCAGGTTCCCTGCCCAAA
Organism: Heteronotia binoei; assembly: GCF_032191835.1. NCBI lineage: Eukaryota > Metazoa > Chordata > Lepidosauria > Squamata > Gekkonidae > Heteronotia > Heteronotia binoei. Next base: position 262,184,499 of record NC_083223.1, read on the forward strand.
CTGGCCTGGAGAAAAATTGTTTTCTGTCCCCCGAAGTGGTGGTCAGCATTTTTGGGGGGGTGTAAGAAAAGGGCCACAAGAGCGAAGCCCTGATGCAACCTTTGCTGCCTTCCTTCCCACGATCTGCCTAAGTCCACAGACTCGGCATTGCTGTCTAGCCTCTGTTTTAAAAAACCCCAAAGAAGGAGGGCCCACCGCCTCCCGAGGAAGCCTGTTCCTCTTCCTCATAAGTGGAGATGCTGGGAATTGAACCTGTGGCCTTCTGCGTGCCAAACAAAGACTCTACCGCTGAGCCATGGGCTCGGTTAGTGGTGGGATTAACTGCTTCTTTCTGTGTCTATTATGAATGCTGATAACCCACCACACACACCTGTGGCACAAATTGTGTTTTCAACCCAGGATCCTCCTGTGTTCACCCAACACCCCAAAGACGAGTATTTCCAGGAAGTGGGCCGCGAGTTGCTCATACCTTGTGCTGCCCGTGGTGACCCCCGGCCCGTCATCTCTTGGACAAAGGTGAGGCATCTGGGAAGGGTTCCTTGCTTTGGACGAAGACCTCCCCTTGAGCCGAATAGACATGTGGGATCCAAGCCATTAAAACGAATGCCTGTATTAAAGGGGAGTCCTGGTCAGAGCCAGATTTGAGTCCCAGGGACTCCTTAGCTTTCCAGAGCATAAGCTTTCGAGAGTCTCTAAGCATATACCCTGAAAATCTTGTTGGACTTAAAGGTACTGCTGGACTCGAATCTTGCTCTTTTACCTCACAGAAGGGTTGCCAGGTCCAACTCAGGAAATATCTGGGGACTTTGGGGGTGGAGCCAGGAGCAAGGGTGTGACAAGTATGACTGAACTCCAAAGGGAGTTCTGGCCATCACATTTAAAGGGACTGTGCTCCTTTTAAATGCCTTTCTTCCATTGGAAATAATGGAGGATGGGGGCACCTTCTTTAGGGGCTCATAGAAGTGGACCCCCTGGTCCGATCTTTTTGAAATTTGAGGGGGGGGGCGTGTTTTGAGGAGAGGCACCAGATGCTATGCTGAAAATTTGGTGCTTCTACCTCAAAAAAACAGCCCCCCCTCAGAGCCTCAGATACACACAGATTGATTCGCCATTATATCCTAATCAAACAGCCAGTCAAGTCTCCAATGGCAAAAGCCCCACCCCCCCCCGCTTCATAGGGAATAATGGAGTGCCCAGCAGACATTTTTCTCCCCCCACAACCCACTTTCTGATAACTGAAGTGATATGAGGGCCCCCAAGCCAGGGGATCGCCTGTCCCCAACTGGGGATTGGCAGTCCTACCTCACAGGGTTGGTGTTAGAAGGAAAGCAGAATGATGTTGGAAACCACTTTGGGGTTCCCACTGAGAAGCAAAGGAAAGTATAAATATCTGACTAAATAAGGCTCCATGTTTACAGGCAGCATACCCCCGATGCTGGGAACAATGAAGGAGGATAATAGGGTGTTGGATCGGATCAGGTGCCTGCCCAGTGTTCTTAGAAAGTAGACAGGGTCGGGTGGGGGTAGGGCTTTTGCCACTGGAGATTTGATTGGCTGCGCAGATTTTTTTAAAATGCCGCTTTGGCGGCAGCTGCTACCACCGTTCAAGTCGTCGTGTGGCAGAAGGTAAGCTGTGGCAGCCATTTTGTAGCTGGCTCCATTTTGGCAACCATTTTGCGGAGGCCATGTGGTGTCAGTATCCACCTTCTTATGTGAGAATTCCCAAAGGGCCCATGCAAATGGTTGGGGACCCCTGGATTAAACAGATGTACGTCTGACCCAGCAGTATTTGATTCTTTCTACTGTGTGTGCCACCGCTGTGTTTTCCTCCTCCAGATGGGCAGCAGAGGGCTCGCCAACGCCCAGGTGGATCGGAACAGCACCCTAATCCTTCGCCCCCTGACCAAGGAGCAGCATGGCATGTGGGAGTGCGCCGCCAATAACGGCGTGGCCCGTGTCAGTGCCGCAACCGCTGTCTACGTCTTGGGTACGTGCTTCCTTCAGAGTGCACTGTGGTTAACTGAACGACGTGGAAGCACACTGAAATGCCTTTGGGAATAGAAGAGACCATGAGGCTGGTGGCCCATGAACTAGACTGAGAGGACGGTGGATGGGTGTTACCATTCAGGGAACTGCTTTCCATACGTCTCTTGCTACTTAGCACAGATACCATATGCTAATAGGTTATGCGCCTGTAGTTGGCGGGACATGGAAAGCCTTGAACGTGTTTTTCTGCACTGCACTTACTATCTTGATATATGCTCCATCATGGCTTTTTTTGTAGCAGGAACTAGGACATAAGAGAAGCCATGTTGGATCAGGACTATGACCCATCCAGTCCAACACTCTGTGTCACAGAAGAACATAAGAGAAGCCCTGTTGGATCAGGCCAATGACCCATCCAGTCCAACACTCTGTGTCACAGAAGAACATAAGAGAAGCCCTGTTGGATCAGGCCAATGGCCCATCCAGTCCAACACTCTGTGTCACACAGTGGCAAAAAAATTTATATATACACACACACTGTGGCTAATAGCCACTGATGGACCTCTGCTCCATATTTTTATCTAAACCCCTCTTGAAGGTGGCTATGCTTGTGGCCGCCACCACCTTCTGTGGCAGTGAATTCCACATGTTAATCACCCTTTGGGTGAAGAAGTACTTCCTTTTATCCGTTTTAACCTGTCTGCTCAGCAATTTCATCGAATGCCCACAAACTCCTTTGCATATTAGGCCACACATCCTTGCAGGGCTTACTGTAAGCTCTTGGAGGATTGGCTACCTCACGGGTCTGTGGCCCAATAGGCAAAGGCATTCCTGCTACAAAAAAAAGCCCTGTGGTCCATACTTATTGAACCTTTGTTGAGAGAGCAAGTAGGGAAATCTGATGAATGCAAAACCCTTTTTCTGTTACCTCCTCGGAATCAAGTGGTGAATCAAACTGTGGCTAAAGTCGTGTACCTTGCATCTGTGAGGCAAGTAAGGTATTAATAGACGGGGCCATGACTGTTTGAATTGTCCCTTCTTCTTGTTCAGTTATTAATATGGTTGCTATGCCAATAAAGGTTGTTGTCGTTAGCACAGCTTTGTTCTTTTCCAGGTTATGTCGCAGTGAAGCGTTCTGTGTCACTTCTGACTGAGGGCGGCCCTATGAATTAATGACACCCCCCCCCACAAATGTCCCGCAGTTGATAGCCTCGCTTGGACCTTGGAAACCGAGGGCCGTGGCTTCTTTGACTGCATCCAGGGCTTTCTTTGTAGCAGGAACTTCTTTGCATATTAGGCCACACAACCCTGATGTAGCCAATCCTCTAAGAGATTACAAGGCCTACTGCAAGCTCCAGGGGGATTGGCTACATCGAGAGGGGTGTGGCCTAATATGCAAAGGAGTTCCTGCTACCAAAAAAAAAAGCCCTGACTGCATCGATCCATGTCCTGCCGGGTCTCCTTCTTCTCCTGTCACCTTCTACTTTTACTAACATTCCTGTCATTTTTTTCAATGACTCTTGTCTTCTCATAATGTGACCAAACTACAACAGCCACAGATTAGTCATTTTCATTTCTAGGGAGAGTTCAGGCATGATTTGATCTAAAACCCACTGATCTGCCTTTTTGCCGTATCTGTAAAAACTCTCCCCCAACACCGCATTTCAAATGCATTTTCTTTCTTTTCCTTGCGTCGGCAGGCACCAGTCCTCACGGGGTGGCCAACGTCTCTGTGCTTCCGCTCCAGCAGGCCGTCAACATCACCTGGGAGCCTGGCTTCGACGGGGGCTACTTCCAGAGGTTCAGCATCTGGTACACGCCGCTGTGAGTCCTCACTGGTTTTGCCCGCGTGATTTTTTCCCACTCTGTTCTCCTTTTGCCCTGAGGCGGATATACAGGAGTTCCTGAACATCTCCTCACCTTCTGTTTGAAACAGCTTTTTTTTAGTCCACGGCAGGTGGCAACTACAGCTTCACCCTCTCTGTGTCCTCCCACAGGTTGAAACGCCTCAACCGCCCTCACCACGACTGGGTCTCGCTGCCGGTCCCTGCTGGAGCCTCCCATCACCTGGTGGAGAACCTCCAAGCTGACACTGGCTACCAGTTCAGCGTTTTGGCCCAGAACAAGCTGGGCAGCGGTCCCTTCAGTGAGATCATCGCCGCAGTGCCGCTAGGTGAGAGATGCTCCCGTTCCCTGCATGCAATGTTGGGGATGTGCTTTTTAAAAAAAAAAAAATGTCCAGGGCTTTTTTTGAGCAGGAACCCGCAGGAACACAGTTCCAGCTGGCTTGGTGTCAGGGGGTGTGGCCTAATATGCAAATGAGTTCTCGCAGGGCTTTTTCTACAATAGAAGCTCCCACAACAAAAACCTAGATTTTCCTTCCATAGAATCATAGAGTTGGGAGGGACCTCCAGGTCCAACCCCCTGACCGGTGCAGGAAATTCACAAATACCTCTCCCTTAATTCACAGGATCTGCATTGCTGTCAGATGGCCATCCAGCCTCTGTTTAAGTATTTTAAACAGAAATGGAACGTTGCCTAAATGGAGGGGTTGCCAGCCTCCAGGTGAAACGCCGTCAAAAATTCTTTTCATTTAACGACTTCTATGTCAACAAATGATAGACTCTTTAATAGAAAACGCAGTTCAAAGTAACGTTACACAGAACCATTACCGTCGGCTCCGTGTGATGTTGCTTTGAATCAGTTCTCTATTAAGGAGTATATAACTTGCTTACATAGAGTTTGTTAAATGAAAAGAATCCTTGGTGGTGTTCCTCAATGATAACAGTTGCTTTGGTTAACCTTTGGAGAATGCTTGGCCCCCCCTTGCCCAACCCTCTCCCCCACTGCGGAATTCTGTCTGCAGCACCCGCCGAACTCTGCAGGCACTGGGAAGGGAGGTGCTGACTCAGTTTCGTTCTTGGCTTTAAGGCAGGGGTGGCCGACGGTAGCACTCCAGATGGCTTTTTTTTTGCCTACAACTCCCATCAGCCCCAGCCAGCATGGCCAATGGCTGGGGCTGATGGGAGTTGTAGGCAAAAAGCATCTGGAGAGCTACCATTGGCCACCCCTGCTTTAAGGGTTTGGAGGAGTTCCCCCGGCCCCTTAAAGCCAAGAAAGAATGGCACTTCCCGTCCACAACGCCCAGCAAACTTGGCGAGCGCTGGGGAGGAGACGTGATGAGTGCCTGGCATGTGCCTTGTGCGTGCAAAAATAAAAATTGGTGGTTGGGGGTGGGTGCACAGAAACCTCAGGTGGCAGGAACACATGCCGGGCCTGGCGCCAGAGCGGGTGATCTCCCGATACCACCTGGATGCTGGCAACCCTCTGGCCTCGGTCAGTCTCTCACATGCTCTTTTCTGCTTCCCAGGTTTCTCCACAGACACTGTGGCCCCCGACCTCCCGACCCCCACCTTGCGGATCTTCCTCTCCCCACCCCAGTCCCTGATGGCGAATGAGACCACACGGGGCGTCCTGCTCCTTTGGGACCCCCCGCTGCAGGACGCGGTGGCCCTGACTGGCTATGCCTTGCAACTGCGGCAGGAGCAGGGTGGGTGGGAGGTCCTGGATGGATCCATCCCCAGCTCTCAGAGGCAGCTCCTGGTGCCCGGACTCATCAAGGTAGGTTCGGAGGGGTGCAGGGAGCCTGCTCTGCAAGGGTGGCAGTTAGAACTGTAGCCGGATCTTGCCGGAGTTGGGGGTGTAGATAGGTGCTCCAGGACCGGGTTTGATTCCCCACTCCTCCACTTGCACCTGCTGGAATGGCCTTGGGTCAGCCGTAGCTCTGGCAGAGGTTGTCCTTGAAAGGGCAGTTTCTGTCAGAGCTCTCTCAGCCCCACCCACCTCACAGGGTGTCTGTTGTGGGGGAGGAAGGTAAAGGAGATTGTGAGCTGATCTGAGACTCTTTGGAGTGGAGGGCAGGATATAAATCCAATATCTTCTTCTTCTCCTTCTTCAGTAGGGGTCACTTCGGTAGGGTTTGTTTAGGGGTGGGACAGAAGCAGGGTTGGCTGCTCCGGGTTGAAATTTTGGAGGTGGTGTCTGAGGAAGGTGGGGTTTGGGGAGGGGCTTCAGTGGGGTATAACGCCATAGAGTCCACCTTCCAATGTGACTGTTTTCTCCCAGTGAACTGATCTCTGTAGAACTGATCTCTGTAGCCAGTTTGATGTGAGGGCCAGTTTGGTGTAATGGTTAAGTGCACAGACTCTCATATGGGAGAACCGGGTTTGATTCCCCACTCATCCACTTGCAGCTGCTGGAATGGCCTTGGGTCAGCCATAGCTCTCATAGGAGTTGTCCTTGAAAGGGCAGCTGCTGTGAGAGCTCTCTCAGCCCCACCCACCTCACAGGGTGTCTGTTGTGGGGGGGAAGGTAAAGGAGATTGTGACTGCTCTGAGACTCTGAGATTCAAAGTATAGGGCGGGATATAAATCCAATTTCTTCTTCTTCCCTGTTGCCTGGAGATCAAGTATAATCCCAAGAGATCTCTATCCACCACGGTAAGAGCCAGTGTGGTTAAGAGTGGAGAACCAGGGTTGATTTCCCCACTCTTCCTCCACATGGAGCCAGCTGGGTGACCTTGAATCAGTCACAGTTCTCTCAGAGCTCTCTCAGCCCCACCTACCTCACAGGGGGTTTGTTGAGGGGAGAGCAAAGGACGGCAATTGTAAGCCATTCTGAGACTCCCGAGTGAAAGGTGGGATATAAATCCAACTCTTTTTCTTCACCGGGAGGTTGGGAACCTTATGCATACATTTTTTTTGTGACTTAAGAAAATCAGATTTTTAGTCTAAGTGGCAAAGCCTGTGTGTGTGATCTTAGAAGACAGGGAATGTGAGTCGGGAGCTTTAGTGTAACCCTTTGGTGCCCTAAAATGATGCAAAATAGCCCCCCCTTCTTTATGAGATGGTTAAGGAAGAGGCATGCCCACCATGTGACCTCCTTCTCCATAGTGACATCCACTTAGGGATTCACAGTTCTGCGTCTGCTTTCTCCTCCCCCTCTACAACACAGGACGCCTTCTATGAGTTCCGCTTAGTGGCCTTCTCTGGCAGCTACATGAGTGGTCCTAGCAATACGGTCAACGTTTCCACAGCAGGTAAGACACACGAGGGTGTGGGAGGGTGGAGTTCCAGAATCCCAGGAACTGGCTTGAGAATCCCAGGATCGTGCGTGTCCTCCGAAGCTTTTGCAAGCTCCGTGGTTGAATTTTTGTTTTAAAAAACTGTGTAAACAGCATGCTCTGTGCACAGAAGGGGACCTTTGTTAGTCTGTTACAGAAAAGAGAAACAAGCGTTTTGTGGAGACACTTGTGTGCAAAACGCCTCAAGTCGCAGCTGACTTATGGCGACGCCGTAGGGGTCACAAGGCAAGAGGCAAACAGAGGTGGTTGGCCATTGCCCGCCCCTGCCTCCTGACTCTTGGTATTCCAAGGGGGTCTCCCATCCCAACACTAGCCAGGGCCGATCCTGAAGTGAAGTAAAATAAATATATAAAATAGAGCATATGCCTTCGTGGACTAAAGCTCCTTTGTCACATGCATGTTATTGTATCAGACCCGCTAGATGCATCTAACAAAGCTGGCTGTTTGTGTTAAAACATCATCCTTTTAGTCTTAAAGGATTTCAGACGGACTGCCTGGCTCTTGGTCGAACATGCAGCAAACAAATAAAATGAGTATCTGCCCTAGGCAGTTTACAGTTCCATGCAGTGCGCCAGCCCTGTGCATATTCTCTTGGATCTCCATCTCCGCCCCCTCTCCCTCCGGCCTTAGGCCAGCATTCTACCTAGGCAGGGTGTGGCTTGATCTGCTGCATCTGTTATATCAGAGGGGAGTCCTAGAACCCTAGAGTTGGAAGGGACGCCCAGGGTCATCTAGTCCAACCCCTGCGCAATGCAGGAAACTCACAAATCCCTCGCCCTACACGCCTTCAGTGACACCTGCTCTGGGCCCAGAAGATGGCCAAAAAACAAAACAAAACGAAGATCCCTGCCCAAACTGGTTTGGAGAAAAACTGCTACCTGACCCCAATCAGCATTTTCCCGGGTGTGTTAGAAAGGGCCATGAGAACCAAGCCCTGATGCAACCCTTCCTGCCCTCCTTCTCACGGTCTGCCTAATTCACAGGATCAGCATTGCTGTCAGATGGCCATCGAGCCTCTGCTTAAAAACCTCCAAAGAAGGAGAGCCCCCCACCTCCCGAGGAAGCCTCTTCCACTGAGGATCTGCTCTGTCAACAGAAAGGACCATGGTCTTTACATTTTGCCTGTGGACTTCCTAGAAGCACCTGGCCGGCCATTTTGGGATGCAGGACCATTGTTCTGCTCCAGGACGGCTCTGGGTCTTGCAACGCCACGAGGCTTTCCCCTGCCCTGCCCTTGCACGCTAACGGGAATTTTCTCCTCCCCCTCAGGCATGGAGGTGTACCCTTCCCGCACCCAGCTCCATGACCTCCTCCCCCAGCCCGTCCTGGCCGGCATCATCGGCGGCGTCTGCTTCCTCGGCACGGCTGTCGTCTTCAGCACCTTGGCGGCGTGCATCATGAATCGCCGGCGAGCAGCCCGTCTCCGTAAACGCCGGCAGGGTAAGGCGGGGCAGAGGGAGCCAGGGCACGATAGTGCCCGGATTGGGGAGTGGGAGGGGTTGTGAGTCAACCCCTGCCGATTGCTGATTGGCTGGGTTGGGTGGAAGGGTAGAGAGCTTTTGCTTCATGGGGCAAGAGGGATTCTGGGTGGGGGGCGGGGAGAAGAGGCAGAGCCCTTCTGGAATCTCAGCCTTACCATTTCCAGTTCCACCCTTCAGAAAGCAGGAACTCCGGTCAACTTTGGCTCGTTTCAGGCTGCAGAAATCAACTGTTTCAGTTCCTTGGTTCCATTTTCCTCCACGGGAGCCTTAAGCTGAGCATCTGTTGTATTCTGGCACGATCACAGAATATGGTGTCTGGTGCAGAATTCAGTTCTCTGGAACCCCTCATTTCTGCTTCTATTGTAGCAGGAGCTCCTTTGCATATTAGGCCACACACTCCTGATGTAGCCAGTCCTCCTGGAGCTTACAGGGAACTGCTTTTCATACGTCTCTTGCTACTTAGCACAGATACCACATGCTAATAGGTTATGCGCCTGTAGTCGGCGGGACGTGGAAAGCCTTGAATGTGTTTTTTTGCACTGCACTTGCCATCTTGATATACGTGCCAACGGGGCTTTTTTTGTAGCAGGAACTCCTTTGCATATTAGGCCACACATCCTTGATGTTGCCAATCCTCCAAGAGCTTACAGGGCCTACTGTAAGCTCGAGGAGGATTGGCTACATCAGGGAGGTGTGGCCTAATATGCAAAGGCGCTCCTTCTAGAATTCCACCCTTGTAGCCAATCCTCCAAGAGCTTGCAGGACTCTTCGTACAGGGCCTCCTGTAAGCTCCAGGAGGATTGGCTACATCAGGGGGGGTGTGGCCTAATATGCAAAGGAGTTCCAAAAAAAAAGCCCTGCATAAATGAATGTCCATCTGTTGGGATAGTAAACATATGCTGATGCGGGTAATCTCCAGGGTAAAGAATGTGACTCTCGGGGAGGGAAAACGGTTTGGCACATTCTGACCTGATTTCAGTGCATTCTCTTCGAAAACACATCTGCGTCTTGCAACTATAAAAGGAGCAAGCGGGAAATAACAGTCGCAGCGGGCTGGGAGGGATCCAGCAGACAATCAGTCCAGGTCCCCAGACGCCCGAGGCTCTCATACGGCAGGCAGCTTCTTCTGGCTTCTCTTTCCGCAGGCGAACCGCAAAATTCACAGAAGGAGAAAGGCGCCTATTCCAGCTTGCTGCTCTGCCTCCATTTGAGGTTTATATGCCTAGAAGGTGTTCCCTGCTGAGCCTTGAGGAGTTTGGTGTAGTGGTGAAGTGTGCGGACTCTTATCTGGGAGAACCGGGTTTGATTCCCCACTCCTCCACTTGCACCTGCTGGAATGGCCTTGGGTCTGCCATAGTTATCACAGAGGTTGTCCTTGAAAGGGCAGCTGCTGTGAGAGCCCTCTCCAGCCCCACCCACCTCACAGGGTGTCTGTTGTGGGGGAGGAAGGGAAAGGAGATTGTGAGCCGCTCTGAGACTCTTTGGAGTGGAGAGCGGGATATAAATCCAGTATCTTCATCTACCTCACAGGGTGTCTGTTGTGGGGGAGGAAGGGAAAGGAGATTGTGAGCCGCTCTGACACTCTTCGGAGTGGGGGGCGGGATATAAATCCAATATCTTCATCTACCTCACAGGGTGTCTGTTGTGGGGGAGGAAGGTAAAGGAGATTGTGAGCCGCTCTGAGACTCTTCGGAGTGGAGGGCGGGATATAAATCCAATATCTTCATCTACCTCACAGGGTGTCTGTTGTGGGGGAGGAAGGGAAAGGAGATTGTGAGCCGCTCTGAGACTCTTCGGAGTGGAGGGCGGGATATAAATCCAGTATCTTCATCTACCTCACAGGGTGTCTGTTGTGGGGGAGGAAGGGAAAGGAGATTGTGAGCCGCTCTGACACTCTTCGGAGTGGGGGGCGGGATATAAATCCAATATCTTCATCTACCTCACAGGGTGTCTGTTGTGGGGGAGGAAGGTAAAGGAGATTGTGAGCCGCTCTGAGACTCTTCGGAGTGGAGGGCGGGATATAAATCCAATATCTTCATCTACCTCACAGGGTGTCTGTTGTGGGGGAGGAAGGTAAAGGAGATTGTGAGCCGCTCTGAGACTCTTCGGAGTGGAGGGCGGGATATAAATCCAATATCTTCATCTACCTCACAGGGTGTCTGTTGTGGGGGAGGAAGGTAAAGGAGACTGTGAGCCGCTCTGAGACTCTTCGGAGTGTAGGGCGGGATATAAATCCAATATCTTCTTCTTGCCCACGGTTCGGTGGTTAAGAGCATCTGCCCCGGCAGTGTTCCCTCTAAGCTGCAGAGTCCTATGAGCAAAAATTTTACTTTGCGAGCTACTAGTATAAAAGTTGGGAGCGACTGCATAAACGAGTGTGCTTTGGGGTCAGCCTTCCTGAGATAAGACAGAAATGTGTGAGCTGGAGGCTAAAAACCTGTGAGCTGGCTCACGCTAACTCAGCTTAGAGGGAACACTTCATGCTGCGCAGAAGTGCCCAGGTTCAATCCCCAGCATCTCCAGTCGAAAGGAGCAGGTAGTAGGTGATGGGAAGGACCTCTGCCTGAGACCCTGGAGAGCAGCTGCCAGTCTGAGTAGACAAGACTGGCCTTGATGGACCAAGGGTCTGGTTCAGTATAAGATGGCTTCTGGCGTCCAAGGGTCTGTCTAAGTAGAAGACAGCTTCATGGGCATTCACATATTTGCATGCCAGAGGTCTCAGGATCAACCTCCAATTAAAAGGACCAGGCAGGAGGTGACGTGACAGACGTCTGCCTGAGACCCTGGAGAGCAGCTGCCAGTCTGAGTAGACAAGATTGACCTTGATGGACCAACGGTGTCTGATTCAGTAGAAGGCAGAAAAACTTCTCTACAGGGAGAGTTGACCAACAGTGGAGTCAGCTACCTAGGGAGGAGGGAGCTCCCCTTCACTGGCAATCTTTAAGCAGCAGCTGGACAAACATTTGTCAGGGATGCTCCAGGCTGATCCTGCATGAGCAGGGGGTTGGACTAGATGGCCTCTGGGGCCCCTTCCAACTCTGTGACTCGATGATTCTGCGTCCGTTCACATGTGGCCATTGTCTCCTTAGTTAAGCGGTTGGAAATCCAAGTGCTTCAGAACAAAAAGAAAACCTGGATTCTCCAATCTGCATCCGTTATGGAAGCTTGCCTTTGTGGTCTGGTTGTCTCCGAAATTCAGATTCTCTTCGTTCTGGAGACAAGATCGACTCTTGACAAGGAAGGTGCGCGCTGTGACCATCAGAAGCCCTCCGCCCATCACAAAGCTGCGATGTTACCAGCCCTAGCCCCACCTCAGTCGCCATTCAAAATTCACTGTAATTTGGTTTCAATAAATACACGAACACAAACCATCCCGTAGAAAGTCTGCTGTGAAAGCAACGTCACCCCAGAGTCGGGAACGACTGGTGCTTGCACAGGGGACCTTTCCTTTCCAGGTTATAAATAAAGCAAAAAAGAGATACAAAAATAACAAAATAAACCAGTCCTACACAGCTATACATTGGACAGTTGATCCTTGATTGCTAGACCCACAAATAAAGCAGCCTTTTCCGTTATTTCAGATGACAAATCATTCAGACGGCGGCATGCCTTTGCAGCATCTGAGCAACTAGTCATATTGAGCAGAACCTAAGGCAAATAGTATCATATTGGGAGCAGTAAGTTGCACATACAAAGTCTTAATGAGAGTGGGTATTTCTATAAATAGGAAGTTGGAGTTCTCGAGATGGCTGAATTCTGCACCCAGCACCAACAAGCCTGCTTTTACAGATGCGATCGCACAATCCAGATCTGCCCATTTGCTCAGCTGGGGGTAGAGCTTCCTAGCCCCCAGTCCGGGCGGGAAATCCCCTGCCCAGGAGGTTCCCAACCCTACATCGCTAGCGCAAGGACGTCATCCAAAAGTGACATCATCAAAATGGCGGCACCTGTGCGGGGCCACTCTAGGCGTTTCCAGGAAAACTATGGTTTTCCCGGACGCTCTAGCCATTTGGGAGGGGAAGCTCTATGGTACAATAGGTACTGGTAAGCTGGGGACTTGCCAATCCTAGCTGGTGGGGGGTGGGCTTTAGAGTCGAAAATGAAAGAGAGTGGGGGACAGGGCAAAGCTCAGGGTGGGCATAGGGTGGCACTCTGTGTGTGTGTTTGTGGGCTGTGGCACGGCAGCCGTTTGTCCTCCTTCGTTGTCCCTTTTTTTGAGTTGCTCTCCATGTGATTTCCCCCTTTGTGTTCTCATGACCTTCCAGATACACCAATCGTCTTCTCCCCCAACAAGAAGCTTCTGACTTCACAGTAAGTCTCGCCACGGCATGCCCATTCCCCTCCCCACCCACCCCCGCTGTTCACACCAACCTGCTTTTTCTCCCCTCTGCCCCCGCCCTCTAACCTCTGTTTGCTGGCTACAGGGGAAGGAATGAAGCTGGGGGAAGTAGGGGGTGCCGGGGAATGTTTGGGGAGCAAGAGGAGCCAAAAAAATAAGAAGAACATACATTTTAGGTGAGCTGCAGGGCAAGGCTAGCGTGGTGTCAGTTGCTACCACCGAGGGGACCGTGGTGATTATCAGCCCTGCATCATCGTCTCTTTCTCTGCAACAGAAAAGGGAAAAGATTGCAGGAACCATTGTGGATCCCGACCACCAGGGCTTTTTTTTGTAGCTGGAGCTCCTTTGCATATTAGGCCAATGCTCCAAGAGCTTACAGGGCTCTTAATACAGGGCCTAAGAATATAAGAGAAGCCATGTTGGATCAGGCCAATGGCCCACCTAGTCCGACACTCTGTGGCCAAAAAAAAAGAAAACAGGTGCCATCAGGAGGTCCATCAGTGGGGAGGGATGGTGGCTCAGTGGTAGAGCATCTGCTTGGTAAGCAGAAGGTCCCAGGTTCAATCCCCGGCATCTCCAAAAAAGGGCCCAGGCAAATAGGTGTGAAAAACCTCAGCCTGAGACTCTGGAGAGCCGCTGCCAGTCTGTGTAGGCGATACTGACTTTGATGGACCGAGGGTCTGATTCCGTAGAAGGCAGCTTCATATGTTCATCTCATCAGATCTTGGAAGCTCCGTTAGGGTTGGCTCTTGGAGGGGAGGACTTGGATGAGAATCAGCCAAGGAAGTGGGACCAGGACACTAGAAGCCCTCCCACTGTTGCCTTCCCCCTCCAGGCACCAAGAATACAGAGCATCCCTGCCCCAGACAGAGTTCCATCAATATGCTCTGGCTAATAGCCCCAGATGGACCTCTGCTCCATAGGTTTATGCAGTCCCCTCTTGAAGCTGGCTATGCTGGCAGCCGTCACCACTTCCTGTGGCATTAAATTCCATGTGTCAATCACCCTTTGGGTGAAGAAGGACTGTAACCTCCAGGAGGATTGGCTATATCAGAGGGGTGTGGCCTAATATGCAAAGGAGTTCCTGCTACAAAAAGAGCCCTGCAACTGTTACAAACCAGAGTGGGGCAGTAGTTTTATGACTTGATTTGTATTTATTTAGATATTTATTCTCTGCTGTTCTCTCCAGTGGCAACCCAGAGCGGCTTCCAATCCCCCTTCGTTATTTCTTTCTCACAACAGCCCTGCGAGGTCTGTCAGGCTGACAGCATGCGATTGGAGCCAGGCCACTCAGCAACCTTCTCATGGCAGAGCAGGGATTTGAACCTGGGTCTCTCAGATCCTAGTCTGGCACTTTAACCACTGTATCACTGGCGGGTTAGAGGAGGGGAGGTGAGACCTGGGTTCGAATCACTGTGCTTCCATGAAGCTCACTTTCAAAGGCGAAAGGCAAGTACAGGCCAGTAGGGAGTACCAGCAAGAAAGTGGCCAAAATGGTATGTCCCGTCTTTTCCTTCTGGCCCACCTAGAACAACAGTACTAGTCAATAAATTAAGCTACTTTTCCCCTTCCTTACTTTGGCCAGCCACAATCTCTCAGCCTGATCAGCAATCTTAGATAGGTGGTGTGTGGATAAGAGTTGGGAGTGCCAAAGAAATGTACCCCATCTTAAACTCCTGAATGGAAAGTCAGGATAAAAACACTTAACAGATGGAATTCTGTACCCAGAAAAAAGTTAATTCTGTGACCTGGATAGATTACGCAAATAGGTATTGTTCCTCTTGTGCTGCATAATTCTGCACACCTGATAATTAAGTTTGAAGAAATCAAGGTGATTTGAACACAGAACTCCCAGCAAACCTCTGGTTTGGGCCTTAGGCAGGTATCCCCAATGAGAGCCAGTTTGGTGTAGTGGTTAAGTGTGCAGACTCTGATCTGGGAGAACCGAGTTTGATTCCCCACTCCTCCACTTGCAGCTGCTGGAATGGCCTTGGGTCAGCCATAGCTCTTGTAGGAGTTATCCTTGAAAGGGCAGCTGCTGTGAGAGCCCTCTCAGCCCCACCCACCTCACAGGGTGTCTGTTGTGGGGGAGGAAGGTAAAGGAGATTGTGAGCTGTTCTGAGACTCTTCGGAGTGGAGGGCGGGATACAAATCCAATATCTTTTTTTTTCTAATAATGGCGCTTTGGCCACAGATTCTGTTGAGAGAGGAGGATCTCCCATTCAGTTATCTTTGTGATTTTCCCTGGTTTTTGCTCCTCAAGTCTCTTATTTTGGACAAGGAAGGAAATTTTCTTCCAGGTCATGTTGATGACAGACTGAGAAGTTTATGCCTTCTCCTGTCATGTCTGGCTTGGTTCTTTCAGGGCTGATCTGCATGTCCAGGAAAAGCATTTTGTCAGCTTCTTTGAGAGTGCGGGAAGTGGCTCATCTGTGGGAGCTGGGCAACAGCCCCACGGAATAACCCACGCCCCCTTAGATAGCCCTGCAGAGTTGTTTCCTCAGAGAGGGCTGTACTAGGGTTGCCAGCAGGAGAAGAATTCTAGCAGGAGTTCCTTTGCATATTCGGCCACACACCCCTGATGTAGCCAGTCCTCCAAGAGCTTACAAGGCTCTTTTTTGTAAACTCTTGGAGGATTGGCTACATCAGGGGTGTGTGGCCTAATATGCAAAGGAGCTCCTGCTAGAATTCCACCCCTGGTTGCCAGTCCCCCCCCCACACACACACACATTGGGGGCAGGAGATTCCCCGTGGCTGATCAGCTGGCCTGCAGGGGAACTCTAGCATTTGGACAAAAACTCAGTGGTAGAAGCTGTTTTCCCATAGAGACGTCACTACATGATGACATCACTTCCAGTGCACGGAAGTGATGTCACCATGTTGCCAGCAACGTAACCTGAGCCTACCTTTTGCTCCTAGTAAGTCTGCCACCCCCCCCCCATTATACCACTGGTTGCCAGAAGGGACCTGGCAACTGTAGGCTGTACCCATTTCACAATTTGCAGGTTGAAATGCCCCATCATAGCAAACAATAACAATCTCCCTTCCTGATAGGATTGTCAGGCAAGTGCCTGGCAACCAGAGAAGTGTTGTGGTGGGGGCACAACATCACAGGAATTTTTTAAAAAACAAGCTACAGCCTCATGTACTTACCAAAACTTCATACAGGAAGTGACAAAGGGTAGCTCTGGGAATTGCCAGAACCTCTATGGTAAAACCATCATTTCTAGCGTTTCCTAGAGTTACCCTTTCTCGCTTCCTGAATGAACCAATAAGTACACAAGACTGATCTTTTTATTTTCCTCAGATCATCAGTGGACAGCAGCACAGTCTAGCTTGCCTAAATAATTCCCTTTGGGGGCTAATGGTCTTTCTTTTTGCTCAAAGCGACTGTGGAGGGCAAGGAAGACTCCCTATAAACTTTTCAGCTTTTTTCCCCCTTCTTTCTTCCCTGGCAGAAATTCTACAGGCACTGCTAGTCCAGACAGCGTTGTGAAACTGAAATTCCAGACCTCCCCGTACCAAAGCCTTCGCCGCACCCTGCTGTGGGGGGAGAAGGCCGGCACCAGCCTGGGACTCAGCATCGCCGGCGCCAACGCAAGGCCCACTTCCAAATGCACCCTGTATGAGAGCCACGTCGGGGAGCCCCTGCCGCTGGAGCGTATCTGCCGCGGCCCCGACGGACGTTTTGTGGTGCAGAGCGAGGCGCAGCCCCGGGAACGCTTGGCAGCCATGATAGAACGCTGTTCCCTGTCCCTCGCCTCCTCAGAGAGTAGCGTAAGCCAGCCGGAGCCTTACCTGCAGGTCTACTCTTCCCCAGGGCCCAAGGAACCCGTGTGGCAGAAGAGTGTGAACCTGAGGCCTAAGAACTTGAGCCAGGCCCGGAGCAACGCCAAGGCCTCCGGCTACCGCCAGGGCCGCTACTTCGACTACAGCAGCAGCAGTCCGATGGAGGAAGCCAGGCCCTTGTGTATCGCTAACATCAGCCCAGTGACGACCGTGCCATACAGGGCTGCTGAGCAACAGACGTCAGCTGACCGGGGCTTTGAGGGGCAGCCGGACACCCCCGCCACAGCCGCTTCCTCTCCCCCCTCACTGGGAAGCCCTTCCTTGCCAGCGTACTGTAGGCCTCAGGGCAGCCGAGGGAAAGCAAATACCTCAGCTCAAAGCGGGATCCTGCAATACTTGAGCCTTCCCTTTTTCAAGGAGATGAATGTGGATGGCGACTGGCCCCCGGAGGAGAGGGAAGGGGCGCCGCTTTCCACGCAGGCCTTTCCTGAGGCGGCAACGTCAGGCAGCTCAGAACTCACCCTGCTAGGAGACAGGGACAAAACAGCTTGTCCGGCTTATATGGACATGCAAGCCATACCGGATTCCGCCCAGGAACAAGCTTCAGCTAAAAACCTCCTTCAGCTGCCTGACACAGACACAGGCCCAGTGAAGGCCGCCTTGCCGGGGACGTCCACCTGCCCAAGTTACCTCAGCTCTGTCGTGGAAACGCCTCAGGAGCCAGGGCGGCGGTCCCGGTCGCTCTCACCCTCCCAGCCCCTCGTGGACAGTAGCCAGACAGAGATGGCCTACAGGGCTCTCCCCTCAGAACGAGACTGGCTGCACACCCCGGAGCTGCCCCCAGAGCCTGTGCCCCCCGAGAGACACAAATTACCCACAGCCCTTCCCCCGCTGGTCCTCCCTGCCGAGAAGCCACTGAGGGGCAGCCTGACCAGCCAAAGCAGCGGCCGAGGCAGCGTGTCCTTCCTGAGGCCCCCCTCGCTGGCCCCGTCCTTGGGAGGCAGCTACCTCAGCTCCCCCTTTGGGGAGGTGGCCAGCTGGCAAAGCAGTTCCCCAGGAGAAGACTGCAGGCCCAAACCATCCGTCGCTGCCGTCAGTAAAAGGTGAGAAGGAAGGAAGAACTTAAAATTTCGTGGAGAGTTTCAGAGAGTGGCTGTCTTGGTCAGCAGCTAGAAGAGCTTATATCTTTAAGGTGCTATTTGACTTAAGTCTTGGTGTAAATTGGGACAGAATTTTTGCCTTGGATGCAGCTTCCCAGTGGAAGGGAAGCTGCATTGTGACAGATAAAGGAATGCAACTTTCTAGTCCAGGGGCAGGGAACATTGGCTCTCCAGATGGTTTTTTTTTGCCTACAACTCCCGTCAGCCCTAGCCATTAGCCATGCTGGCTGGGGCTGATGGGAGTTGTAGGCAAAAAACATCTGAATAGCCAACGTTCCCTACCCCTGTATCTAGTCCTTTGGGTTCCACAGATAAACTCAGTAAAGGGCCCAAAGTTTTTAGTTGTTGTAGATTTTCGGGCTATATGGCCATGGTCTTGGCATTGTAGAACCTGACCACAGCCAAACAGCCCGGAAAATCTAATAGCTAATAAACTAGCCGTTTAATAAACGGCTAGTTTATTAATAGCTCTCTCTCTCTCTCTCTCTCTCGGCTTGGCTTCGCGAACGAAGATTTAAGAAGGGTGCAATAGTCCACGTTTGCTGCAGGCTCGCTGGTGGCTGACAAGACCAATGTGGGACAGGCAGGTCCGGCCACAGCGGCTTTCAGGGAAAAGTCTGATTTAGGGTTGGTCCTGTAGCAGTGCGATTCTTCCTCAATCTCCTTTTGTCCTCAAGACCAGCTATGCGTGCGTTCTCAAAGGAAGCTAATAAACTCCGGCCGTGAAAGCCTTTGACAACATATTGGCCCATAGTCTGCTTAACTACAAAAGAAGATGATGATTTTGGATTTATATCCTGCCCTATACTCTGAATCTCAGAGTCAGAGCAGTTACGTTCTCCTATACTTCCCCCCCACACAACAGACACCCTGTGAGGTGGGTGGGGCTGAGAGAGTTCTCCCAGAAGCTCCCCTTTCAAGGACAACTCCTACAAGAGCTATAGCAGACCCAAGGCCATTCAGCAGCTGCAAGTGGAGGAGCGGTTCTCCCAGATAAGAGTCCGCCCACTTAACCACTACACCAAGCCATGCTCAGAAGCAGATAGGATCCCCAGTAAGAGGTTTCCTATGACCTGCATAGAAAATTATACAGACGGTCTTCTGAATGCAAAAAATTAAAACCACTCTTGGCTCCTTCCCTTGATGCGCCTTTTGAATTTATTTTAGGGGTGCAGAATCAAGTTCTGGTGATGTGCCTGTCAGACACGGCTGTGTTGGGCAGTAGCCTCGATTTGATTGACAGCGTCAGAAGGGATCATGCCCTGGTTTTACAGACGCGGGGAGGGAAAGACCGTGAAAGCCTGCTGAGCCCCTCTTCAAGGGGAATCCGCTTGGCCTCGTTCTGAGGAGCGGCCCCCTCTGCTCTCCAGATGCGGCTACTGTGCTGGGCGTGCCTCCGATAGTTCCCAGATCCTTCTGAGTTGTGCAGAATGTGGAATTCCACGAGAGGTTGAAGTCTGGCCCCAGGGCGGGTGTCTGCAGCTGGAGCCTGGCAGGAATCCTCCTTTCTCAGCTCTTGAGAGGACTCTGTGCCACCTGTCGGGGCCTGGACACTGCAGAAGGACCCGGTTCCAACAGAGAGCTGGAAACCTCGGCCCAGGCTGGGAGCGGAACTGCCCTGCCATGGATTGTAGTCCAAGGTGGCCAAAAGCCATTCGGTATAGTTTGGTTTGCAGCTGTCATCCTTCTGTTGCCCACAAGGTGGCGCTTTCCTTCTAAACCCATTCTCTGTGTGGGTGTTTCAAAAAGTTGCTGGAAAATGCTTCTCAGTTTCTTTCAAGGGTATTTTGGCAGTTCCACTGTAAGTTTATTATTTCTTTAAACTGATATGTGCCATTAAATCCAACAAGTTGTTGTGGGGGTGGGGGGGCATTTATGTGGAAGACTTTTCTGCAAGGGACACTTGATCGGTGGGTTTTCAGCCCAAATTTGGCTGCTTCTGAAGACCTTGTTTTCTGCTTTTCACAAGTTTGTCCTTGCCTTTTCCCTGAGGACAACAGAGTATCCATAATGCCTCCTCCTCCCATTTCATCCTCACAACAACCCTGCAAGGTAGGCTTGGTTGCAACATAGCGACTGGCCAAAGGTCAACCAGGGAGCTTGAGCAGGGGTTTGAACCCAGGTCTTTTGGGTCAAAGTGAGACAGTGTGGGGTAGTGGTCAGAGTGGAGCCTGGGAAACCCACATTCACATCCCCCCTCTTCCCTGGAAGCTTTTTGGGTGACCTTGGGTGAGTCGCACACAGCCTAACCTACCCCACAGGGTTGTTGCGAGGATAAAGTGAAGAAAGAAAGGAGAAGGACATAGGCCATTTTTCAGGCCTTTTTTTGTAGCAGGAACTCCTTTGCATATTAGGCTACTCCCCCTGATGTAGCCAATCCTCCAAGAACTTACAGGGCTCTTAGTACAGGGCATGCTTTAAGCTCCAGGAAGACTGGCTACATCAGAGGGGTGTGGCCTAATATGCAAAGGAGTTCCTGCTACAAAAAAAGCCCTGCCACTTCGATGGTTTATTGTAAGCCACTCTAGGTCCTCATTGGGAGGGGAACAGGGTGTCGCTATCGAAAGCAAGTGAACAAGAACACCCCTCGTGCTTCGCTTTTTCAACTGTGACCACTACGCCACGCTGCCCTGTCTCTTCCTTAGCTCCCCCGAGCCCTGTAGTAAAACCATCCCTTTGGTTTCCCCCCAGAAGGAACACCTCTGTGGACGAGAACTACGAATGGGACTCAGAGTTTGCCCTGGAATCTGACTTGCTGGACGCCCTGCAGCTCTACCGTAGCGGGAACCCCAAAAGACCCGTCTCCACCATCGCTGCCCACGAACTGGAGAAGCAGAGTGAGCGTTTGGGGGGTAAAAGGGGGCAGTTTCTGCAGAGGCCTGAAAAGCCGACCCACAAAGCTGGGAGCAAAGGCAATCGCTGAGGGCTGTAACTGCAAAGAAAGAAAAAAGTCATGGGGGGGGGCGCTGCAGAAAGGGCCGTCAAATCACAGCCAGCTTCGAGGCAAAAGATGAATAGAGGGGGTTTCCAGTTGCCTGCCTCTGCGTAATGACCCTGGTCTTCTTTGGTGGTCTCCCATCGAAGTTCTATCCAGGGTTGGCCCAGCTTAGCTTCCAAGATCTGCGGGGTCTTTTTTGTAAACAGGAACTCCTTTGCCTATTAGGCCACGCCCCCCTGATGTAGCCAATCCTCCAAGAGCTTACAGGGCTCTTCTTACAGGGCCTACTCTAAGCTCCAGGAGGGTTGGCTACATCAGGGGTGTGGGGCCTAATAGGCAAAGGAGCTCCTGCTACAAAGAAAGCGCCCTGGTTTGCAACACCTGAGCAAGGCTATTAAGGAGAGGACGTTAATTTATGGGGCCACCATAAGTTAGAGGCAACTTGACAGTGCTTCACACACGCACTTTTCCCCTGCGCCTTTAAGATGAATGACAAATTGCATCACTGAAAGCCACTGATGGACCTCTGCTCCATACGTTTCTCCGATCCCCTCATAAAACTGTCCATGCTTCTAGCTGCCACCACCTCCTGTGGCATAGGGGGCAGGCTGTGGCTGAGTGGTAGAGTGTCTTCTCGGCATGCAGAAGGTCTCAGTTTCAGGCCTCAACATCTCCAGTTAAAAAGGGCCAGGTAGGAGGAGGTGATGGGACAGACCTCTCTGTTTGAGACTCTGGAGAGCCTTTGCATAGTAGGCCACACACCTCTGATGTAGCCAATCCTCCAAGAGCTTACAGGACTCTTCTTACAGGGCCTACTGGAATCTCCAGGAGGATTGGCTACATCAGGGGTGTTCATTTATTATGAGGACCAGGTCTGACATAAATGAGACCTTGTTGGGCCGGGCCATGTGTGTCATGAAATGTAATGCCAGGTAGCAGAGATATAAATTTTATAAATTCTGCTATGCGATTGAAAGAACCTAGCAAAGCAAGCTCTCCCTTGCCCCCCCCCCTTCCTCCCCAAGGGAGGAGCCTCAGCCAATGGAGAAAATAGAGGCTTTGCTCTGTAATTCTGCTGTGCGATTGAGCAAGCCTGTCAAAGCAAGCTATGATGCAGAAGATGAAGAAGATATTGGATTTATATCCCGCCTTCCACTCCGAAGAGTCTCAGAGTGGCTCACAATCTCCTTTACCTTCCTCCCCCACAACAGACACCCTGTGAGGTAGATGAAGATATTGGATTTATATCCCGCCCTCCACTCCAAAGAGTCTCAGAGCGGCTCACAATCTCCTTTACCTTCCTCCCCCACAACAGACACCCTGTGAGGTGGGTGGGGCTGGAGAGGGCTCTCACAGCAGCTGCCCTTTCAAGGACAACCTCTGCCAGAGCTATGGCTGACCCAAGGCCATGCCAGCAGGTGCAAGTGGAGGAGTGGGGAATCAAACCCGGTTCTCCCAGATAAGAGTCCGCACACTTAACCACTACACCAAACTGGCTCTCCCAGCAAGAGAGAGGGAGAAGCAAGAGAGAGGGAGAAGGAAGCAGATGACAGCCAGTTGCTCAGGGGCGGGGGACACATGTTTGACACCCCTGGCAGTAAACAGAGCTGACCTTGATGAATCAGTGAATGTCATGATGGGAGGGATAAAACAAATTCATGCCAAACAGGTCAAATCAGTCGTCGTTAGCCAAGATGGAACTTCCATATCCGTGTGCAGTCTACTTCTGAATACTAGATGCTGGAGCTGAACAACAAAAGGGGGGGGGGGTATTGCCGTCATACCTTGCTTGCAAGCTTCATGGAAGACGCTTGCCTGGCCGCTTTTGCAAACAGGATGCCAGAGTCGATGGGACTTTGGTCTGATGCAGCCAGGTGCTTCGTAGGGTCTTGTGTTCTTTCCTTGATGTTACTCTGATCGTTGCACTTCTCGGACAAAAATGTGCCTCCCAAGGCAGCTAAGGCAGGTCAAAATACACAGCTGTTGTAAGGACATAAAATGTGACCAAGAGTTATAACCTAAACAACAAGTCATAGACCAAAAGGGGAGTGGAGAGGAGGGAAGGAGATCTTTGACACCAGGACAGAGCAGTGAATTGTTAGCCACTTTTTGCACCAACCTGGAATCTAGCTGGCATTCTGGAGCTGGCGTTCTAGCTAGGATTCGGCCGGGCAAGGACCAGCTGCCCAGCAGTTCTTATCCCTCCAGCCAGTGACAGAAGCTGGAGTGACCTTCCTCAAGAGTAGGGGTGGAATTCTAGCAGGATCTCCTTTGCATATTAGGCCACACCCCCTGATGTAGCCAATCCTCCAAGAGCTTACAAAAAAGAACCTTGTAAGCTCTAGGAAGATTGGCTGTATCAGGAGTGTCATGTGTGACCTAATATGCAAAGAAGCTCCTGCTAGAATTCCACCCCTGCTCAACAGTGTCACACTGCCGCAGCCCCAGCTGGTTGGAGAGGGACCCTCCCAGTTTCTGACTCTCCTGCCATTTTCTCCCCTCCGCAGGTTCTAAGTCCTCCAGCGAGAGCAGCGGCTCGCCCTCCAACTCCCAGTCTGTAGGGGCCTTAGATGGGTCGGCCTCCCCCATGCCCAGTCCCGAGGAACGCTGCGCCGCCCTACGTGAAGAATTCCTGGCCTACCGACGCCGACGAGAGGCCACCCAGCAACGCCGGCAGAAGCTGGGCTCCAGCCGGAAGCGTGGGGATGAGCGATTTGAGCAGGCCACTTTGCTGTGAGGGGGCGGAGGCCTGCCGGGGACCCACCTTTGCTGTGCTGCTGCCATGAGAGGATGCTATCGCCACAGTCCCTGGGGGAAAGCCGTGGTGTCCACCTCAGTCGCTTTCTGGCTCGAGGAGGGGCATCCCCTAATCCAGAGCTACCAAGAAAGACTGTGCATCCCACCCGAAGCAATTGGTGGTTCCACAGACACTGGAGCAGGGAAGCCTGGAGAGATGGCAGAGGGGAAAGACTGGGCTGCGCTGCCCGTAAACGATCCTGTTCTGATGGGAGTGGATTTGTTTAGCTATTGGTTGTGTGGATTTTTTTTTTAATTGAGGGGAAGGGACACTGTTTTATAAACCTTGACATTAAAAAAAACAAGTTGTGTTAAGTTTGGAGTTTTTTTGTTTTTTTTTTAAATTGGAGCGATGCCATTCTCTGAACCCTGAGCAAAGATAGAAAAAGGTAACAGAATCGGTGAAGGGGGGTCTGTGAATGAGTGATAGAACCTCTGCTTGGCAGGCAGGAGGTCGTAGATTCAGTCCCCAGCATTTCTGTTTGGGACGGGCCGTGGCTGAGTGGAAGAGCACCTGCTTGGCATGCAGGAGGGCCCCGGTTCAATCCCCACCATCTCCATATGGGAAATACCGTGGCTCAATGGAAGAGCATCTGGTGTGTAGAAGGTCCCAGGTTTAATCCCCACTATTTCCATTTGGGAGGGGTCGTGGCTGCGTGGAAGAGCACCTGCTTTGCAGGCAGAAGGGCCCCGATTCAATCCCCACCATCTCCATTTGGGAGAGGCCATGACTCAGTAGAAGGGCATCCATTTGGCACACAGAAGGTCCCCAGCACCCTCTCCAGTTAAACCGAAGAAGATGAAGAAGATATTGGATTTATATCCCGCCCTCCACTCCGAAGAGTCTCAGAGCGGCTCACAATCTCCTTACCGTCCTCCCCCACAACAGACACCCTGTGAGGTGGGTGGGGCTGGAGAGGGCTCTCCCAGCAGCTGCCCTTTCAAGGACAACCTCTGCCAGAGCTATGGCTGACCCAAGGCCATTCCAGCAGGTGCAAGTGGAGGAGTAGGGAATCAAACCCGGTTCTCCCAGATAAGAGTCCGCACACTTAACCACTGCACCAAACTTGCTCTCCACTTGCTCTCCAAACAGGGCAAAACCTCCAAACTATACCCTCAAGAACCATGGCCAATCTGAGCAGTCAGTACAGATTTTGATGGACCAAGGATTTGAGTCAGTACAATAAGACGACTGCAGATTTATACCCCGCCCTCCTCTCTGAATCAGAATCAGAACGGCTTACAATCTCGTATATCTTC
Organism: Heteronotia binoei; assembly: GCF_032191835.1. Lineage (NCBI taxonomy): Eukaryota > Metazoa > Chordata > Lepidosauria > Squamata > Gekkonidae > Heteronotia > Heteronotia binoei. The sequence continues at coordinate 262,209,391 of NC_083223.1, forward strand.
TCCCCCCACAACAGACACCCTGTGAGGTGGGTGGGGCTGAGAGGGCTCTCCCAGAAGCTGCTCTTTCAAGGACAACTCTGCAAGAGCTATGGCTGACGCAAGGCCATTCCAGCAGCTGCAGGTGGAGGAGTGGGGAATCAAACCCGGTTCTCCCAGATAAGAGTCTGTGCACTTAGCCGCTACATCTAACTGGCTCCCCTTGTTGGACCAAAGGTCTAATTCAATTTAAGGTAGCTTCATGGAATGCCTTCCCTTTGTGTACAGCCTCAACAGTCTGAGGCCTTTCAAGCCTGCAAGAGAAGACGATGAACAGGAAACGACAATAGGGGCCTATCAAATTACGAACAGGGTGGAGAAGGAATTTGTTTTTCTCCCTTGTAATAAAAGGGTGCTCAAGGGTCAGTTCTTGAGGAGGGCTGGCAGTACATTCAGGACATACAAAAGGAAGCATCGCTCCACGCAACACATCATTAACTGGTGGAATTCACGCCTGCCAGATGTAGCAGCAGCCACTCGTTTCTATTTTGCAAGCGTTAGGAGCATTCTGGGAAAAAGAGGACATCAGAAGAGCCCTGCTGGATCAGACCAGTGAGGGTCCATCTAGTCCAGTGTCCTGCCTCACACAGTGGCCCCAAACAGCTCCTCTGGAGAACCAACAACAGGGCAGAGAGGCTGAGGCCTTCCCCTTATAAGAACGTAAGTGGAGCCCTGCTGGATTAGACCAGTGAGGGTCCATTTAGTCCAGCATCCTATCTCACACAGTGGCCCCAAACAGTTCCTCTGGAGGGCCAACAACAGGGCAGAGAGGCCGAGGCCTTCCCCTCAAAAGAGCATAAGAAGTGCCCTGCTGGATCAGACCAGTGAAGGTCCATCTAGTCCAGCCTCCTGTCTCACACAGTGGCCTCAACCAGTTCCTCTGGAGGGCCAACAACAGGGCAGAGAGGCCGAGGCCTTCCCCTCATAAGAACGTAAGTGGAGCCCTGCTGGATTAGACCAGTGAGGGTCCATTTAGTCCAGCATCCTGCCTCACACAGTGGCCTCAACCAGTTCCTCTGGAGGGCCAACAACAGGGCAGAGAGGCCGAGGCCTTCCCCTCAAAAGAGCATCAGAAGAGCCCTGTCGGATCAGACCAGTGAGGGTCCATCTAGTCCAGCATCCTGTCTCACACAGTGGCCTCAACCAGTTCCTCTGGAGGGCCAACAACAGGGCAGAAAGGCCAAGGCCTTCTCATAAGAACATCAGAAGAGCCCTGTCGGATCAGACCAGTGAGGGTCCATCTAGTCCAGCATCCTGTCTCACACAGTGGCCTCAACCAGTTCCTCTGGAGGGCCAACAACAGGGCAGAAAGGCCAAGGCCTTCTCATAAGAACATCAGAAGAGCCCTGTCGGATCAGACCAGTGAGGGTCCATCTAGTCCAGCGTCCTGCCTCACGCAGTGTCCCCAAACAGTTCCTTTAGATCAAGGGTCCCAACCCCCAGATAGTGGACCGGTCCGTCACCTGTTAGCAACTGGGCCACAGAGTGAGACACAGCAGCCCTGCCACCCCTTTTGCTGAAAGAGGCAGCACGGCTTCACTCTTGCAGGGGAGGCAGCCTTGGAGCAAGGCAGAGCAGCCTCGCTGCCCCTTCCACCTGCCTGGGACCTGGGCGGGTGAAAGAGGCAGCGCAGCCTTGCCCCAAATCATCACCTCTTTCATCAGCCCAGGTCCACGGCAGTGACCTTCGCCTAAAGGTAAAAAGGTAGTCCCCTGTGCAAGCACCAGTCGTTTCCGACTCTGGAGTGACATTGCATCACAACGTTTTCATGGCAGCCTTTTTATGGGGTGGTTTGCCTTCCCCAGCCTCTACACTTTCCGCCCTGCAAGCTGGGTACTCATTTTACCGACCTCGGAAGGATGGAAGGCTGAGTCAACCTTGAGCTGGCTACCTGAACCCAGCTTCCGCCGGGATTGAACTCAGGTTGTGAGCAGAGAGCTCGGACTGCAGTACTGCAGCTTTACCACTCTGCGCCACGGGGCTGCTGACCTTCGCCTACTCCTCATATTAATACCCCCAGAGGGGCAGTTTGGGGCAACAAAACCCCAACATACACCCCCCCCCAGCCAGTTCATGGAAAAACTTCCACAAAACCAGTCCCTGGTGCCAAAAAGGTTGGGAGCCTCAGCTTTAGATGGATGGCAACGGGACAGAGAGGCCAAGATCTGCCCAGATGTTGCCTCCTGGCTCTGGGATTCAGAGGGTTAGGGCCTCTGAACGTGGGAAGTTCAGAGAAGAATATGGAAGAGAAACCAGTCAAAGGCTGGCCTATCGATGTGTATCCCTCACAACAATACAAAACAGGAGTACAGAGGCACTTTAAAGACTAAAAGGGAAAAAATGCATTCTGCCAGACATATTCATGAATCAGAAATCGCTTCACCAGGCGCATGGAACTCTTCATCAGTTCAGGAGAAGTGTTTATTCCAAAGCTGTATGCACTACCTAGGTGTGCGTGGGAGCGGGGAAGATGTTAAAAAGAGAGGCCAGCTTAAACAAAGTCTTGATTGATCGGGAAAGCAAAATTAACATAAAAATAGGTCTAGTGCTGGTTGAACCGTGACTTGCAGAGCCAATGAGGGAACAGCTCTGAGAGAATTGTGACTGACCCAAGGTCACCCAGCAGCTGCAGGTGGAGAAGTGAGAAATCAAACCCAGTTCTCCCAAATTAGATATCTCCAGTCACCACCTGGAGGTTAGCAATCCTAAATCTACCACTCGTAACATGAAAATAAATAATCCAGTATCATAATGCCCCTGTATAAATCAATGGTGTGGCCTCATTTGGAGTACTGTGTACAATTCTGGTCACCACACCTCAGAAAGGATATAGCATTGGAAAAAGCGCAGAAAAGGGCAACTAGAATGATTAAAGGATTGGAACACTTTCCCCATGAAGAAAGGTTAAAACACTTGGGGCTGTTTAGCTTGGAGAAACGACGACTGAGGGGTGACATGATAGAAGTTTACAAGATTATGCATGGGACAGAGAAGGTAGAGAAAGAAGTACTTTTCTCCCTTTCTCACAATATGAGAACTCGCAGGCACTAAATGAAATTGCTGAGCAGTTGGGTTAGAATGGATAAAAGGAAGTACTTATTCACCCAAAGGGTGATTAACACATGGAATTCACTGCCACTGGAGGTGGTAGTGGCTACAAGCATTGCCAGCTTCAAGAAGGGATTAGATCGGCATATGGAGCAGAGGTCCCTCAGTGGTTATTAGCCACAGTGTATTGCTGGAACTCTCTGGGGCAAGTGATGCTCTGTATTCTTGGTGCTTGGGAGGGGCAACAGTGGTAGGACTTCTAGCGTTCTGGCCTCACTGATGGACCTCCTAATGGCACCTGGGTTTTTTGGCCACTGTGTGTACAGAGTGTTGGACTGGATGGGCCATTGGCCTGATCCAACATGGCTTCTCTTATGTTCTCAACTACTACTGCACGCTGGCTCATATTTGAAGAGGTCAGTGGTTTAAATGCTGGAAGTTATGGTGGTTTTGGTATCCTGAGACTTGCAGCTTTAGAGAAAAAGAAATGGAAGATACGGGAGTAGCCTTCGTTTGTTTGTTTTTTTGTGTCTCTCTCTGTGAGTCTGTATGTGGTATGGAGGACATAAGGCTGGTTCATCAAAAGTGAGGCAATTCTGCTGTCCTGGACTGTACCTCAACCAAACAAACACTCCCATAAATACAGGTCAGGGCCTCCGAGAAGTCTGTGTTTTCTGTGGGCTTACATTTGGAGATTCATACTGAGCATCCACTATGGAAGTGGTGTAGGTTGTTAAGAGTGTTGGTCTGGGGAGACCAGGCTTCAAATCCAAGCGTAGCCATGAAGCACACAATGGGTGTGTTCACACTTCACTAAATAATATGTTTTACAATTGGATTTTTACTGTATAAGAATGACCTTGGACCAGTCATACACTTTCAGCCTAGGTTATGAGGGAAAGAGAAAGAGGAAGTATTTCCTTTCATACACCAATAAAGTACTTACTCAAATTGTCTCAATAAAGAAATTCATGACATCTTTCCTCTCACAAAGTCCTCTTTCTTTGACTGAGATTAAGACTATTATGGGGGGGGGGGAGACTTTAAAAACACATGATCAATTGTCGATGGCTTTTGGAAATATGAGTTCATATTTAAATAATTTGATAGCGATTACTAAGTGCGGACCTGGGCCAGGTTTGCCTCATCTCCACCCCCCAAAATGGAAAAGTCTACATCTCTGCCTTCATGATCCTCTGGGGATCTCCCCTCCCCCATTTTATCCTCACAACAAACCTGTGTGGTGGGCTGGGCTGAAAGAGAGAGTGAGTGGCCAAAAGTTACCCAGTAGGCAGAGTGGGAATTTAAACCCATGGTCCTTGTCTGAAGCTAAGCATTGTGCACACCCCGCAATGCCCACGCCAAGTGCCCTCACCCTGCCAGGAGTGACTCATTTGCCAGCCATCAGTAGCCGGACTGGGCATGTCTCTTTTTTGTCTTCCTGCGTCTCACATCCCACGCCTTTGGCTGCAACAGGTATACGTGCTCATGAAGGATCATTGAAATCATGTGCCTTGATGCACTTCAATTTCTGAACAGATAATTCTTTCCAGAAAGATCCAAGCGGGCAGCCGTGTTGGTCTGAAGCAGCTGAACAAAGCAGGAGTCGAGTTTCACCTTTAAGACCAACTAAATAAAAATTTAATATTAATAAGTTAATTAAAAACTAATAAAAATTAAAATGTTTTTTAAAAAAATAAGACTAAATAAAAATCGGTTGGTCTTAAAGGTGCGACTTGACTCCTGCTGTGTTCTTTCTAGAAAGGGAGACAAACCCCTGTCGGGCTGGGGTGGGAGGAATCCCAAGCACCTCTAGTCCAGTTCCACCTGGAGGGAAATTATAAATTCCTTCCTGACCCTAAAGCAAGGAATTTTCAGACTGTGTTCCGTTCAAAATGCATCCTCTCAAAGTGAGGGAAAATAAAGGCTTCTGTGAGACCAAAATATTCACACCTACAAAGTGGGGCTGCCTGCTATGTCTCTTCAGGAGTTGCTGATCTGTGTTTGCCTACATCTGATTAGCATTCACTGGGGGGGGGGGGGGGTGGTGGTAATCCTACCCTATATCTGCCTGGGGTGTGATCAGAGCATTCAGTCACTGCCCAGGCAGCAATAAGTAGAGTTCCTTGACCATAGAGAAGGTTACCTGATATATTACTGTATGAAACACTGCCTTCTAATCAGTGAGATACCTAGAACATTCACTCATAAAGAATTGCGGCAGGTAGGTTCCTCTGAGGGCAGGTAATTAGTCACCTTGATATCTTCTGTAAATAAAATTCCTGGTATAAGAGTGAAAAATGTTCCCAATATTACATGTATATACAGAAATTGTCAGCAGTCAAAAGTTTGCTGAGGTTAGGCACTTATGGTCTTATCTACACAATGGAATGCACTGTTTTCAGGATTTGTGCTTTTTTACCCTAGAAAGACAAGTTTCCAGTCCTCAGTGCAGGCTTAGAGCCAGTATCGTGTAAAGATTAAAGTGTGTGATGAGGGCCAGGGAGACACAGGTTCAAATTTCCCCCCCTTCCTCAGAAACTTGCTGAGTGACCTTAGGCCAGACTCTCTCTGCCTAACCTACCCAGCAGGGTTGTTGGGATGATGAAATGGAGCCAGGATAAATTATTTTGTAAGTTGCTTTTACCCCTACCCCTTTGTGGAGAAAAGTGGGGCATAAATATCAAATTCAAGTTGGGAAGATATATTTGATAAACTCCCAATATGATTTGTTGTTGTAAACTTTCTGGACTGTATGGCCGTGGTCTTGGCATAGTAGTACCTGACGTTTCACCAGCAGCTGTGACCAGCATCCTCAAAGGTACAACACAGAAAGATAAGAGTTCTTTCTGTGTCAAAGTGAGAGAAAATTGTAGGCATATATATCTATTCAGGAGGGTGGGGTAGGGCTGAGTCATCATATTCTAGGAATTTCCCAGGTTGTGATGTTAATGGAGGAGCTTTCCTGAGGAGGTTCTTTTGTATACAGAGCTTTCCTAAGGAGGTTTTTTTGTATATGGAGCTTTCCTGAGGAGGTTCTTTGCATATGGAATGGCTGATGGAATTCTAATCTTATCTGTAGTGCTGCTGTAAGCTGTAAAACATTTTGTTTTTCAGGACTGAAAACTGTACCCTATTCATGTTTAAACTCTCTGTTCAAATTGCGTTTATCTTTGTGGATTTCAGTGGCTTCCCTGTGTAATCTGACATAGTAATTGGACGTGTTGTCCAGCATTACAGTGATTTCTGGTAGGTCAAGAGGCCAGGTAATACCTCTCTGCCATTCTCCATCATCAGCAGAAGCAGATTTAATTTTCACAACTAGTGATGCAGACAGGGCTGCTGTTGAGAGCCAGAAGTTCTAGCCTGGGGTCTTTGGCTCTAGCTTTGGCTAGACAGCTTCTTTACACAGCGATTAAAGTGTGGAATTCGCTGCCAGAGGATAGAGTGGTGGCTACAGCAATAAAAAGCTTTAAAAGGGGATTAGATAAGTTCATGGAGGATACGGTTATCAGCGACTACCAGCCATGGTGACTGAGGGGAATCTCCAAATCAGAGGCACTAAGCCTCTGAATCCCAGAGCAAGGAGGCAACTTCAGGGGATTATCTTGGTGTATCTGCCCTGTTGTTGGCCCGCCAGGTTGACTGCTTTGTGAGACAGGATGTTGGACTAGATGGACCGCTGGCCTGATCCAGCAGGGCTCTTTGCATATTCTTATCATGGGAAGGCCTCAGCCTGTTGTTGGTCCTCCAGAGGAACTGGTTGAGGCCACTGTGTGAGACAGGATGCTGGACTAGATGGACCCTCACTGGTCTGATCCAGCAGGACTCTTCAGATGTTCTTATGAGGGGAAGGCCTTGGCATCTTTGCCCTGTTGTTGGCCCTCCAGAGGAACTGGTTGAGACCACTGTGTCAGACAGGATGCTGAACTAGATGGACCCTCACTGGTCTGATCCAGCAGGGCTCTTCTGATGTTCTTATGAAGGCCTCAGCCACTCTGCCCTGTTGTTGGCCCTCCAGAGGAACTGGTTGAGGCCATTGTGCGAGACAGAGTGCTGGACTAGATGGACCACTGGTCTGATCCAGCAGGGCTCTTCTGATGTTCTTATGAGGGAAAGGCCTCGGCCTGCCTGCCCTGTTGTTGGCCCTCCAGAGGAACTGGTTGAGGCCACTGTCTGAGACTGGATGCTGGACTTAGACGGACCGCTGGCCTGATCCAGAAGGCTCATCGTACTTTATGTTCTTAGACTGCCTGTGCATGTGTAAGTGCATCAAGTTGCTTCTAACTCTATGACAAACTGAGGGACATGGCTTTCTCTCTTTTACAGATGATCTCCAGCATGCAAAGATCAGCTCCCCTGGAGAAAACTGCTGCTTGACGGGTGGATTCCATGGCATTGTTCCAGGCTGAGGCTCTTCCCTTCTCCAAACCCTGCCCTCTCCCAGATCCATCCCCAAAATCCCAGGTATTTTCAGACCTGGAAACCCTAGTCTTCCTCTTTTCCTGCCATCTTCCACTTTTCCCAGCACTGTCGTCTTTTCCAGTGACTCTCACCTTCTCATAACGTCACCGAAGCAGGATAGCTTCATATTAGGCATGTTAGGTTCTAGGGAGAGTTCAGAGTGGATTCAATCAACAACCCTCTGGTTTGCCCTTCTGGCTCTTTGTGAAGAGGAAGCCCACAGGCGTGATCTCATTTGCGAGAGGTAGGGTTGCCAGGTCTGTACTGGAAAATACCTGGAGACTTTGGGGGTGGATTCAGAAGAGGGCGGGGCTTGGGGAGGGGCCTCAGCAAGGTCCAATGCCACAGAGTCCACCCGTCAAGGCAGCCATTTTCTCCAGGGGACTGATCGAAGCCACCAAGTAATACACCGTCTTTCAGTCTGCAGAAATATATTACAAGGATTGTGTGCAGCACATAATAAACAATACAATAATGATAAAGGCCGGCGGTGCTAGGGCCTTTTAAAGTAACAGAAACCCCAAGGGGGCAAAAAAACCCCTGTCCCCAAATAAGTCCACACTTGGAAATAGTCCCACTGAAATTCACAAGGTGGGTGGGTGCTCCTGAAGAACGTAGCTGGAACGCAGCCGCTTTCTTAAAAATTCAGAGAATGTTGAACAGGGTTCCTAAATAATTGAGCCATTAAACGGAAGAAGGAACTGAAACATCATCAGAATCTAGAGAGACGTCTTTTTAAGAAAGCGGCTGTGTTCAAGCTACAAAGACCCTGTATTACTTGGTGGCTTTGATCAGTCTACTAATCACACCAAGTGCCCTTCAAGCCGCACATTTTCTCCAGGGGAGCTGATCTCTGCCGGCTGGAGATCTGTTATAAAAGCGGGAGATCGCCAGGCCCCACCTGGAGGTTGGCAACCTTAGCGAGAGGGGGGGGAAATACATTTAGTGGCGTCCCGACCAAACTGCTTATCGGGAAGCTGACCTCTCCAAAGGGGCTGCGGCAGCCCCTTCCCTTCTGGAAGGAAGAGACCTCCAACGCGCTTTTGAAGCATGCCTGGCTTTGTGGGCCGCGCACGGGCTGGCTGGGAAGCGACGCTTCCCTTTCCCCCTTTGCTAGAGGGCGCCACACCGGCAGCGGATCTTCCCTTCGCCCGGCTTTCCATCTCGTCTTTGGCGCGGTCCAGCCCAGGCAGGGTTAACAAAGGAGCGAGGGGATGACCCTTCGCTGACATTCCTCTCGCGCTTCCTCTCTTCCCAAATTTGGCCAAGCTCTGGCCAGTCACATGGCCCCAAGGGGCCGAGGGCTGGGGAAGAGTCGCCTGCGGGAAGAGGCAGGGGGAAGGGAGGCTAACCCTGCTGTCCGGGCGGGGGAGGCACTTTCCTAGGATTAAAGCACACTGGATAGCTTTCAGCCGGATCCTGAGCAATGTTATCCCTAAGCTGCAGAGTCTTGTGAGCCAAAATTCTTCTTGGTGAGCTCCTGGCATTAAAGTTGTGAGCTCCTGCAGAAATTAGTGTGCTCTGAGGTCATCCTTCCTGAGCTAAGACAAAAACGTGTGAGCTGGAGGCTAAAAATCTGTGCGCTAGCCTAACTCAGCTTAGAGGACAGACTAGCGAAAGCTTACGTTCTGAATAAAAATCGGTTGGTCTTAAAGGTCCAACTTGATTCCTGCTTTGTTCTACAGCTTAGAGGGTACACTGATCCTGATTCCTGAGTATACCTGCTTCGGATTGTTCCCGAAAAGCTGCCCCCAAGTCGGTTGCTCAAATTCAGCCCATGTAGTAAGAATAGTGGAGTCCAGCAGCACCTTTAAGACTAATAAATTTTATTCGCGCGTCAGCTTTCGAGAAACACAGCTCTCTTCGGCAGATGCATCTGACAAAGAGAGCTGTGTTTCTGGAAAGCTGCTGCTCAAATAAAATGTGTTAGTCTTAAAGGTGCTACTGGACTCTTTATTTTGCAGCAACAGACTAACACGGCAAACCCCTCTGGCTCTATGGTGTAGAAAGAATATTATTGTATTCTTGGTTGGGGGTGTGGCAACAGTGGGAGGGCTTCTGGAGTTCTGGCCCTGCTGGAGGACCTCCTGATGGCCCCCTGTGTGACAGTGCTGGACTGGATGGGCCATTGGCCTGATCCAACATGGCTTCTTTTATGAATGATTTCTTACCCATTCCAAAAGTTTAAATGACTACACATACGCATGGTAATAACTGAAAACATTATTTGATCTGCATTCATGTGCATACGAAATCCTCCACATTCAGAGGCAGTCAGCCTCCAAATCCCAGCACCAGAAGGCACCATCTGGGGAAGGCCTCGGCCTCTCTGTTCTGTTGTTGGCCCTCCAGAGCAGGGGTCCCCAACCCCGGGACTGGTCCATAGCATGTTGGCATCCAGGCTGCCCTGCCCCCCCTCAGCGACACACAGCCTTGCCGCCCCACCTGCCCCCACAGTGCCTCCTCCCCCCTCCGTTTGTACAAGTTTAAGGTCAGAGAAGGCTGACCTCTCCCCTCCCCCGCCGATCAGCTGATCAGCGGGAAACTGCCACAGGCTGAAAAAGCCACGCTGCCGTTGCCTCCTTCCCACTTCCTTCCCATGCCCAGGAAGGAAGTGGGGATGAGGCAAGGGCAGCGTGGCTTTTTCAGCTGGTGGCTCGCACTGCTGCTGCAGTTTCCCGCTGATCAGCTGATCGGCGGGCAAGAGGGGTCAGCCTTTAAAGAGCTGGGGAGCGCTTCACCGCCACCTTCCCCGGCCTTAAACTTGTACAAACAGAGGGGGGAGGAGGCGCTGCGGGGGGGGGAGGCACCGCAGGGGGGCGAATTCAGTGCCCCCACCCTGCCGGCCCTGAGGCCACGGTGGGCAGGCTGGCCTTGGGGTCCAAAAGGTTGGGGACCACTACTCCAGAGGAACTGGCTGAGGCCACTGTGTGAGACAGGATGCTGGACTAGATGGACCTTTGCTGGTCTGATCCAGCAGGGCTCTTCTGATTTTCCCATGAGGGGAAGGCCTCAGCCTCTCTGCTCTGTTGTTGGCCCTCCAGAGGAACTGGTTGAGGCCACTGTGTGAGACAGGATGCTGGGCTAGATGGACCCTCACTGGTCTGATCCAGCAGGGCTCTTCTGATGTTCTTTTGAGGGGAAGGCCTCAGCCTCTCTGCCCTGTTGTTGGTCCTCCAGAGGAACTGGTTGGGGCCACTGTGTGAGACAGGAGGCTGGACTAGATGGACCTTCACTGGTCTGATCCAGCAGGGCTCTTCTGATGTTCCTACAGGAACAGACAGCTTTAAAAGGAGATGAAACAGATTCATGAAGGAGAGGTCTATCAGTGGCTACTAGTGACTGACGGAAAACCTCCATATTAGAAGCTGTCAGTCTCTGAACACCAAGTGCCAGGAGGCAACATCTGGGGAAGACCTCAGCCTCTGTATGGGTTGACTACTGAGAGACAAGATGCTGGTCTGGTCCAGCAGAGCTCTTCTTGTATTTTGTGATAGAGTCACTAGATAGCTTTGGCCGTGTCCCTCCCACTCGTTGCTTGGCGTCCTCTGGGCATATGAATTGCGGGGCTGTTTGCAAGGTCAAATGCATTGGTCTCGGGAAAGTATTGGTACCGATAAGTCAATGTACGAACCAGCATATGTAATGCTCAGTCTGTGTGTGCTTTTAGTCACCGAGAGGCACTGAATTCAGGAGCCTGACCCCAAATAAGGTGGTAGGGGTCATGGGTGGAGGGTGTGTCCATTTATGACAAGAGCCAGCCCTGAATATGACACACAGATCTCTGCTCTGGTGTTTTACCATTCCAAGGTCCTTGACTGCTTTTTCTCTCAGGAAGGAACATAATCCGTCTACTGACCACGCCCTTAGTGGGTGCTGCTGAGGTTTCCAGCCCTTGCCCTTAAAATCCTGTCAGCCCAAGGGTCACTCCTCTCCGAATAAAACAAACTGGAGTGAATCCCATCCTTTTGTGCACTAGGGTTGCCAGCCTCCAGGTGGGTAGCAATCAAAAAAATAACTGTGGAAAATCACAAAAAAACAATAAATACAATTTCTAATATTCTGGGCATAGTGCTGTGAGGTGGTTACCTGGGCAAGTTGATGAGTGGGAGATGCCTCTTCGATAAAAGACTGGGTCAGAAACGGTGATATCCCCATCAGAGGTTTTCCATGCACCCGCTGGTTTGTTTTTCCAAGAACTGAAGCCTTGATTTTGGCTGGATTAAAATTCTTATTGAGACATCTATCAACGTTTAAGTTCAATATTGGCCACGGGACTGTTGCAGCACACTAGGACTTTAACCCACCTCAGGAGAAGCGGCAGATCGTCTTTCTAAACTTTTGGAAGTCTTCTGGAGCAACGACGATGTACTTTAGGACTTTGATGAATTCAGTGCTCACTCTCAACTCCAAATCATTTATGAACAAGTTAAAGAGCATGGGACCCAGTACCGAGCCCTGCGGCACCCCACTGCTTATTGTCCTCCACTGCAAAGAGTGCATTTATACTCACTCTCTGCTTCCTATTAATTAGCCAGTTTTTGATCCACAAGAGGACCTGTCCTTTTACTCCATGACTCTCGAGCTTACTAAGGAGCTTTTGATGAGGAACTTTATCAAAAGCTTTCTGGAAGTCAAGGTAAACATCTATCGGGTCTCCTTTGTCCACATGTTTGTTCACCCCCTCAAATAAATGTAACAGGTTAGTGAGGAAAGATCTTCCCTTACAGAACCCATGCTGAGTCTTCCTCAATAACTCATGTTCATCAATGTGCCTACTCATTCTGTCCTTGATAATGGTTTCTACCAACTTTCCCGGTATTGAAGTCAGACTGACTGGCCTGTAGTTTCCCTGATCTCCTCTGGAACCCTTTTTAAAGATGGGGGTAACATTTGCTACCTTCCGGTCCTCAGGAACGGAGGCAGATTTCAATGAAAGATTACATATTTTTGTCAGGAGACCCACAAGTTCAACTTTGAGTTCTTTCAGAACTCTTGGATGTATGCCATCTGGACCTGGTGACTTATTAGTTTTTAATTCGTCTATCAGTTGTAGGACCTCCTCTCTTGTCACCTCAATCTGACTCAGGTCTTTCAACACCCCTTCCAATATAAGTGGTTCTGGAGAAGGCAAACACTTCTCATCTTCTACAGTGAAGACAGAGGCAAAAAATGCATTCAGCTTAGCCATTTCCCTATCCTCCTTCAGTAATCCTTTGACCCCTTGGTCATCCAAGGGCCCCACTGCCTCTGTGGCTGGTTTCCTGCTTCTAATATATTTGAAGAAATTTTTATTGTTGGACTTTATGTTTTTTGCAATATGCTCCTCATAGTCCCTTTTTGCCTGCCTGATCACAGTCTTGCATTTGATTTGCCAGTCTGTGTTCCCTTTTATTAATCTCATTTGGACTAGCTTTCCACCGCTTAAAGGAGTCCTTCTTTCCTTTTACAGCTTCCATTACTTTGTTTGTTAACCATGCAGGCCTTTTCTTATACCTTTTTGTGCCTTTCCTAACTTGTGGTATATATTTTATCTGAGCTTCTAGGTTTGTAAACAGCCTCCAAGCTTCCCCAAGGGTTTGGACTGTATTTACCTTTCCTTTCAGTTTCCTCTTCACATGCCTCCTCATCTCAGAGAATTTACCCCTTTTAAAGTTAAACGTGGTTGTGCTGGTCTTTGGGGCAACTCAATGTTAGATTTATGTTAGATTCCTGTGCTGTAAGCCGCCCTGAGCCACTTGTTGGGAAGGGCGGGATAGAAGTCATAAAATAAATAAATAAATAAATAAACTCTCTATTTATATAAATGGTGAAATCAATAACGTTATGGTCACTGCTCCCAAGTGGCGCAATCACTTTTACATCTTTCACCAAGTCTTGGACATTACTTTAGATCCAGGATCGCCCCACCCCTGGTAGGTTCTGAGACCATCTGCTCCATAGCACAGTCATTGAGAGCATCTAGAAACTCAATCTCTTTCAACCAGAACACATGCTGACCCAATCAATCACCTCTGCTAGCCCCCAGGTGGTTGTGGTGGGGGGGCAGAAGGGAAGGTCAGGCACCCTGAGTTAGAGTCAGAGCCATGGTGGTCAGGGGAGGGGAGCTGTTAAGTCCCCTGACTTTTCAATATGCCCCCCCGACTTTTAAAATCCTGGCTATGGGCCTGGGGGAGGCTTACTTCTGAGCAAAGGGGTGCCCATCGGCCCCAATCTTGCAGGCTGATTACTCGGAAGGGTATGCTCTACTTATGTTCCAAGACAAGAGTGGTCAAACTGTGGCCCGGGAGCCACATGTGGCTCTTTCACACATATTGTATGGCTCTCCCAAGTCCCCACTGTCCACCACCCAGCTTGGAGAAGACATTTCTCTCTTTCAATCACTTCTCCAAGCCAAGCCAGCCAGAGTCTTGGGGAAGGAATGCATTTAAAGTTGCTTTGTTTCCACCTCTCCCTCCTTCCCAGCATCTATTTCCCTTCCTTCCTGTCTTGCAGCTCTGAAACACTGGATGTGCATGTCTGGCGGCTCTCAAACATCGGACATTTGTTCTATGCTGCTCTTACTTAAGCAGGTATGGCCACTCCAAGTTAAAGTTGCTTTCTTCCCACCTCTCCTTCCTTCCCTCCCACAATCTATTTTCCTTCCTTCCTTCCTGCAGCTCTGAAACATTGGATGTGCATGTCATAGAGCCAGTTTGGTGTAGTGGTTAAGTGCAGGGACTCTTATCTGAGAAAACCCGGTTTGATTCCCCACTCCTCCACTTGCAACTGCCGGAATGGCCTTGGGTCAGCCATAGGTCTTGTAGGAGTTGTCCTTGAAAGGGCAGCTGCTGTAAGAGCTCTCTCAGACCCACCCACCTCACATGGTATCTGCTGGGGGTGGGGAGAAGGTAAAGGAGATTGTGACCGCTCTGAGACTCTTGAGTTTCAGAGTATAGGGCGGGATAGCAATCCAATATCATCATCATCATGTCCGGCGGCTCTCAAACATCAGACATTTGTTCCATGCGGCTCTTACTTAAGGTTTGGCCGCTCCTGTTCCAAGCAGGGCATTTGTATTCCCAAGCTCCTAAAGGCGAAGCGAGTACAAGGCGCGAAGGCGCTGGAGACATCCGCGAGGCGCGGCCAGGGCCCCCTGCGCCTTTAAGGCCTCTCCCTGGGCTTTCCCCCGCCCCCTCGGAGCGGCGCCCTCGCTCTCCCCGCCCTCGGGAGCGCTGACATCAGCCTTCAAAAGGCCAGCCTTGGGCGTGGAGCGGGACGCCAGACGCAGCTCGCTTGCTTGTTTGGGCGCCCCGGCGTTGCTAGAGAGAAGCAGCCCTCGCGGTGTCTCAGGCGAAGGTAAGCAGAGGGAGGGGCGGCGGAGGGGCTGCCTGCCGGCTGGCCTCCCTTCCTTCCCCGTGTTGGACTCCTTGGGCCGGCTGCGCTTTCGGAATGCAACCGGCTTTTGCACGTGTTCGGAAAACTTTTGCAAAAAGTTCCTTTGGAGCGGGTTGGCGGCGGAGCGCCGGAGGGTTTTTCTTTTATGTGCTTTTATAATAATTTTTTTGTAGGTGGGGGCTTCTTTCGGTGCATCAGCCCCACGTGGGGATCGAGGGTATGTGTGTGTGTGTTAAGCAAGGCAGTCTTCCTCCACGCTTTTCCAACCGCCCCCCTTCCCCGACACTCTTGTCTTCTTTCGAGCTCTTCTTTATCGGGTAGCTTCTTGGGTGGTCGCGGGGAGGGGAGGAGGGGGGTCTTCCGGCGGGGAACAGCGCGGGGTCAGACACGAGGGCCTGCTCGATCCGGCATCCGGTTTCCCACAATGGCTGCTCGGATGACCTCAGCCTGCCCGAAGCCGCCTCCCGCCCCTTCTCGCACTCGCTCCTCCAAGCAAGCCGTAGTCTAAGATACACCATCTCTAAACGTGGAGGCTCTCCAGGTCGCTACAGTGGGGCCTGGGAGGGGCCAGGCCCATCCTTCCAACCCCCCCCCCTCCAACTATATGGCCCCTCCATTGGAGGACCTCTAATCTGTCCCCTTTGCTCACCGCCACTCTGAACAAGTAATAGCATCGTTGCAGGTCTTTTTGCTTTTTTCTCTCCCCTTCCCTAACCTTGGGGAGGGACGGTGGCTCAGTGGTAGAGCATCTGCTTGGGAAGCAGAAGGTCCCAGGTTCAATCCCCGGCATTCCAAAAAAGGGTCCAGGCAAATAGGTGTGAAAAACCTCAGCTTGAGACCCTGGAGAGCCGCTGCCAGTCTGAGAAGACAATACTGACTTTGATGGACCAAAGGTCTGATTCAGTATAAGGCAGCTTCATATGTTCTTGTAGAGCAAGGGGCGGGGGGGGGGGGGGATAGAGGTCTCTATCTCTCTGAGAGAGGGGCACATAAGAAAAGGGTGGGGGGAGCAGAGCTGCTGTGACTGTCCAGGCAAGAAGGGGGGTTAGCTTGTGGAACTCAAGGCAGCTTACAGTTTTGAGAGCCCTGGGCTGCCAAACTGGGTGGCCCTCCCAGCCCACCCCCGCAAAACAAAATCCTGGCTGCGGCCCTGAGGCTCTCTGCTGTTAGGTTGCTTTTCCATGTGTGTACTCATGGGGTCCCTCATACAGCTGACCTAGGGGGTTTTGGGGCAGGGAGTTCCCCAAGCTCTAGAATTGTGTGGAAATCCCTTGCCCTGGGCAATACTCCCTCTAAGCTGTGGAGTCTTGTCAGCAAAAAAAGAAAATGCTGCTTTGTGAGCGAGTGGCGTGAAAGTGGGTGAGCTTCTGCGTGAATTTTTGCGCTCTGGGGCCGTTTGTCCTGAGCCGAGACAAAAATGTGTGAGCTGGAAGCTAAAAAAAAAGGGTGAGCTAGCTCACACTGACTCAGCCTAGAGGGAACACTGGTCTTGGGGTGTGACCCGATGCTAGGTTGGTGTCTGTATTCACTGGCGTAAGCCGCCTCTACTTAAAGGGAGGGGGGGCTGTGTTGAGAATAGCCTGATGAGACAAGAACCAGTGGGGGAGAAACTGCTCTGACAGTGCTACGTGTGTGTGTGTGTGTGTATATAGCTGTCTCCTTGTGATGGATGGAGTCTTTATGAGTAATTGTCTGCCTGTTCGAGTGTGGGGGGGAACCACTTCCAAGCTGCCCCTCTCCTGGATGTGGGTCTCTCGCAGACAGAGCCGAGGCGTGTCCTCAGCTGATCTCTGGCGGGCCTGGAATGCAGCTGACGAAACCTGGGGAAGGGGAGAAACATGTTTTTTGGCTCTGCTTCCTACTGCAGAGAGAGAGAGGCAGGACGGGCCCTAGACTGTCTGGTGCCCTGCCCTGATAATGTCACTGAGTCACCTGGGGGGGCACCCAATTCAGTGCCCCCCAGAAGTCTGGCACCCTAAGCAATTGCCTAGTTTGCCTAGGGATACAGCCGGCCCTGGAAAGAGGACTGAGCTGTTTTGGTCAGCGGATGACTAAAGCCAGAGGGCTTGGAAACGGCTGCAATTCTGCAAATTGCTTTAGGGCAGGAGGTAATGTGAATATTTGTGGTTGTGGCTGGGAGAGCTTATGGAACTCGCGGCCACAAGATGTGGTTGAGATGGCCGACTTGGCGTGGCGGTTAAGAGTGCGAGCGGAAGTTCAGGTGGGCAGAGCTTTTTCTGACCCCCATCGGGGCTGAGAAGTTGCCCCAGACGCTTGAGAGATAGGTGGTCTGTCCCTGTCTGTAAAATGTGGGGATTAACTGTGAGGGGCCTACCTCACAAGAGTGTGGCGAAGGTGTCGAGAATGGTTCCTACAGAATGTAGGAATTGTAAGTCATTTAGAAAACATTTTATTTTTTGTTTTATTGTTTGACTTTCTCACTGGGACTCAAGGCAGATGACACTGAACGAGACAATACAATTGGCATTCAGTGAGCAATACAGTAGAATTAGAGTTGTAGAACCAACCGAAAAAAATCTAAAAACAGAACTGAAACAAAGCATAAGTCTTTACACACATTAAATGATGTGGAAATTACATAGTAGGATCCTCGTTTTGGCAAGCTGAACGCAGTCGTACAAACCACACTCCCTAATAATTTTTCCAAATTACTTTGTGACTCATTTCGCACAGTGCAACTTATTGCCTGTGTAGAAAAGCCCTCTTGAGTAATTCAGATTTGCATGGCTGATGGAAAGCCAGGAGGGGGCAGCCTTCTCAGGCTGGTTGTTCCACATGACGGGGGCCACCACAGAGAAGGCACCTGTACGGGCAGCTGTTGATTTTGTTCATTTGAAGAAGAAGAAGAATTGCAGATTTATACCCCGCCCTTCTCTCTGAATCAGACTCAGGGCAGCTTACAATCTCCTTTATCTTCTCCCCCCCCCCCCCCGCAACAGTCACCCTGTGAGGGGTGAGGCTTTCAAGGACAACACCTACGAGAGCTATGGCTGACCCAAGGCCGTTCCAGCAGGTGCAAGTGGGAAATCAAACCTGGTTCTCCCAGATAAGAGTCCACACACTTAACTACTACACCAAACTGGCACCTGCAGAAGTCCTTGCACAGATAAGTGAAGCTGTCGCGGCAGTACATGGAGGAGAGGGGGTCTTACAGATATGAGGGCCCAGGACCATGCAGGACTTTGTGTATGATGGCCACTGCCAGTATCTTAAATTGGGCCTGATAACTGGGCATGGGTATAGGTTTAGCCCTGGGCATTGACTATGGCAAACTATGAAGCTTTCTTGATTAGGGCAGTATATCTGATGCCAAGGAGGCAAAGGGGCAGCCTGCTGCCTGGTGGGGGAAGGGTGTCTAACAGGGCAATTGCTAAATGCTTTAGCTTTGCATAATACCTTGTCTCGGTTTGAATCTGCCGCTGAGTCATGCAAAGTGGCTTTCAGATTTCAGCTGTAACTGTCTACCGTGCACTCGTTTGGAAGCTGTAATTATCTGGAGTGTTCTCTCTTCAGCCGGTATGCAAAAGTTCACCTCTGCACGGTGCAAAACTGTCTTGGTTGCTTTCTTTCTAGCCTTGGCCCTGCCCATTTGCAGTATGGAGCCCACCTTACGGAGGAGTGTTACGGAGATTGCTGCAAGGACAGGAACAGAGTATTCCGAACATGAAAAGCAATAGGCGTCCCACTTCTGTGGGATGCTTTGATCTTGCTCTCTTTGATTGATTGGTAACCCTAGACCAGGGGTGGCCAAACTGTGGCTCAGGAGCCACGTGTGTGTCTTTCACACATATTGTGTGGCCCTCAAAACACCCAACACCCGTTGGCTAGCTTGGAGAAGGCATTTGTCTCTTTAAATCACTTCTCCAAGCCAGCCAGCAGCTTGGAAAATGCATTTAACGTTAAAAGTTGCTTTCATTCCACCTCTCCCCATCTATTTTTCTTTCTTTCTTTCTTTCTTTCTTTCTTTCTTTCTTTCTTTCTTTCTTTCTTTCTTTCTTTCTTTCTTTCTTTCTTTCTTTCTTTCTTTCTTTCTTTCTTTCTTTCTTTCTTTCTTTCTTTCTTTCTTTCTTTCTTTCTTTCTTTCTTTCTTTCTTTCTTTCTTTCTTCCTTCCTTCCTTCCTTCCTTCCTTCCTTCCTTCCTTCCTTCCTTCCTTCCTTCCTTCCTTCCTTCCTTCCTTCCTTCCTTCCTTCCTTCCTTCCTTCCTTCCTTTTATTCTTTGTGACTCTTGTGTTAAAAAGATTTGGCTACCCCTGCCCTAGACTGAAGGGAAGAATTTCTGGACCCCTTGCACCTGATGCGAGTTCTGACCTTAAATTGCTTCTGTAGGGTATACTGGGGGTCGTTTTGTAGAAAAATAGGTGGTGGAGCTCATTAGCATAAATCATTAGCATATGCTCCCCTCCCCCAGCCAAAAGCAACCCAATGCAAGAAAGGAGAGATCCAGCCCAAGCAAGCCTCGTTTGTTTGGGGCTCTCCTGGGCTTTCCCCACCCCAGTCAAAAGGCCAGCAAGCCACCCTCCTCCTAAAATTGTATAAGAAGTGGAGTAAGAGTGGTGCGGGCTTCTCCAGGAGTCAATGAGGGCTGCTGCCGGTGTTGCAAAGCCCCTGGTGGCTGGCTGGCTGGCTGCCTGCTCTCCTAATCCAGGGATTGTTATGCTGCTGCACCTCCTATTCAGTGGACAAGGGAGGGGAGGGGGAGCTGTGCTCCTGGGAGCTCCTGAATCTGAGGCCTGCTGGTAGCCTTCTGGTTAACAGGACAAACTTAACATCTCTACTCTTCTGGGATTACTTCTCTAGTATGGAGAAGATGGCTGCAGAATTAGCACTTGGATGCTCCTATTGCTCTGCGGTTTGGGCTGAAGGCCTTTTCCTCCTCCTACTTCGTGCACAAGTCCACGGGTGGGCCTGGGCCATGCTGCGGATAAGCGCACAGCCAGGTAGTCCGGATTAATGCACGGCAAGTAGGTGCAAAGCCCCACTGGATGGGAGTCTTTGCCTCCACCCTCTTTGCAAACAGTGTGTTACGGGGCCGCCTGCTCGCCATCAGCTGCCACTGCTCCAAAGTAAATATATTGCTTACTAAATGGGGGTTGCAATTGAGTGGCTGCAGTAGAAGCGCTTCCTGCGGAACCGAGCACCTGGCTTTTCTGGTCTGTACAATCTCAGGCTGGCTGGTTGCAAGTCTGAATGCGGTTCTGTGTTTGGTCCATGGGAATGGGGCACATGGAAAGCCTACTTGCAAGGTAGAAGGTGGGATCTTCTTCTTACAGTGGCTTCCTGCATGCAGGGTCTTATTTAGGCATGCAGTGGTGGCCCCTCTGGCTTTCGTGAGTTACTGCTAATTTAAGTTCATCCCCTGCCCCAAATTTTATTAGTCTTAAGGTGCTACTGCATTCTTGCTCTACTGATAGTCAGTCTGTTAACATGGCTACTCACAGGGGTGGAATTCTAACAGGAGCTCCTTTGCATATTAGGCCACACCCCCTGCTGTAGCCAATCCTTCAAGAGCTTACAAGGCTCTTTGTTGTAAGCTCTTGGAGGACTGGCTACATCAGGGGTGTGTGGCCTAAGATGCGAAGGAGCTCCTGCTAAAGTTGCATCCCTGGGTTACTCATCTTGATTTAACCCCAGAATTAGGTCATCTCTGTGCCTGGTGCTTGATGGGTAGTTGTATGCCAAAGGTCTCTGCCCCCACACCGTCTACCCTTAAGGTTTCATTTTTACTGAAGCAAAATACTTAATTGGGTCCTTTGGCCAGGGCTCTGGCAGCCCAGCACTGCTGAGAAGTTGGGGTTCTGTTGGTTTGAGTTGCCAGCCAGGCTGAATGGAGTCACTTCAGATTGATTTCTACAAGAGTAGACCTCTTCAAAATGTAGCCTGGCGCTGCGAGGCAGAGTGCTTCCTGTTTTTGGTCACTGTTTCCTTATCTACATCTCAAGGTGGAGTTTGGGAGGTTGTGTTTACATGCCAACCATACACTCAATCTTGGCTGGAGGAAGCGGTAACTTTGCAAAGGGTGGAAGGTAGAAGAATGCGCCTTTTCAGGGTGGAGTGCTCTAAGCATGTACAGAGTTCTCTTCCCAAGAGCATAGGGCTTATAGCAGGGGTGGCCAAATTTGCTTGAAGTAAGAGCCGCATAGAATGAACGTCAGATGTTTGAGAGCAGCAAGACATGAACATCAGATGTTTGAGAGCCACAAAAGGAAAGAAAATGGATTGGGGGAGGGAGAGGTGGAAAGAAAGCAACTTTAAATGCTTTCATCAACCTGCTGGCTTGGAGAAATGATTTAAAGAGACAGATTCCTTTTCTAAGCTAGATGACAGGGCAGTTGGGGCTTTGAGAACCACACAATACATGTGAAAGAGCCACATGTTTGGCCACCCCTGGCTTATAGGCATGTAGCCTATACCATCTGCCCAGTTTATGACAATCTCTGTGTCTCTCTGCCTTCTGGTCTTGAGTAATTGCTTCTCTAGAGGTCCATGGGAGATGCAGCACATCCTTTTTGCCACATATAGTCAGAGTGCAGGTGTGTGCAGTGACATCATAGGTTTGTACCTAAGCAAGCTGCAACAGCTCTGTTGGCTTCCTTTTCCTGGCACCAGATTCTGGCAACAGGTCAACATGATTGAAAGTGCGTTACCTGCGTGCTTTGGGTGGCAGCCCAAAGATCTAGATCATGGGTGTCGAACATGCAGCCTGGGGGCTGAATTAGGCCTCCAGAGGGCTCCTATCAGCCCCCCCCCCCCCCCCCGAGCAACTGGCTGTCTGCTTCCTTCTCCCTCTCTCTTACTTCTTTCTGCATCACAACTTGCTTTGCCAGGCTTGCTCAGTTGCGCAGGAGCTACAGAGCAAAGCCTATGTTTTCTCCATTGGCTGAGGCTCCTTTATTAGAGAGGAAGGGGGGAAGGCAGAGCTTGCTTTGCCAGGCACTCTCAATCGCACAGCACAGCTACTGTGTCAAGCCTCTCTTCCTTCTATTGGCTGAGGTGCCTCCCCCGCCTGGTCCCCTGGGGAAGGAAGGAAAGATCCAGAGCTTCATTTGCCCAGTTCCCTGGATCCCATGGGAGAAATACAAAGAAAACACCTGTAAATTAAGATCAATGAGTGCTAATGTTTTAAGTTTTTTTTTTTAAACCCCTTTAATTGTGTTTGCATCCTTTGTAAAGTTTATATCTCTGCTACCTAATCTTGAATAGGTACGCACATGGCCCGGACAAAAATGGCCGACCCTACAAGGTTTCATTTATGTCAGATCCGTCCCTCATAACAAATGAGTTTGACACCCCTGATCTGGGCAAACTCCTTTCCCCAGCTTGGCCACCTTTTTGTAGTGACAGTTAACTCAATGGAACTTCCATGTTCGGGAGCACCATGCTGCAGAGTGTTTGATGCAGGCACGAAGACAGGAAGTTGGCTGCCTTCGTGCCTGGCCGGTGACCCTCCCTGGAGTCCGTGTGCTGCCGTTGAGAACAGAGTTCTGGACTTGACAGTCTCTTGGTGGAGCCAAGTAGTTCTCAGGCAATTATCGCAAAGAACAGGTCGGGTTGCTAAAAACAATAGCGTGTGTAAATCAAGAAATAACTTCTTTTTTCCCCCTTGCTTCTGGCTTTGGCGGCCTTCCACATCGCATCTTCCTCATCTCCCCGCTCTCCCCACCCCCCCCCCCACGTCTTTTGGCAAACCGTCATTGCGGTTAGAAAACTGTGTGAAGGGAAGAATGACGACTTCACCCTCTAAAAACTCTTGTTCTTTTACTCCCCTTGCACTTAAAAGGGAAAAAATGTAGCAGCTTTTTGGGAACTGGGCCAGGATCATCTTCTGCCTCTGACTGCTGGGACACGCAGGCAGCCCCCGCCTCGCCCACCTCCCTGAAATCGGTTGCGCCCATAAAAATAACCACCTAATAAAGGCCTTGCATGCCAGGTTGCTTTGACCCTTGTGCTAGAGTGTGGGCTCTGCCCCACTTCTCTTCAGGGCCGTGGGTGACTTGGAAGCTGCCGCTGAAGAGCTGCCTGTAATCCTGAAAGCTTTTTCACAAAAACAAAAAGCAAATGTATATTTTTAACTTGCCCCATCCTGAGTTGTTGTGTAATCTCTTGAAAAGGAAAAATATTAGAGCAGAGCTGTTTGTTGTGAGGGCCAGATATGACATAAATGAGAACTTGCCGGGCCATGTGTGTGATGAAATGTAATGCCAGGTAACCGACACAGACAAACACAATTCAAGATTTTTTTAAAAACTTAAAATAAAACATGCTTTAAAACATTAGCACTCTTGCAATATTGTGTTTATTTAACAGTCTCTGATAACTGACACCTCTTGTTCTGAATTATTGCATCAAAAACTGGAGGCAATGTCTGTGCTGTAGCAATCTTGGGTATGCTGTTCAGGTGTGTCTCTGTAAATTGTAAACCTACTTTTGATTTGCTTGTGGGCCTGATCCGGCCCCTGGACCACATGTTTGACACCTTATATTAGAGCCTTGACTCCAAGGATCTGAGTTTGAATCTCCCACTTTAAAGCTCTCTGAGTCGCTTCAGGCCTGTCCCTTTCTGCCTTGCCTACCTTGCAGAGGGGGTTGGGGTCAGGGGAGAGGCACAGCTGTGTAGTCCTGAACCCTTCAGAGAGAGGCAGATTGAAAACAGAGTGGTTCCGACAGTAATGTGAACTAGGAGATCTGCGGTTTTCTTGGAGGAAGGAGGGGTGTGTCTTTTCTAAGTGGTTTATAGGCTGCTGTTCTGGGTTTTTTAAGAAACCTCAAAGCTTGCTGTATGCAAAAGCAGCACAGATGAGAAGCAAGGAGGGCCAGCGGATTTCCAAGTGATTTTTACCTTTGAAATCCATAAGTAGTTTTAAAAGGCGGCAGAATAACTCAGCTGCTAAACGGGGGTGAGGGTGGTTTTGATATCAAACATATCCAAGTGGGCGGCCGTGTTGGTCTGAAGCGGTAGAACAAAACAGGAGTCAAGTTGCACCTTTAAGACCAACAAAGTTTTATTCAGAACGTAAGCTTTCGTGTGCTCCAAGCGCACTTCATCAGACGAGGAATCGGGTACAGTGAGCAGAGCTCTAGGCACAGATCTCCTGGCGGGTTTTAAAACGTCAATTTCAAGCGGCCGATGGAGTTTTTAAAACCGCTGGGGACTAGGGTTGCCAGCCCCCAGGAGAGTTGGCACCTGGAGATCTCCTGCTAGAACTGTTGGCCTCCAGACGCAACATCAGTTCTGCTGAAGGAAATGGCTGCTTTGGAGGGCAGATTGTATGGCATTCTAGCTCCCTGAGCCCCACCATCCTCCACCAACAAAATCTCCAGCTATTTCCCAACCCTAGCTGGGAACTCCTGGCAAAGGGGTGGCCAAACTTGCTTGATGTAAGAGCCACATAGAATAAATGTCAGATGTTTGAGAGCCACAGGACAGGGAGGGAGGGAGGAAAACGGATCAGGGGAGAAGAAGAAGATATTGGATTTATATCCCGCCCTCCACTCCGAAGAGTCTCAGAGCGGCTCACCATCTCCTTTATCTTCCTCCCCCACAACAGACACCCTGTGAGGTAGATGAAGATATTGGATTTATATCCCGCCCTCCCCTCCAAAGAGTCTCAGAGCGGCTCACCATCTCCTTTCCCTTCCTCCCCCACAACAGACACCCTGTGAGGTGGGTGGGGCTGAGAGGGCTCTCACAGCAGCTGCCCTTTCAAGGACAACCTCTGCCAGGGCTATGGCTGACCCAAGGCCATTTCAGCAGGTGCAAGTGGAGGAGTGGGGAATCCAACCCGGTTCTCCCAGATAAGAGTCCGCGCACTTAACCACTACACCAAACTGGCTCTCTGGAGGGAGGGGAGAGGGAAAGAAAGCAACTGTAAATACATTCCTCAAGTCGCCTGGCTGGCTTGGCTTGGTGAAGTGATTTAAAGAGACAAATGCCTTCTCCAAGTCGGCCAGTGGGGTGGTGAGGGCTTCAAGAGCCACACAATGTGTGAAAGAGCCACACATGGTTCCTGAGCCACAGTTTGGCCACACTTGTCCTGCACTTAGCCTGGGCCTTCATAAAATTCTGACTTGGTGTTCCAGTGGCATCTGTGTGGGTCTCTGCCACCCACACACATTGCTGGTCTTCTGGGCCACAGAGGTGGGTCGAGGTAGCAAGGCCCCCTGGCAAAGCAAGCTCTTTCTCCCCACCCTTCCTCCCCAAGGGAGGAGCCTCAGCCAAAGGAGAAAATAGAGGCTTTGCTCTGTAGCTCCAGTGCAATTGAGCAAGCTGTGATGCAGAAGGAAGCAAGAGAGAGGGAGAAGGAAGCAGATGCCAGCCAGTTGCTCGGGGGCCTGTTTTGGCCCCCAGGCCACATGTTTGACACCCCTGAATTAGTGGGTTCTAGATAAAATCAAGCCTGATCTCTCTCTTGGAGTTAAAAATGATTAAAATGACAAAACTGAGACTTAACGAACATTGGTCACATTATGCAAAAACAAGAGTTGCTGGAAAAGACAATAACGCTAAGGAAAGCTGAAGAGGAAAGAGAAAGGAGGACCCAACGTGAGATAGATTGTCTCCATAAAGAAAGGCACTACCCTCAGTTTGCTAGACCTGAGCAAGGTTGTTAATGATAGGGACATTTGGGGGGTCATTAACTGATAGGTAAAGGTAGGGCCCTGTGCAAGCATCAGTCGTTTCCAACTCTGGGGTGACGTTGCTTTCACAACATTTTCACGGCAGTCTTTTTACAGGGTGGTTTGCCATTGCCTCCCCCAGTCGTCTACACTTTCCCCCCAGTAAGCTGGGGACTCATTTCACCAGCCTCGGAATGATGGAAGGCTGAGTCAACCTCGAGCCGGCTACCTGAACCCGACTTCCGCCAAGATCAAACTCAGGTCGTGAGCAGAGCTTAGGACTGCAGTACTGCAGCTTTACCGCTCTGCACGATGGAGCTCATTCATTTAATTCAGGGATGGCCAACGGTAGCTCTCCAGATGTTTTTTGCCTACAACTCCCTTCAACCCCAGCCATCAGCCATGCTGGCTGGGACTGATGGGAGTTGTCGGCAAAAAACATCTGGAGAGCTACCGTTGGCCAACCCTGAAAATTAATAGGGTCACCATAAATTGGAAGCCACTTAATGGCACTTGACACATTCACACACACACACAAAACGGTAGACATATGCCTTCTTTGCATAGAGGTCTTGGAAGCATCCTTTAGCGTGCTAACGGTCCATTTCTCAGGTGGCATAACTGAGGCTGATAAAGACTTGTCCATTGTAACAAATTCAAATATCTGCTTGGCCTCAGCTTGTGATGCCGTTAGGCTCTGTTGCCAAGAGTTACCAACAAAACAATCACTGTTGGCATTTTTTTGAGCTGTAAAGCAGGATACACATTAACTTGCCTTTTATCTGTGGCCTGGTGAACATTAACTGGGTTAGCCCTGCCCATGGATCTTGCCAGAATCGGGAGTTCCATTGAGGTGGAAGGAGGAGGGTCAAATGGCTTGGCTTGTGAGCCCAGGGCGGGCATTCCCCCCCCCCCCCGGCAGTGTTGCCAGGTACCTAAGAGTCTTGGAGTCATCTGACACTCTGTTGGCAGGCCAAAGAAGAAGATTGGATTTATACCCCAATTTATACTTAGCTTACAGTCTCCTTTCCTTTCCCCTCCCCACAGCCATGGCTGGCACATGGGAGTAGGCGAGGTAGGTGGCCGCCTAGGGCGCCACCTCGCCTACGTGTGCACTGTTGGGCACCCCTCCCCCCGCCCTGCCGCTCTCTGCTTCCTGGGCTGCAAACCTGGGAAGCTGAGAGCACTGGGACAGCTCATGGCTACGTGCTCTCCAACGACCCCAGCTTCCCTCACAAGGGAAGCCAAGCTCAGAGGAGAAGTGCCCCGCCCGGCTGCTGTTGCCTTAAAGGCGAAAGCAGTTGGGCAGGGCATCGGCATGGCTTCTCTTAGCCGAGCTCAGAGGAGAACGCTCCCCTCCGCAGCCCCTGCTCAGCCTTCTCGGGTCTACCCGAGGCTCTCCAAGACCGCACTGCACAGGGGCCTGCCCAGACCTCTGCTGCACCGCTGTGCTCACCCTCCCTGCAGGTTGGGGTGCAGCAGCAGGGCAGGCTTGGGGGCATGGGGCAGATGCCGGCCTAGGAAACCCAAGGCCCTAGAACCAGGCCTGCCTACAGCAGACACCCTGAGACAGAGGTGGGGCTGAGAGAGCTCTTCAAGAACTGCTCTTGAGAGAACAGCTCTGACAGAGTCGTGACTGACCCAAGATCACTCCAGCAGCTGCTTGTGGAGGAGGAGTTTGGGAATCAAACCCGGGTCTCTCAGATAAGAGTCTGCGCACTTAATCACTACACCAAACGAACTGGAGCAGCAACCCTAGTGAGGCTAGCAAGTCTCAAGAGCTGGCAAGTAGGCTTAATAGGTGGAGGCAACTGGATTTCTCTGCTTCGTTGCTATTAACTTAGCGGGAAATTCTGGGTTTTGCACCTTCTTTTACTCTGCTCTCTTAAGCAGTACATCTAGATCTCACTCAGGCTTGTAATGGGCCTGGTCCACAGACGGAAGACAGCGTTGCTTTGTTCCTAGTCCTCAGTGAGGATTTTACTTTTAGGAAGTGGTTCCTCGGTGGGACAGGCTTCCTCGGGAGGTGATGGGCTCTTCTTCTTTGGGGGGTTTTAAGCAGAGGCTCGATGGCCTTCTGACAGCAGTGCTGTTTCTGTGAATTAGAGGGAGGGCAGGGGAAGATAAGCAAATGCTCAGTTCTCATGGGCCTTTCTTGCTTGCCCAGGATAGTGCCAGTTGCCCCTTAAGGCTCTGTTTCTGTTATTCCAGGTGTGTTCACACTATGTTAAATAACGTGTTTTGCAGGTGGATTTTTACTGTATAAGAATAGCAAAAATCTACAGGCAAAACACATGATTTCATGTAGTGTGAACACACCCTCCGATGCATTACGTTAAGTGTGCAGATTAGAACTGTAGAATTGCTAGAAGTGGGGAAGCCACTGCAAAGGCAGGAATTGGTGTGTTTCCCCCATAGAATCTTCTGAAAGCGCCATCCTATGCTGAGAACATGGCCGCCATGCAGTTGTTTGTGGAGTGGGGTGAACACTGTCATCTCTTCAGAGAGAAACTTTAAAATGGGCAAATATTGGGGCGCTGGGGGCTCTCAGGGCGAGGGTTGACCCCCAGGTCGAAGAAGACACAGCGTGGCCTATTCAGTGACCTCCACGCCCCCAGATGAACAGACCTTCAAGAGCCTCATCCCCCATCCTGAAGAATTTGAAATGGAGCAAATCCTCCCCCGCCCCCATTTCCCCTGCCACTCTGGAAAGAATCGAGGCCCTTTCTTGCGGGGTAGACCTTTTTGGGCCCCACCCTGTATTGCCCAGGCTAGCCCAATCTCGTCAGATCTCAGAAGCTAACCAGGGTCAGCTCTGGTCAGTATTTTGGATGGGAGACCACCAAGGATTGCTACCAGGGTTGCTACAGAGAGGCAGGGAATGGCAAACCTCCTTTGTCTCTTATCCTAAAACCCCCACCAGGGGTCCCCATAAGTCAGATGTTACTTGATGGCAAAAAGGCTTTTGCGGATGCTCTTTTGGACTGCCTTAGAACCTGCCTCCATGACCGAGTTGGCCCAGGCTAGCCTGTGGTCCTCGTTGGCTCTTGGAAGCTAAGCAGTTGGTATTGGATAGGAGACCACAAAGGAAGCAATGTGGAGGCAGGCAATGACAAACTACCTCTCAGTGTCTGTTGCCTTGGAAACCCATGAGAAGAAAATATTGGATTTATATCCCGCCCTCCACTCCAAATCTCACAGTCTCAGAGCAGCTCACAATCTCCTTTCTTTTTCTCCCCCACAACAGACACCCTGTGAGGTGGGTGGGGCTGAGAGAGCTCTCCCAGAAGCTAAGAACATAAGAGAAGCCATGTTGGATCAGGCCAATGGCCCATCCAGTTCAAC
The DNA here is from genome assembly GCF_032191835.1 of Heteronotia binoei. Classification (NCBI taxonomy): domain Eukaryota; kingdom Metazoa; phylum Chordata; class Lepidosauria; order Squamata; family Gekkonidae; genus Heteronotia; species Heteronotia binoei. The sequence goes on from NC_083223.1 coordinate 262,238,297, forward strand.
ACTCTGTGTCACACAGTGACCAAAAAAAACCAAGTGCCATCAGGAGGCCCACCAGTGGTGCCAGGACACTAGAAGCCCTCCCACTGTGCCCCACAAGCACCAAGAATACAGATCATCACTGCCCTAGATAGAGTTCCAACAGTATGCTGTGGCTAATAACCACTGATGGACCTCTGCTCCATATGTTTCTCCACTCTCCTCTTGAAGCTGTCTATGCTTGTAGCCGCCGCCGTCTCCTGTGGCAGTGAATTCCATGTGTTAATCACCCTTTCAAGGACAACTGCGAGAGCTATGGCTAACCCAAGGCCATTCCAGCAGCTGCAAGCAGAGGAGTGGAGAATCAAACCTGGTTCTCCCAGATAAGAGTCCGCGCACTTAACCGCTACACCAAATTGAGGAGTTGCTGTGGGTTGGCTGTGATTTGACGGCCATTTCAACCACCTCCATAGCCCATTTTGCTTCCTCCTGCTCTCTCAGCCTCTTTGTATCGAATTCAAAAGCAGCTTCTGGAATCGGCCGCAACAGGCCCCGGCCTGGCCTGACTTTACTGCTGGAGCCTTACATTAAAAGGGGCCTGTTCTCTCGCTTCCCTCCCCAGCAACCTATTAACAAGCTCTGCAGGCAGGCGGAGATCAGAGGCTGGGAGGATATTTTTACGGGCAGCTTTGATTGCCACTGAATTGTGGGTCGCCGTAAAAAGCATAACGGCTAATAAAAATCGCAGCAGCTGCACTTTTGTGCTTCGTCCAGATGTTCCCCAAAGGGCCTTGGGAGGAATCTCTCTCCTCTCGTGGACGGGAAGAAGAAGAAGAATCTGGCGGAGGCAGCCTCTTGCCTTTCTGTGAGGGCTCCCGAGGCACCCAAACGGCCAGCTACATCTTGGCTTCTTCAAACAGGCTACTTGGCCCCCTGGACTTCAGAAAATGAGGGTCCAGCAGGCGGTGGTGCTGGCTGCACAAGCCATAGCTGATTAAAGCTTCATGAAGAGCAGCTGGGTTTTGTCCTGTAGAGCAGCGGTCCCCAACCTCCGCTCCGTGGACCGGTCCCGATCTGTGGCCTGTTAGCAACTGGGCTGTGAGTGGCATAATTATTTCGTTATATATTACAATGTAGTAAGAAGAACCCATTGGATTTATATCCTGCACTCCACCCCGAGTTTTAGAGTCTCAGAGCAGCTCACAATCTTCTGTCCCTTCCTCCCTCACAACAGACACCCTGTGAGGTAGGTGGGGCTGAGAGAGCTCTCCCAGAAGCTGCGCTTTCAAGGACAGCTCTGCCAGAGCTATGGCTGACCCAAGGCCATTCCAGCAGCTGCAAATGGAGGAGTGAGGAATCAAACCTGGTTCTCCCAGATAAGAGTCCGCACACTTAACCACCACACCAAACTAATAGAAATAAAGTGCACAATTGTATCATCCTGAAACCATCTCTCTCCCACCCCTCACCCCTGTCTATAGAAAAACTGTCTTTCACAAAACCGGTTCCTGGTGCCAAAAAGGTGGGGACCGCTGTTGTAGAGTATGCTTATGTACCCAGGTGCTGTACATTCTCTTCCTTGAAAGGTGTAGAGCAGGGGTGTCAAACATGCAGCCCAAAGGCCAGATCAGGCCCCCAGAGGGCTCCTATCAGGCCCATGGGCAACTCACTGTCACCTGCTTCCTTCTGTCTCTCTCTTGCTTCTTTCTGCATCACAGCTTGCTTTGCCAGGCTTGCTGAATCACACAGGAGCTACAGAGAAAAGTCTCTATTTTCTCCACACTGGCGGACCAGCACACAAAGCAGCTTATGTACAAAAGCTCGCAATGCCCAGCCATTTTGTGTTTTCCCCTGGGTCTTAGGCTCAAAGCATTGACTGTGAGATTTCTGTAATGAATGTCAATAAATCCAAAGTAGGTTTGCAGCTTACGGGCACACACTTGAACATCACCTAAACAACCTACTCGAGATGGCTACAGCACAGGCATTGTCTCGAGTTTCCATTACATTTTATGGCATTACATTTTATGGCACACATGGCCTGGCCCGAGAACATCCAATTTATGTCAGATCCAACCCTCATAACAAATAAGTTTGATACCCTTGGTGTAGAGCAGGGCTCGGGAGCCACACGTGGCTCTTTCACACATACTGTGTGGCTCTCAAAGCCCTTGCCACCCCATTGGCCAGCTTGGAGACGGCATTTCTCACTTAAAATCACTTGCCAAACCAAGCCAGTTAATGGCTTGAAGAATCCATTTAAAGTTAAAGTTGCTTTCTTCCACCTCTCCCTCCCTCCTCCCTCCCTGTCTTGCTGCTCTCAAACATTTGACTCTTCTGTTAAGCAAGTTTGGCCACCTCTGGTGTAGAGCTTGGTTCATGGTGGCATAACTTCTGACCCAAGAAAAGCTAACTTGGCACCTATGAATTGGCAAAACATTTTTTTTTTAATGCTGTGAAGTTATGATGACCGAATGCGGTTTGCAAGGTGAGAGGCAAGCAGTGGTGGTTTGCCATTGCCTGTCATAAGAACATAAGAGAAGCCATGTTGGATCAGGCCAATGGCCCATCCAGTCCAACACTCTGTGTCACACAGTGGCCATAAGAACAGAAGAGAAGCCATGTTGGCTCAGGCCAGTGGCCCATCCAGTCCAACACTCTTTGTCACACAGTGGCCATAAGAACATAAGAGAAGCCATGTTGGATCAGGCCAATGGCCCATCCAGTCCAACACTCTGTGTCACACAGTGGCCAAAATTTTTTTATATATACACACACACACTGTGGCTAATAGCCACTAATGAACCTCTGTTCCATATTTTTGTCTAAACCCCTCTTGAAGGTGGCTATGCTTGTGGCCGCCACCACCTCCTGTGGCAGTGAATTCCACATGTTAATCACCCTTTGGGTGAAGAAGTACTTCTTTTTATCCGTTTTAACCTGACTGCTCAGCAATTTCATCGAATGCCCACGGGTTCTTGTATTGTGAGAAAGGGAGAAAAGTACCTTTCTCTACTTTCTCCATCCCATGCATTATCTTGTAAACCTCTATCATGTCACCCCGCAGTCGACGTTTCTCCAAGCTAAAGAGTCCCAAGCGTTTCAACCTTTCTTCATAGGCAAAGTGCTCCAGCCCTTTAATCATTCTAGTTGCCCTTTTCTGGACTTTCTCCAATGCTATAATATCCTTTTTGAGGTGCGGCGACCAGAACTGCACACAGTACTCCAAATGAGACCGCACAGCAACCCTGGATGTCCTTGGTGGCCTCCTATCCAAGTACTGACTCCCATCCTTGGGCTGACCCTGCTTGGCTTCTGAGATTTGGCAAGATTGGACTATCTCAGGCTCTTCAGGTCAGGGCAGAGGGGCATACACTTCACATAAGTCCTCCTTCTACTGAGGGTGGAGTTACTAAGGTGCTGTCCTCCAGTGTCTGGAAAGCCTGTTTATTTAAACTTTTTTTTTTAAATCCGCCTTTCCTCTTGGCCCAAGGTGGTTCTGGTTCTGTTCTAATAATGGAACTGGTATCATCGCAGTTACTGCCCAGTTGCTGAATCCTTAAGGACTAGGTAAACAGGGGTAGCAAACTTGTTTAACGTAAAAGCCACATAGAATAAACGTCAGATGTTTGAGAGCCACAAGACATGAACGTCAGATGTTTGAGAGCCGCAAGGCAAGGAAGGAAGGCCAGATAGGGAGGGAGAGGTGGAAAAAAGCAAACTTTAAATGCATTCTCCAGTCTACTGACTGGCTTGGCTTGGAGAAGTGATTTGAAGACTAATGCCTTCTCCAAGCTGGCCAACAGGGCGTTGGGGGCTTTGAGAGCCACAGAATACGTATGAAAGATATATGGCTCCTGAGCCACAGTTCCGCCAGCCCATAAACTGAGATTCAATCTAGTCTTCCATGCCAGTTTTGACACTCTAAGGTGGGGTCCCCAACCTTTTTGAGTCACCTGGCACCCCTGGAATTCTGGGTGGGTGAGCACAGCCACAAAATGGCTGCCACAGGAGGCGGAGACAGTTGTAGCGTGCTGCTGGAGAAGGCGGAGCCACACACAAGGAAATGTTAAAGTGCCAGAGTAAAGAAATAATTTTTGAAAATATGCTGGGGGAAAAACCCAGGAGCTTGAGAGCCTAGAACCCCAAACTGTTGTGGCAGCTGCACTGAAACAACAGTTATTTTAATCTGCAAGGTCAGTCATATCTCCAGCGGCCTCTCAGAAGCCGTGCTGAGGTAAGAGCCGCATTCGGACCCACCCGTTTCCTAAAAAATACTTGTGGACTCCAGGAAAGGTATGGATGGGTACCCACAGGCACTGTGATGGGGACCCTGGTTTTAAGGTATATTCTTTATCACAGTGTTGTTCAGCTTGCCTCTGAGGCCCGACTTCTTACTCAGGGATTCTGCTTTTAATATGCCTGAAAGCAGCCACTTAAAAATGGGCAGAGCTAAATTCTCCCGCAACTTACGAGCCCATAAACATGGGTCAAGCTCTTCAACCAGTACATGGCTAGGTTTGTTTGTTCCACGTCAGTACTCTGAATGGAAGAACACTTCCTGTTAATGGAAGCTTCTTTGCTTGGTCACCTGGAAGAGACATGGAAGAAAATAAGCTTATTTTAGAAGCACAGCCTTGTGGTGCAGAGTGGTAAAGCTGCAGTACTGCAGTCCAAGCTCTGCTCGCAACCTGAGTTCGATCCCTATGGAAGCTGGGTTCAGGTAGCCCGCTCAAGGTTGACTCAGCCTTCCATCCTTCCGAGGTCGGTAAAATGAGTACTCAGCTTGCTTGTGGGGGGGCGGAGTGTACACGACTGGGGAAGGCAATGGCAAACCACCCTGTAAAAAAAAAAAAGTCTGCCGTGAAAACGTGATGCAATGTCATCCCAGAATCGGAAACGACTGGTGGTTGCACAGGGGACGACCTTTACCTTTTTATTTTAGGAGCAGACTTTAGATGCCTTCTGGCTGGAACATCTGTGACTTTGTTTCAAAGGTCAGATCCCTAGTTCTGTGCTCTTCTGTTAAGAGTTGCCAATCTCCAGGTGCAGACAGAGGATTCTCCTGGTTTGGAGGGCGCCCCCCCCCCCCGCTTCAGAATCATCAGAAAGCAGGAGGGGGAAATGTCTGCTGGGCACTCCATTATTCCCTATGGAGACCAATAGGATGTCTGTTGTGGGGGGTGGGGGGAGAGAAGATTGTAAACTGCTGAGACTCTGATTCAGAGGGAAGGGTGGGATATAAATCTACAGTCTTCGTATAAAAGTGTGACTGATAGTCTAATGGGAGCAGTCCACAGATTGGGGTCACACAGGTGCTAAACAAATTTTTCTTTAAATGTAGGAGACTCCCCAGGTTTGCATAAAAATCTGAAATCAAAAATAAAACATGTAGAGAGGCTTAAATCTCCCCACATATGCCAGCCGTAACCTAGGTTGAAGTGGATCATTACCAGAAGCAGTGCCTTTTCCGTTGTGGCACCCCAGCTGTCAAACATTCTCCTCCACAGTTGCTTCCCACATGCTTGAGCATCTGGTGCTAGATGAAGGTATACTTGTTTTCTGAGGCTTGTGTTGAGGGAGTTGCTCACCTGTTTTTGATTTGTTATAAGTAGGGCTTTTTTGTAGCAGGAACTCCTTTGCATATTAGGCCACGCTCCCAATGTAGCCAATCCTCCAAGAGTTTACAGGGCTCTTAGTACAGGCCCTATTGTTAAGCTCTGGGAGGATTGGCTACATCAGGGATGTGTGGCCCAATATGCAAAGGAGTTCCTGCTACAAAAAAAGCCCAATTGTAAGTCTTTGTTTTTAATCTTTCATAATGTGTTTAAAAAGGTAAAGGTAGTCCCCTGTGCAAGCACCAGTCGTTTCTGACTCTGAGGTGACGTTGCTTTCACAACGTTTTCACGGCAGACTTTTTTACGGGGTGGTTTGCCGTTGCCTTCCCCAGTCATCAACACTTTCCCCCCAGCAAGCTGGATACTCATTTTACCAACCTCAGAAGGATGGAAGGTTGAATCAACCTGGAGCCGACTACCTGAACCTAGCTTCCGCCGGGATCGAACTCAGGCCATGAGCAGAGCTTAGGACTGCAGTACTGCAGCGTTACCACTCTGTGCCTCAGGGCAATTCATAATGTATTAGAGGCCTGTTTTTAATTTTGGTTTGAATTTGTGTAGGAAAAAAGGAGGAAAGGTCCCCTGTGCAAGCACCAGCCGTTTCCGACTCTGGGGTGAGGTTGCTTTCACAACGTTTTCATGGCAGACTTTTTACGGGGTGGTTTGCCATTGCCTTCCCCAGTCATCTACACTTTCCCCCCAGCAAACTGGGTACTCATTTTGCCGACCTCGGAAGGATGGAAGGCTGAGTCAACCTGGAGCCGGCTACCTGAAAACCCACCTTCCTGCAGGGATCGAATTCAGGTCGTGAGGAGAGTTTAGGATTGCAGTACTGCAGCTTTAACACTCTGCACCACGGGGCTCTTGAATTTGTGTAACCCTGCTTCAAATGGAATTTTTCTTAGTAGTGTTTATGGGGATAGACTACTACTGTACATGGAGGTTGAGGATTGTAGCAGTCTTTGACTTTCGTCATGCATTTATCTCCATGCTAAACCACTTCCCTCCAGCCCTTCCCTCTCAGCGAAAGGCTCAAGGCTTACAGAGTGTCACCTATCAGAGCATCTAAGGAACTCATCCTGTTGTGAATGCAGACCTTTTCCTCCGTGACTCCCACTGCTGTGTGGACTTCCTGTCTCAGAAGTTGATCTTAAATGGCCCACTTCCAAATGTCTAACTATAACTCCATGAGCATTGAAAACTTTTCCTTCGGTAGGCTGGGAGTCATTGTGAAACGTGTATGGTGTGAGGGGGAGGATCTACCTCCTTCTGCAAAGGGAGTCCCTTGTGAGCGTCTCTTCCTCTAAAACCGGTTCTAGGAACTGTCCCCGTGCGTAGCCTCTTTTGCTTCCGGAATCTGGGAGTGGCCCAATGCCTTGCTGCAAGGAAGACTTTCTTTTGGGCGGGGGGAGGGGGGGGCTTCAGATCTCAAACACCGATTGTGATATGTCCTGCTAGAGCAGGGGTGGCCAAACTTGCTTAATGTAAGAGCCACATAGAATAAATGTCAGATGTTTGAGAGCCACAAGCTGTGAACATCCAGGGGTGGTTTTGTAGAAAAATAGGTGGTGGAGCTCATGACGTTGTTGATGTTCATTCGCGCAGTCAAGTCCGACTCTGCGACCCCACGAACAAAGTCACGCCAGGCCCCTTCTGTCTTCCACTATCCTCCAAAGCCTGCTCAGATTCGTGTCTGTTACCTCAGTAACGCTGTCCAGCCATCTCATCTTTTCCGTCCCCTTCTTCTTTTGCCTTCTGTCTTTCCCAGCATCAGGGTCTTTTCCAGTGAGTGCTCCCTTTCCATTGGGTGGCCAAAGGATTTGAGCTTCAGCATCTGACCTTCCAGGGAACGGTCAGGGTTGATTTCCCTCAGGACTGACTGATTGGATCTTCTTGCAGTCCAAGGGACTCTCAAGAGTCTTCTCCAGCACCGCAGCTCAAAAGCATCTATTCTTCTGCGCTCAGCCTTCCTTATGGTCCAACTCTCACAGCCATACATTACTACTGGGAATACCATCACTTTGACTATACAGACTTTTGTTGGCAGGCTTATTACATTACTCATTAGCATATGCCACCCCGCCTTCTAGCCAAAAGCAACCCTATGTAAGAAAGGAGAGCCCTGGGCAACCCAAGCCAACCCAAGCAGGCCTCTCTTGCCTGGGGCTCTCCTGTGCCGCCCCTGCCCCAGTCAAAAGGCTAGCAAGACACCCACTGCCCAAAATCACATAAGAAGTGGAGAAAGATTGGTGTAGGATTCTCTAGGGGTTAAGGAGGGCTGCGGGGGGGGGGGGGGCGTGGCAAAGCCCCTGGTGGCTGGCTGGCTGGCTGCTCTCCTAATCCAGGGATTGTTATGCAGCTGCACCTAGTATTCAATAGACAAGGTAGGGGAGGAAGAAGGCGAACTCTCAGAAAGGTTCAGGAGCTGTGCTCTTGTGAGCTCCTGCTGAATCTGAAGCCTGTGAACATCGCATGTAGGAAGGAAGGCAGACAAATAGATGGGAGGAGAGAGGGAGAGATGGAAAGAAAGCAACTTTAACTTTAAATCCATTCTCCAAGTTGCTGGCTGGCTTGGTTTGGAGAAGTGATTTAAAGAGACAAATGCCTTCTCCAAGCCAGCTGACAGGGCAGTGGGGGCTTCAAGAGCCACACAATATGTGTGAGAAAGCCGCATGTGTCTCCCAAGCCACAGTTTGGCCACCCCTGTGCTCAGGTGTTCCTGCCAGAGGTTCATCTTTCTTGTGGTTTTGCCCCACCTGGGTCTTGTTAACATTGGCCTTTCACTGGTGCTCGAAGTGGAAGGCAATCTGAGCGCTTCTGGTTCGGAGGAGAGCGCTTAAATATTTGTTTTCCCTAATCACCTGTGGCATGCACGGATTAGCTCCAGGCGACCAGGCAGGGAATTTTTTTCTTCTCAAAATCAGTTGGCTGTCTTTTATTGTGACCCTCTAGGCATTTGCAAGCTGAAAGGAGGAGGCTGGAATAATATTAGCAGGAAGTTGTGGAAACGTTGCCCCATCTATGTACAAGTTTCCTTTTGAGACTAGGGCTTGGAGTGGGGCTGCTGTTAATTGAGAGCCACCTAGCTGCGAACAGCACTGATTGGTCAGTGCCTGTGTCTGCTGAGGAAGAGAACTCGCCTCTACTGGAGGCAGCTTCCAGATTCAAAGTTTCAGGGGTGGGCCCCGGTGCCACACCACGTTTGGGCCTGGAGGTGAGGGGTATGGAGTACCCCCAACCCCCCAAACCAGTGGACCGAGGGATGAAGCTGAAAGCAAAGCTCAGACACAGATGGGTTAGGTGTCAGGGAGGGCAAGCCAAAAAAGAAACAGGAAACCTGCCCCAAATTTGTGGGGAAGGGAAAGTCATGCTATTTTTGATTCTCAGCTAGGGCGGCCAGCCTCCAGGGGTTTAGGTTTATTGGGTTTATTTCCTGCCCTCCCCACCGGAGCAGGCTCAGGGTGACTCACAACTGGTAAAAGCAAAACAATCACATTACTTACATTATAAATTAAAAATTATGGCCAGGAGATCTCCTGGAATTACAGCTGATCTCCAGCCTTCAGAGATTACTTCCCCTGGAGAAAACAGCTCCTTTGGATGGTGGAGTCTTAATTGCATTATATCCCACTGAGGTCCCTCCCCTCCCTAGGTTTCATCCCCAAATCTCCAGGAGTTTCCTAACCCAAAGTTGGCAACCCGTTTGGCAGCTGAGGGTGAGAAGCAGAGCTTCTCCTCATCTTTTCAGTAGGGTTGCCAGCTCTGGGTTGGGAAATACCTGGAGGTTGGGGGGGGCGGAGCCTGGGGAGGGCCTGCAGCAGGGTATCATTCTTCAGAGCCCACCCCCTAAAGCGGCCATTTTTTTCCAGAGGAATTGATCTGGGCTGCCTGGAGATCCACTGTTAATAGCAGAAGATCTCCAGGTGCCACCTGGAAGTTGACAATGCTACTTTTAAGGTATATTTGTCTTTCCCAAGTGTAGACAGATTTGGCTTCAAACGTATTGAGGGCTAGCAACTTGGAGCCGTGTTTCGCAGCGCTGTTTGAAAATGTAACCCCAGGACACTAATTTGCTTGTCTTTTGAATCTGAGCCACCGCCTGCGATATCTTTGGTGGGGAAAGGCGCCCTTCACATGATCAGGTTCCCGATGTTTGCTGAACCTGAAAGTGGGGAGATCCCAACTGGGCATCGGTGTAGTGCAGGGGTGGCCAAACTTGCTTAATGTAAGAGCCACACAGAATAAACATCAAATGTTTGAGAGCTGTAAGACATGAATTTCAGATGTGGAAGGAAGGAAGATGGGGGGAAGGTGAGGTAGAAAGAAAGCAACTTTAATTTTAAATGCACTCTCCAAACTTCTGTTCCGGAGAAGTGATTTAAAGAGAGAAACAGGGGTGGCCAAACTGGCTGACAGGATGGTGGGGCCTTCAAGAGCCGCACAATATATGTGAAAGAGTCACACGTGGCCCCCGAGCCTCAGTTTGGCCACCCTCGCCGTAGCATGTTCTTGGCTTGGGAAGAACATTCCCTAGCAAGTCCATGGTGTCTGGGGCGGGGTGGGGGAGCTTCACAACGCCAACCTTTTATATAACCGCTGGTCCTTTTTCTTCTCCCCCTCCCCACAGTTGTGGGGCGGGGAGAGAAGGAGGCTGGAAGAAGACAAAGCCAGGCAGTGTTGTCTGGAGAGGTTCCCACAAAGACCTCCCGGGGGTAGTTCTGTCGCCTCTTTGAGAGCCGTTGGAAGGGTAGAAAAGGAGGGAAGGCTAAGGGCCCTGTCAAGGGGCACATTAGAATGGTCCTGCTGCCACTCGTAAAACTTGGTGGAAGGCGTTCACATTTGTACCAGGCTGAAGCCACAGAGGGTAGCTGGCCAGCCCCCATGGGGGAGTGTTCCCTGTTCGTCCTTTGTCAGCTTCTCGTACTGCTTCAATATGCGTTTGTAAGAGCTCGGTGGTTTCTCACAGCCAAGGCCTGTGGAACGGAATTGGGAGGCAGCCTTCCAGTTGCTCCCAAAGGCTTGCTTTTTTAGACTACGGGGCGGGGGGGGGGGGGGCGAGATCTGACCTTGGAAAGGAGCTCTTTGCCTGTTTCTGCATTAGTGGCTGTTGTGAGTGCACCTTAGGACTCTGACCTGAAGCAGTGACTCACTCAGGGGTGCAACAGGCAGTCTCCTCAGGGCAGGAAATTCTGTGGCATCTCTGTCGCTGGATGCCTAAGGCTTGGTGGAAATTGGTGTAGAGCAGAGGTGGCCAGTGTAGCTCAGGAGCCACATGTGGCTCTTTCACCCATACTGTATGGCTCTGGAAGCGTCCACTGCCCTGTTGACCAGCTTGGAGAAGGCATTTCTCTCTTTGGATCACTTCGCCAAGCCAGTCAGCGACTTGGAGAAAGCATTTAAAGTTAAAGCTAAAGTTGCTTCCTTTCCACCTCTCCTTCCCTCCTTCTTCCCTATCTATTTGCTTTTCCTCCCTTCCTTCCTCCCCTCGTGGCTTTCAGACATCTGACATTTATTCTGTGTGGCTCTTACATTAAGCAAGCTTGGCCACTCCTGGTATAGAGGTACCGAAAGTTTCCGACCCAGAGCCCGGGTGCAGCAGGGAGTCTCCTTAGGGCAGGAAATTCTGTTGCATCTCTAACTGGATGACTAAGGCACTGTGAACGTAGCATGGGAAGCTCGGTGCAGAGGTACAGAAGAGGCTGCTTTTCTGCCTGTACTTGAAGCGTCTGTTTCTCAATGCACCCCAATACGAACCAGTGCAGATACACTTCCTGTTCTACAGAAGAAAATTCATGCTGTCTTCAGAATTCCCAAACAGCTCGATGTGCCTCCATCTTCTGTATTCAGCCACTGAGCTTCTAGGCTGATTCCCAAGGCTGATGTGTAAAGCCTAGTAATTTCAGCATCTATCAGTTTTTTATTTATTGGTACCCTGCATTCTCTCACCACTAGGGACCCAAAAATGGCTTACGCAGTTGGGTCTTAGCATTTTTATTCTCACAACAACTCCGTAAGGGAGGTTAGGTTGAGTGTGTGACTGGCCCAAGGTTACCCAGCCAGCTTCCATGGCACGAGTGAGGATTCTAACCTGGGTCTCCAAGATTGTCGTCCTAACAGCCACTGCACCACACAGGGCCTGGGCCTGTGCAGCCATCCAAAGCGCATGTGACACGATGCGGCTCTGTCTCTTGGTATGGCAATAGTAGGAACAGAGACCAGGATGACGAGGAAAATCTTGAATGCCAAGGCAAAACTGCATGGGGGGGGGGGGGGGGGAGAGAAGGAAGTAAAAAAACCCACAACCCAAAACTCCCCAGTTCGCTTGTGACTGTTGATCATGATGAACTGTTTGCAAACTGGGTAGGCTTCACTAGGGAGAAAAGTAGGCATTGGTACACTTTAATGGTCCAGGGCATGGGGCGCCAACGTGGTGCATTATGGTGCCCGCCAATACCCTTCCTGGTGCCCACCCAGTGGGGCTAGGTAGGGCCTTTGCCCGGCAAGGCTTCTGATTGGCCGTGCATATTTTTGCTTTGGCAGCAGCTGCCGGAGCAACACAAGAAATCTTTGCTGTGAGACCGAAGCTAAACTGTTGGAACCATTTTGTGGCTGGCTCCACCTCCTTTGGCAGCCATTTTGTGGCTGTGTTTACAACACCGTGTCAGAATTCCAGAGGACCCCTGGTTTAGGGAAGTATGGTCTCAGTTGCTGGCTTAACTCACCTGCAGCTGAAGTGAAGTGCATTGGTTTGGGGAGGGGTTTCCCTGTCAATTTACTCCGGTGCCTAGATCACTCTAGTCCAGTTGGGGTTGGAATAGATTGTCCTGGGGGTCCCTTCCAACTCTATGATTCTAGGCCCCCTTGGCTAGCATATCTGCATAGCTGCTGGCAGGCTAAAGGTAGAGGCCGCACATCCCTGAGGTCATTCTGCCTATGCTTTGGAGTACTGTGTCCTCTTTCTAATTCCAAATAGCAGGCTTGAGTACCAGGCTTGTATTGTGTATGTACAGCAACATAGAAGAAAGGAGAGAAAGAAAAGCATCGGGGCTAGGGAAGGTTAAAAGCAAGCTTCCTCTCTGCTCACCTGGAGGCAATTTCCACTCACCCCAGGTGAATATCTGTTTGCAAGTCTGGTAGTGCCAACTGGGCCTCTGCCATGTCACTTCTTGGCACAAATGCCCTGCAGGCCATGGAGAGAGCTAGGGTGTGCCAGGACAACAAATGGCGATCTTCCCCACCCACTTGTAAAAGGAGTCCCTCAAAGAAACGCATAAGCCCCAGGGGAAAAGGGGCGTTTAACCGCTCCCATAGAAACCTCCCATTTTTCAAAACCACCGTGTTAGTAAAATGCATTACTGGGCTGGTGGACTGCAGCCATTAAGGGTATTTGTGCACATGGGCGTGTTGCACAGTTGTGGACTAGCTTCTGACCTGGCTTAAAACATGCACGTTTTATCTGTCTGCTGTTTTCACATTAGGCCTTTGCTTTCCCCCCCCCCTCCCTGGGCTATTTTTGGTGGAAGGGTAGCCGCTTGAGGCTAAGGGCTAGGAAAGGAAGCTTTCCACGTTTGCTCAGCCAGTTCAGAGTTTGCAGCATTTGATAGGAAACTTCCCGGGGGCTGGATAAGCCAGCTTCTGCAGGAAGAGGCAGGCGCAGCCTCTCTGCTGTGGTTTGGGGCCGGAATGGGGCTTCCTAGGTCTGGATTAAACTAGCAAATTGGTACAAAAAGATCTTCCCTGTGTCTCGATAGGGTTATGTTCCTGTTGCCTGTCTCTGGGGAGAGGCTGGTCCAGTGTCCTGCTAAGATAGGATGAGAAATCTGCTTGAAACTCGACCTGGGGCTTATTTTAGGTCCCTTTCTGCATTCTCTAGGCCAGCAGTCCCCAACCTTTTTGGCACCAGGGACCAGTTTTGTGGAAGACAATTTTTGCAGGGACCAGGGGGTGGGGTGGATGGTTTTGGGATGATACAATTGTGCACTTTATTAGTTTGGTGTGGTGGTTAAGTGTGTGGACTCCTTTATCTTCTCTTCTACTGAATTAAGATCTATTAGCACCTTAATGTTAATTTTAATGTAACTGCATATTAATTTTACTGTTTTATGTGATTTTATTATATTGTATTGCATTCCTATGTTGTGAGCCACCCTGAGCCTGCTTGTGCGGGGAGGGCGGGATACAAATAAAAAGTTATTATTATATTATTATTATTATTATTATTATTATCATCATCATCATCATCATCTGGGAGAACTGGATTTAATTCCCCATTTCTCCACTTGTAGCTGCTGGAATGGCCTTGGGTCAGCCATAGCTCTGGCAGAGCTGTCCTTGAAGGGACAGCTTCCGGGAGAGCTCTCTCAGCCCCACCCACCTCACAGGGTGTCTGTTGTAGGAGAGAAACGTAAAGGAGATTGTGAGCTACTCTAAGACTATGAAATTTGGAGTGGCGGGCAGGATATAAATCCAATGTCTTATTATTATCATTACATTGTAATATATAATGAAATAATTATACTTGCTAACATTGTAATATAATGAAATATAATTGCTAACAGGCCACGGACCGATACTGGTCCACAGATCGGGGGTTGGGGACCCCTGCTCTAGGTTTCCGATATACAAAACAGGCACTGCACCCCTGAGCCACAACATCTTGGACCCAAGAAGAGACAGAGCTTGGAGTCCAACAACTGAATTCTGAACATGGTGGGGATTACATACATCGATGTACCAGAGCTCTCAGAGGTGGTCCCTGAAAAGGCGACTTTAGGGCACATGGTTTTGAGTCTCAGAAAGTGTATTAAAGGTTTGATATCACAGGTAGCTTTTTTTTTTTAACCTGCCTACATCTCTGTTGCTATGGCTCTGTGGAAGACCTTCAGCTTGGCATGCAGAAGGTCCCAGGTTCAGTCTCTGGTATCGCCAGCAGGAGCATCAGGCTGTAGGTTGTTTGAAGACCTCTACCTGAGACCCTGGAGAACCGCTGCCAGTCAGAGTGGGGCATGGCTGTTAAGTGAGGGGGCCTGGCCTCAAGATGACCCACCTTAGCTACGGGTCCAGTCAAGACAGATCTTAATGGACCAATAGTAGGCTACAGTATAAACAGGGCTTTTTTTGTAGCAGGACTCCTTTGCATATTAGGCCCCACCCCCTGATGTAGCCAGTCCTCCAAGAGCTTACAGGTCTCTTAGAACAGGGTCTACTGTAAGTTCCAGGAGGACTGGCTACATCGGAGGGTGGGGCCTAATATGCAAAGGAGTTCCTGCTATTAAAAAAGCCCTGAGTATAAGGCCGTTACATCCATGTTCATACACATTCATCACTGGTGTTTGGGAATCTGGAGCTATCTAATGGCGGTTCTCTGTGTCTCTCTAGCATCACTTCTACAGACATCTACACACACCATGGCAAACAGAGGACCAGCCTATGGCCTCAGCCGGGAGGTTCAGCAGAAGATCGACAAGCAGTATGACCCTGAACTGGAGCAGATCTTGATCCAGTGGATCATGGCACAGTGTGGCCCAGAGATCGGGCAGCCGCAGCCCGGCAAGGATGAGTTTCAGAAATGGCTGAAAGATGGCACAGTAAGAATTTTCCTTTGCTAGCTTTGAAGGGTTAGCAGTGCCGTGGGAGGTTTGGGGGGGGACGTGCCTTAAATCATCCTCTTGTGCGTAAAAAGCAAGGACTTACGGAAGGTTTGAAAGACAGGTTTCCACTCTTTCCACTCCCTTTCCAGATGTTCAGGGAAAGTGCTGCCAATTTGCAGCTGACTTACGGTGACCCATAGGGTTTTCTAGGCAAGAGATGTCCAGAGGTGGTTTGCCGTTGCCTGCCTCTGCACAGCGACCCTGGGCTTCCTTGGTGGTCTCTCATCCAAGTGCTAACCAGGGCCAACTCTGCTTAGCTTCTGAGAGCTGGTGAGCTTATAGATCCAGAGGAGGTAGCCGTGTTAGTCTGTTGCTACAAAATAGTGAAGAGACCAGTAGCATAAAAACACAAGAGAAGCCATGTTGGATCATGCCAATGGCCCATCTTGTCCAACACTCTGTGTCACACAGTGGACAAAAACCCTAGGCTCCATCAGTGGGGCCAGGACACTAGAAGCCCTCCCACTGTGCCCCCCAAGCACCAAGAATACAGAGCCTCACTGCCCTAGACAGAGAATTCCATCTATACCCTGTGGCTAATAGCCACTGATGGACCTCTGCTCCATATATTTCTCCAATCCCCACTTGAAACTGGCTATGCTTGTAGCATCATTAAGACTTAACAAATTTTGTTGTAGCATAAGTGTTTGAGAATCACAGCTCTCTTCATCAGATGCATCTGACAAAGAGACCTGTGATTCTCGAAAGCTTATGCTGCAACCAAATTGGTTAGTCTTAAAGGTGCTACTGGACTCTTTATCAATGAGATCAGGCTAGCCTGGGCCACCCAGGCCAAAGCACAGACTTGGTAGTGTTCCAGAAAACCTTATATGAGCAGAACTAATGGACTAAACTTCTAGGTTAGCCTGATTTTGTCTGATCTCAGAAGCTAAGCAGTGTCAACCCTGGCCAGCCTTTGGAAGGGAGACCACCAGGGTCAGGACACCGAGGCAGGCAATGGCAAGCCACCTCTGAACGTGTCTTACTTTGTAAATCCCATAAGGTCACCTTAAGTCAGCTATGAGTTGACAAGCAAAAAAAACAGAAAAAAGGACTAAAGATGGTTGCATATGCACCAAGGGTAGTTTCTCAAGCCACTGTTCAATCTTCAAGTGCATGCAGCCAATTAAAAAGCTCCTTTTCTGGAAGTAGGGGGATATGTCACGGATCAGTGGACTTGGTTTGTTACAGCCCCAAAAACCCATAGCTGAGGCCTGCTGCCGTATGAAATGTGCATTCGCCCTGCATAGCAAACAAACAGAACTAGGAAAGTCTGAATCCCTGCCCGCAGACCTTTGTGGTCTGCCAAAAAAGAGCTAGAAAACTTGCATTTGATTTTTACTGCCGTTTAGCAATCATTCTTAGAAACATCATTTCATACGGCCCTGTCGTAAGACGCAGGTTCACCTGCATGCGCTCTTGTGAGTCATAAATTCTTTCCTGAGATTATGCAAGTGGAATCGAGTGCCACGATGCTCTTGCTGGCTCCAGCAAGGATGCAGTAGAACACACCCATTTGCCTTGGCTACGCTTTCCCCGTGCAGAGTTTTATCTCCCTTTTTGTCTGGTGGAGCCTCAGAAGCAAATGTTGGCACATTGCTAGCCATGAGGACTGGAAACCCTAATGCCCTTCTAAATAAAACTTCCAGCTGTGTCGTGGTACTAATTTGGTATAGTCTTTTAATGCAAGAGCCCAGTGGCGCAGAGTGTTAAAGCTGCAGTACTGCAGGCCTAAGCTGCTCACGACCTGAGTTCGATCTCCGGCAGAAGCTGGGTTTTCAGGTAGCCGGCTCGAGGCTGACTCAGCCTTCCATCCTTCCAAGGTTGGTCAAACGAGTGCCCAGCTTGCTGGGAGGAAAGTGTAGACGACTGGGGAAGGCAATGGCAAACCACCCCGTAAAAAGTCTGCCGTGAAAACATTGTGAAAGCAACGTCACCCCAGAGATGGAAACGACTGGTGCTTGCACAGGGGACCTTTCCTTTCCCCTTTAATGCAAAGCACACACGGCAACAGCTGTGTCATTGGCGACCAAGATCAAGTTAACTTATGCCATAGTATTCCCCATCGCTTTGTATGGGTGTGAAAGCGGACAGTGACTCAAGTTGACAGGATTGCTTTGAAATGTGGTGTTGGAGGAGAGTTTCATGGATACCTGGGACTGCCAAAAAGACAAATCGGTGGATTCTAGATCAAATCAAGCCTGAGTTCTCCCTAGGAACTAAAATGAATAAACTGGGGCTTATTCTACTTTGGTTACATCACTGGAAGAAAGAACCCGCTGTCAAAAATACAGTAATGCTAGGGAAGGGGGAAAGTAGCAGGAAAAGACCAACATGAGATGGATGGGCTCTTTAAGAAGCCAGGGCCCTCAGTTTGCACACCTGAGCAAGGCTGTTAAGGATAACATGTTTTGGAGGCCATTAATTCACAGGGTCACCTTGTCATAATTGATTTGACAGCACATAATGCACGCGCACACACCCACGCAGCCCTATTTCGCTTATATGGTTAGGTGGCATGGGTCATTGCGGAAGGGACTTAAATTCTCTGAGTGGGTGTAGTAGGGTCTTGCCTGGCTGCCAGCAGGGGACCATAGAGTTTTTTCTTTAACCAAAATGCTAGAGCGTCCCCATGTAACGTGCCTGGTGTGATTACATCACTTCCAGGTGATGTAATCGTGCCTGGCATGTTGGGTGCTGGTGGAGCTCTTCGGGGGTGGGGCTCAACCCGCCGGCCAATCCCGTGCTGGGGAGGGGGGCGTTGGAGGCCCTGAAATCGGGGGGACCCCTGCTCCCAGCGGGAGGTTGGGAACCCTAGTGTAGGAAGAGGGGCAAAGGTAATGAGATGGAATGGCAGCCTCTCTGAATCCCTGCCCAGGTGCTGTGTAAGTTGATCAACAGCCTGTACGCCAAAGGCCAAGGCCCTGTGGCCAAGATCCAGCCTTCCACCATGGCCTTCAAGCAGATGGAGCAGATCTCGCAGTTCCTGAAGGCGGCAGAACATTACGGCATCCTCGCCACCGACATATTCCAGACGGTGGACCTGTGGGAAGGTAAGGCCAGCTTTGGGGGAAGGGAGAATCCAAGCCATCTAGAGCAGGGGTGTCAAGCATGCAGTTCAGGGGCTGAATCAGGCCCCCGGAGGGCTCATATCAGGCTCCAGAGCAACCGGCTGTCATCTGCTTCCTTCTCCCTATATCTTGCTTCCTTCTGCATAACAGCTTGCTTTGCCAGGCTTGCTCAATTGCACAGGAGCTACGGAGCAACGCCTCTGTTTTCTCCATTGATTGAGGCTCCTCCCTTGGGGAGAAGGGGGAAAGGGAAAGCTTGCTTTGCCAGGCTCTCTCAATCACATGGCGGAGCTACTGAGCCAAGCCTCTCTTCCTTCTATTGGCTGAGGCTCCTCCCCCTCCTGGTCACCTGGAGAAGGAAGGAAAGAGCCAGAGCTTCCTTTGCCCAGTTCCCTGGCTCCCATGGGAGAAATACAAAGAAAGCATCTTTAAGATCAATGAGTGCTAATGTTTTAAGCATGTTTTAATTTTAATTTTTAAAAAAATATATATTTGTGTTTGTGTTCTTTATAAAATTTATATCTCTGCTACCTAATCTTAAATAGGCCTAGCCCGACATGGCTTGGCCCAACCCGACATGACCCGGCCCAATAAGGTCTCATTTATGTCAGATCCGGCCCTCATAACAAATGAGTTCGACACCCCTGGTCTATTGAACTCTGAAGGGACAGCCCTGTTAAGTTTATTCCAGCACGAGCTTTTGTGAATCACAGTTCCTGTCTTCAAATGCTGTGAAAAGGAAATTGTTCTGCAAGTTTTTTAAAGAAGGAAATGACCTAGGCCTTTAAAAAATCTTCAGAATTATTTCCTTCCATACAGTTTGAAGGAGTGAGCCCCTGGCTTGCAAAATCAAGATCGGAGGGAGAGGCCATCCCGACTGTCCCAGCAATCAAAGATTTGGTGGGTAGGAGAGGAAGGGCCTTTTTGCTGTCTGCCCCACATTTTTGGAACAGCCTCCTCAGGGATCTGCTCCTGCCCCCCTCACTTCCAGTCTTCAGAAGACAGCTGGATGGTTTTATTTAAGGCTGAATTTAGCTATATTTACTAGCAGTCCCGAGTTGTGATTTTAAATTTTGGGGGTTTTAATGTTTTTAATGTATTTTATTCTGTTCTTTTTTAAAAAAATATGTAAGCTGCCTTGAGCTCCATAAAGAAGAGAGGCAGCTGATGCTTTAAGTAAAGAAACATACATGCTGGAATAGATGTTGGTCTTTAAGGTGTCCCTGGACTACTGTTTTCTTTTTTGGGACATGGTCCAAAGAATGCCTCTGTACTATGGTATTTTGAAGACTTCAGAGGTGAACTGAGAGGGCCAGTTTGGTGTAGTGGTTAAGTGTGCGGACTCTTATCTGGAAGAACTGGGTTTGATTATCCACTTCTCCACCTGCAGCTGCTGGAGTGGCCTTGGGTCAGCCATAGCTCTCGCAGAGTTGTCCTTGAAAGGGCAGTTTCTGTCAGAGCGCTCTCAGCCCCACCCACCTCCCAGGGTGTCTGCTGTGGGGGAGGAAGAGCCAGTTTGGTGTAGCCAGTTTGGTGTAGTGGTTAAGTGTGCAGACTCTTATCTGGGAGAACCGGATTTGATTCCCCACTCCTCCACTTGCACCTGCTAGCATGGCCTTGGGTCAGCCATAGCTCTGGCAGAAGTTGTCCTTGAAAAGGCAGCTGCTGTGAGCCCTCTTTAGCCCCACCCACCTCACAGGGTGTTTGTTGTGGGGGAGGAAGGCAAAGGAGATTGTGAGCTGCTCTGAGACTCTTCGGAGTGGAGGGCGGGATATAAATCCAATATCTTCTTCATCTTCTTCTAAAGGAGATTGTGAGTTGCTTTGAGACTCTGAGATTCAGAGTGGAGGGCAGGATATAACTCCAATATCATCATCATCAACTATGTGAATCATTGCTGATGTGCTTGCTTGTTCAGAGTTTGCATTGACATGTGGAGGCCCCAATTTGAATGGGTAAAAGGAGGCTTAAGTCACTCTCCCGTGTTCTTTCCCTGTTGGGAGATGTCCCCAGGAGCTGCTGTTCATCCTAGGGGGAATTTGCATTTTATTCCAGCTCAACATTAGGAGGAACTTCCTGACCGTTAGAGCGGTGCCTCAGTGGAACAGGCTTCCTTGCGAGGTGGTGGGCTCTCCTTCCTTGGAGGTTTTCCAACAGAGGCTAGATGGCCATCTGACAGCAACCCTGTGAATTTAGGGAGAGGTATTTGTGAGTTTCCTGCATTGTGCAGGGGGTTGGACTAGATGACCCTGGAGGTCCCTTCCAACTCTATGATACTATGAGTTTAAACCTGCTTGGAATGGCTCTCCCCCGTTTCTAACCTCTCCTCCCTCAATGAAAGCCCCCTGAATCCCTGAATAGGCAGCACTTTAGCTAGATTCCGTTTGTTCCATGACCATAGACAGTCTTATTGCTTATCACTGTCTCTGATGGAACAATCAGGCAGGTTTGTCATTTTGCTGACGTCTGTTTGCCCATTCAAGGTTACTGGAACTGGATGTCTGCCTTTCAGAGCTGGTGAAATTGGCTACCCTTTCACTTTGTGAATGGCTGGAAGATGGGTAGGGGTGTGTAGGGTAGCTAATGCAGAAAGGGTGGGGTATCTTTAGTGAAAATGCTGCTTTGGTTCAGTGGAAGGGTGATATTGGCTAGTATGTGGCAGAGGGTAGCCAGTGGGCTGTCCTTGGCTAGGGGTGTCAAACTCATTTGTTATGACGGCCAGATCTGACATAAATGAGACCTTGTCAGGTCAGACCATGTGGGGCTGGGCCGTGTGTGTTCCTATTGAAGATTAGGTAGCAGAAATAGAAACTTTATAAAGGACACAGACAAACAGAAGGGGTTTTTTAAAACTTAGAACATGTTTAAAACATTAGCACTCGTTAAAGGTGCTTTCTTTGTATTTTTTCCATGGAATCCAGGGAACCAGGCAAAAGAAGCTCTGGCTCTTTCCTCCCTTCCCCAGGGGGACCAGGAGAGAGCCTCAGCCAACAGAAGGAAGAGAGGCTTGGCTCAGTAGCTCTACTGTGCAGTTGAGAGGCCTGGCAAAGCAAGTTCTGCCTCCATCCCAAGGGAGGAGCCTCACCCAATGGAGTAAATAGAGGTTTGGAAGCAGATGCTCGGGGGCCTGATAGGAGCCCTCCGGGGACCTGATTTGACCCTTGGGCCACATGTTTGACATCCCTGTCCTTGGTGCTAGCTGCCTTTCACTTGTAGAGCTTGCTGGGGGGTATGCATGTGTTTATTAAAAGAACTAGAAGAATGCGAGACTTCTCGTAAGTAGGGAGAGACTAATTTTGCAGAAGTTTCTGAAATTAAACTCTTGAATATGTGCAACGGATTGTGGCCCAAGTGATTATTGTGGAACTGCTTCTGCCAGAGGGCAACCTAAATTAGTCACTGCTAGGTTGCTCTGGTCTGATAAGGTTAATCTATTTCCTTGATTGGTAAGGTTAATCTATTTCCTCTGAATGCCCAGCCTTCACTTTAAAAGTCTCTAACCCCTTTTCCTTGTGGAGAAATAAGGGGAAAGGCAACCAGGAGTTTCTCTTAAGTCCCTACCAAAAAAGGATTGAGGAGCTCAGTAAAAATGAAAGTGTGGGGAGTCAGATGAGATAGTCAGTGCTGGAAATTGTTATTGTAGCGCAGCAAACTATGAGGAAACCCAAAGATAGGTTTATTGGGGCAGCCACCTTGAGGGTGCTCAAAAAAACAAACAAACCACTGAATGGCAAACCAAAGCAAAACCTCCAGGCAGAAGCAACTGTTGAGAAAACAGTGAAGCCTGAGGGGAGATGAGAATTTCAGCAGCCTGCCAAATTTGCTTGGTTCAGAATTAGCTGAATTTTCAATAGCCGTGGGAAGAAACCAATCTGCAAAACTTTTGCCAAGGCACAAAACCCTGCTGTATTTATCACTGGGGTGAAGATCTGCCAACAGCATAAAATTATTCTCCAGTCCAACCAAAAATGGTAGCCATTAGGCATGGTTAGCCTGCTTTGCTCCAAGACTAGATGGGCCCATCTGCTGTGACACTGGCCAGTGGAACATCCATGTTCAGAGGCAGCGTACCCTGCCCTCAGCAGCTGGTCTTCAGCTAGGGGATGTCTTGGCCTCCATGTCCAGCTTTAGGTGGCATCTGTGTGGCCAGTGTGGGAACTAGGATGCTGACTTTAATATAAAACTGGCAGATCTCTCCTAGATGGTATTGGGCTTTTGTGCTGCAGTAGTACATGGATGTGTGCTCATCTGTCTAACTTTTCTCCCTCCTTTAGGTAAAAACATGGCCTGCGTGCAGAGGACCCTGATGAACTTGGGAGGCTTGGCTGTTGCAAAAGGCGACGAGTTCTTTATGGGAGACCCCAACTGGTTCCCAAAGTAAGTGTCGATAAAGGGCTTTGCATGCAGTTCTGCGCCATCCATATTCTCTGCTGGTCACTTGTGGAACTTGCTTGAGCCCTGGTTAACTACCTATTGAGGAAAACAGTCTTGTTACCCCCATCAGGCAGTTCTGTAGCCACAAGCCCTGGAAAGGCTGTTTCTGTATTTAGTGGTCTCTAACCCTTTTTCCTTATGGAGATATAAAGGGAAAGGCAGTTGGGGTTTTTTTTCCAGGTCTCCAACAAAAAGGATTGAGGGGCTCATTAAAAATGAAAGCATGGGGAGTCAGATCAGACAGTCAATGATAGAGACTCTATGGAGTCTCCATAAATCAGCCGCAATTTGACGCCACTTGAAAAGGGCAAAAGTGTCTTGAAGTTACAGAAAAATCCTTAGCCTCAGTACGTGTAAGCCCACGCCCCCTGTTTAAAGGAATTGGGTCGGGGTTAGGGAGGCACTCCATACAGAATGACCTGAGGGGGCTGTGCTTGGGAGCCAGTTTGGTGCAGTGGTTAAGTATGCAGACTCTTATCCAGGAGAACCGGGTTTGATTCCCCTCTCCTCCACTTGCACCTGATGGAATGGCCTTGGGTCAGCCATAGCTCTCACAAAGCTGTCCTTGAAAGGGCAGCTACTGTGAGAGTTCTCTCAGTCCCACCCACCTCACAGGTTGTCTGTTGTGGGGGGAGAAGATAAAGGAGATTGTAAGTCACTCTGAGACTCTGATTCATAGAGAAGGGCAGGTATAAATCTGCAGTCTTCAGCCCTGTGAGGTAGGCCAGTGCTGCTCCCTGCATTGCTGGGGAAGGGCTGGACCTGCCCGGAACTTGCCTAAGTCATCTAGTAGACATGCAGCAGTTGCGATTAGAAACCAGAGAGTTCTTTCCATGGCTTCTCGAGCCCCTTTATATTAAACTAGTGCTCAAGCAAATTTTTTTTTCCATAGGAAAGTGGAGTTCTTTGTGTAGGTGTCTACTGACTGTTGGAGCCTCCACTAGGTTAGCAGGTGGGATTCCCGAAGCTGGGCATGCTGAACAAACCACCTGGGTGTTTACTTGGTCCCTAGGGTGGCCAGCCTCTGGGCAGGGCCTAGAAGATGATACTGGATTTGTATCCCGCCCTTCACTCTGAATCTCAGAGTGGTCACAGTCTCCTTTACCACCCCCCTTCCCCACAACAAACACCCTGTGAGGTAGGTGGGGCTGGGAGAGCTCTCCCAGAAGCTGCCCTTCAAGGACAACTGCTGCGAAAGCTATGGTTGACAAGGCCATTCCAGCAGCTGCAAGTGGAGGAGTGGGGAATCAAACCTGGTTCTCCCAGATAAGGGTCTGCGCACTTAACCACTACAGCAAACTGGCTCACCCAGAGATCTCCCAGAATTACTCCTGATCGCCAAATTACAGAGACCAAACTCCCCTGGAGAAATGGCTGCTTTGGAGGGTGAACTCGAAGGTGTTATACCCCACATTCCTGAGGCTCTGCCCCCAAATCCCCAGGAATTTCTCCAACCCAGAGTTGGCAACCCCTATTATGATCCCTTTGAAACTGAACTAAATACTTAGATTAGAAATTAAGTAAATTTTGGAATACCCTACAAACCAGTTTGAACTCTTTGCAGCATTTGGTGAGATTTGGCTGTGTGCGGTTTTTTTTTTTTTAAACTCTGGTTTTGCAAGAAGTATAAGCCCCCTTGAGAAGAGCCCCGTGATGCAGAGTGGTAAAGCTGCAGTACTGCAGTCCAAGCTCTGCTCACAATCTGAGTTTGATCCTGGCAGAAGCTGGGTTCAGGTAGCCGGCTCAAGGTTGACTCAGCCTTCCATCCTTCCGAGGTCGGTAAAATGAGTACCCAGCTTGCTTGGGGGGGAAGTGTAGAGGACTGGGGAAGGCAATGGCAAACCACCCCGTTAAAAGAAGTCTGCCGTGAGAATGTCATGATGTGACACCCAGAGTCGGAAACAACTGGTGCTTGCACAGGGGAATGCCTTTACCTTTTATAAACCCCGTGGTTCTTTCTCTCCCCCCTCCTTGTTCCTTCAGGAAGTCTCAAGAGAACCGCCGTGCTTTCTCAGAGGACAAGCTCAAAGAAGGGCAGAGCGTCATCGGCCTTCAGATGGGCACGAACCGGGGCGCCTCTCAGGCGGGCATGACGGGCTACGGGATGCCACGCCAGATCCTTTGAGCCCCAGCGCCGCTAGATCCATCCTCTTAACTTTTAAATCTCTCCAAAAGCCTTAAATGGGGGGAGGGGCGCTGTTTGAGGCGTCTTGGTTTCTTTGCGCTCACAATTGCCAGTTTGTGCCCTTTCTTAATTTCCTCTTACCTGATTCCATTAGGGGCATTTTTGACTGGAGTAAACTCTGTTTCCCCGTGATTTTTTTTTAACCCCTGGAGTATTTTAAACCACGGGTTTTTCTTTCGTGCCCCTGACCAAACCTGCTGGGACCAAGGAAACCCCTCTTCTCCCCCCCCCCCCGTCCCCCGGTCCACAGGTAATGCCAAAATGGTGGTTCTAAGGACCAAATACCTCTTGTTTGGAGCACTTCCGACCTACCGCTCACATTCCAGCATTTGGCTTCATAGCACAGGCTCCCTGTTTTTAACAGTAGTTTTGGGACCAAAATAGCTGCTTTCTGGGGCTCCAGGTTAACAGTTTGCCTTGCAGGCAAATCGGCATCTTAATATCTAGAAATCTCATTCCAGAACGCTTTAGCTAACCCTCTAAAAGGCAAATCTGGGAAGGGAGTCGAGACGGTTATCGAACTCCACTTGGCGGGGTGGGGGGGTGGAGCCAGCCAGTCAGTTGGCAAGATTGCAGAGAAGCAAAACTGTTTGGACCCTCTTGGTGCTAGGTTCAAATCCTCCCTTTTTAAAAAAAAGGCTGCTGGGGGAGGGGGAGGTATTGGCCAAAAGGGATTTAGCTAATCGGCTGTCTTTGCTCTGACATTGCCTTCAGGTTCCAGGCTGGCTGTGTTCCACTCCTCTCTCCTCCCCCTCACACCTTGGCAAACGTTTTCATTGGTCACTCCTGTGGAATTCTGGTCTTTG
Source organism: Heteronotia binoei (assembly GCF_032191835.1). Taxonomy (NCBI): domain Eukaryota; kingdom Metazoa; phylum Chordata; class Lepidosauria; order Squamata; family Gekkonidae; genus Heteronotia; species Heteronotia binoei. Next base: position 262,264,037 of record NC_083223.1, read on the forward strand.
AGTGCTAGGCGCTGCCCAATCCCTCGTGCTTGGTGGCAGGCGGGGGGAACTGCTCCAGCGTCCCCCCTTCTTGGGGCAAAGGCACAGCTGTTAACCTGAACTCTCAAAAAAAAATTCATGTGGCATTTTTGACTGTGGAATGTGCTCTTGCCTCAAGGCCTCTGATAAGGAATAAAGATTGCTCAATCCTTGTTTATAACTCTGCACTTTTTTTAGAGGGCGGAGTGGGGAGATGACCGTTCTGAGCACTTTGCAGGATCTAGACCTCCACCGAATGCTCTAAATTGCTTTGGCAGGGTCTCTCTTTACCAGAATTGTAAAATGAGAACTAAAATGCATTGGGGGTGGGGATTAAGGATTGTATACCAAAATAGGCCCTGAAGCTAAGCAGGGTCAATGGTGCTCAGCTGGGAGACCAGTGAGACAGATGAAGACAATGGCAAACCTACCCCTGTCTGTCTCTCGCCTTGAAAATCCTGTGGCAAGGGTGGCCAAACTGTGGCTCTTTCACGCATATTGTGTGGCTCCTGAAGCCCCCACTGCCAGTCCTATCAGCCAGCTTGGAGAAGTCATTTTTCTCTTTAAATTACTTTGCCAAGCCAGCAGGCAGCTTGGAGAAGTCATTTAAAGTTGCTTTCTTTCTACCTCACCCTCTCTCCCCTCTTATCTTCCTTCTTTCCAACATCTGTTGATCATGTCTTGCAGCTCTCAAACATCTGATGTTTATTCCAGGGCTTTTTTTTGTAGCGGGAACTCCTTTGCATATTAGGCCACACACCCCTGATGTGGCCAATCCTCCTGGAGCTTACAGTAGGCTCTGCAAGAAGAGCCCTGTAAGCGCTTGGAGGATTGGCTACATCAGGGGTGTGTGGCCTAATATTCAAAGGAGTTCCTGCTACAAAAAAAGTCCTGGTTTATTCTGTGGCTGTTACATTAAGCAAGTTTGGCTACCCCTGCCCTACAGATTCTCCATAAATCAGCTGCAACTTGATGGCACTTGAAAGGGGCAAATGTACCTTAAAATTACAGAGAAATGCCCCCATACCTATTAGTCCAAGCCCCCTGTTTAAAGGACTTGGGCCAAGGTTAGGGAGGCACTTCATACAGACTCCGAGGTATGACTCCTCTCATGGGAGCGCTTTTGCTTTGTGAGGTCCTCGACCCTTCCAGAAGCCACATCCTCCTCCTCCAGGAATCGGAGGTTAATTCTGTGTTAGCATAACTCCAGCCTCTGCGTCCCTGGGAACAAGGGTTTTTGTTTAACGGAGCAGCCCGGCTTCCTGCCAAGACCTCTCCCTGGGTTGAGTAAGCAGCTGCTGCAGCAAGTGAATGTTGCTCAAGATTTCTTTGCCTCGCAGGAACCTTTTCCTACCTGGCTAGCTGTGAAATGCCAGTGCATTGCAAAGGATGCTGGGACATATTCTAGGGGCACACACTTTGGTCCCGTAGGGGGCATTGGCCAAGCCGATTGAGCATTGTGTTGGTGCTTTCCTACATATGGTTGCCAAGTCCGACTCAAGAAATATCTGGGGCCTTTGGGGGTGGAGCCAGGAGCCAAGAGCAAGGGTGTGGCAAGCACAACTGAACTCCAAAGGGAGTTCTGGCCATCACATTTAAAGGGACCACACACCTTTTAAATGCCTTCCCTCCACTCTGAATAATGACGGATAGGGGCACCTTCTTTTGGGGCTCATAGAATTGGATCCCCCGGTCCAATCTTTTTGAAACATGGAGGATGTTTTGCGGAGAGTCATCAGATGCTACGCTGCGAATGTGGTGCTTCTACCTCAAAAAACAGCCCCCCCTGAACCCCAGATACCCACAGATAAATTTTCCATTATATCCAATGGGAATCGGTCTCCATCGAGAATAATGGAGTGCCCAGCATACATTTCCCTCAACCCCCTCCCTCACACTTTCTGATGACCCGGAAGCAGGGGGAGGGCCTCCAAACGGGGGGATCCCCTGCCTCCACCTGGGGATTGGCAGCCCTATTTCAACATGTGTCCTGTTCCTCTAGTGTAGCAGCTCTAATGCAGGGGTGTCAAACTCATTTGTTATGAGGGCCGGATCTGAAATAAATGAGGCCTTGTTGGGATGGGCTATGTCAGGTTGGGCTGAGCCATGTTGAGCCGGGCCATATGTGTACCTATTTAAGATTAAGTAACAAGGATACAAACTTTATAAAGGACACGGATAAAGATTTTTTTTTTAAAAAAAACCCTTAAAATAAAACATGCTTAAAACATTAGCACTCGGTCTTAAAGAATTCTGCACCATCCCCTATATGGGGTGGCCAACGGTAGCTCTCCAGATGTTTTTTGCCTACAACTCCCATCAGCCCCAGCCAGCATGGCTGATGGCTGGGGCTGATGGGAGTTGTAGGCAAAAAAACACCTGGAGAGCTGCCGTTGGCCACCCCTGCATACGACAGCCTTGTAAGTTCTTGAAGAGGATGGTCATATCACCTCTCAGGTGCCTCCTCTCCAAGCTAAACATATCCAGCTCCAGGATCTCCTTCAACCTTTCTTCATAGGACTTGGTCACCAGACCCCTCACCATCTTCATCGCTCTCCTCTGGGCCCATTCCAGTTTATATCCTAATTAAAATGTGGTGCCCAAAACTGAACACAATACTCGAGGTGAGGTCTTACCAAAGCGGAGTAAAGCAATACCATCACTTCACGTGATCTGAACACTATGCTTCTGTTGATACAGTCCAAAATTGCATTTGCCTTTTTAGCCGCCGCATCACACAGTTGACTCATGTTCAGCATATGGTCCACTAAGACCCCTAGCTCCTTTTCACACATACTACTGCCAAGATGAGTCTTCCCCCATCCTATAACCATGCATTGGATTTTTCCTACCTAAATGCAGACCTTTACAGTTATCCCTGTTAACCCAGTTTTCCAGCCTGTCAAGATCATGTAGATGCAGTGAAGAAGAAAAAAATACCTACTAATGTCTGATATGGAAGATACCATTTGCAGGGTGAGTTCCTGGGTTTCCAAAATACAGAAGACAGCAATGGAAAAGGCGGGTTGGACCGTTATGGAGGGTTGTCCTTCAACCCAGTTTTTGGAAACACTGTTCAAGCAGCTGCAAATTTCAGAAAGAGTGTAGAAGCTGGAAAATTTGGTTCATGCTGCAGCAGAGATCACCTTCTCATGAGGAATAGCGGACTTGGAGTCCCACTCCACTCTGCAAGCACTTCAGGTACAGCTGTGCTTAAGAGGGTGGGGATAGGGATTGGATCAGCATTTGGAGCAGAGGCCTATCAGTGGCTATTGGCCACAGCATATCGTTGGAAATGTGGCCAAGTAATGCACATTGGGGCCAAGAATCCCAGCTACAAATACAAGTTGATGGGGTGTGAACTGGCAGAGACTGACCAAGAGAGAGATCTTGGGGTCGTGGTAGATAACTCACTGAAAATGTCAAGACAGTGTGCGATTGCAATAAAAAAGGCCAACACCATGCTGGGAATTATTAGGAAGGGAATTGATAACAAATCAGCCAGTATCATAATGCCCCTGTATAAATCGATGGTGCGGCCTCATTTGGAGTACTGTGTGCAGTTCTGGTCGCCGCACCTCAAAAAGGATATTATAGCATTGGAGAAAGTCCAGAAAAGGGCAAGTAGAATGATTAAAGGGCTGGAACACTTTCCCTATGAAGAAAGGTTGAAACGCTTGGGACTCTTTAGCTTGGAGAAATGTCGACTGCGGGGTGACATGATAGAGGTTTACAAGATAATGCATGGGATGGAGAAAGTAGAAAAAAGTATTTTTCTCCCTTTCTCACAATACAAGAACTCGTAGGCACTCAATGAAATTGCTGAGTAGTCAAGTTAAAACGGATAGAAGGAAGTACTTCTTCACCGAAAGGTGATTAACATGTGGAATTCACTGCCACAGGAAGGTGGTGGCGGCTGCAAGCATAGCCAGCTTCAAGAGGGGGTTAGATAAAAATATGGAGCAGAGGTCCATCAGCGGCTATTAGCCACAGTGGGTGTGGGTGTGTGTGTATTGGCCACTGTGTGACAGAGTGTTGGACTGGATGGGCCACTGTGTGACACAGAGTGTTGGACTGGATGAGCCATTTGCCTGATCCAACATGGCTTCTCTTATGTTCTTAACTCTGATGCTCTATATTCTTGGTGTTTGGGGGGGGGCAACAGTGAGAGGGCTTCTAGTGTCCTGGCCCCACTGATGGACCTCCTGATGGCACTTGGGGTTTTTTGGCCACTGTATGACACAGAGTGTTGGACTGGATGGGCCATTGGTCTGATCCAACATGGCTTCTCTTATGTTCTTATTTGTTAGGGCAATCAGTGCATTAAAAATACCACTCAGTTCATGGGCAGGGCATGGCCACTCACGTATGCCTTTTTTGGTTTTTTTGGCAGTGCAAGAAATTTTTTATTTTTATATTTTGAAAGTACATCAGTAAATGACATTATAAGAATTAACCAAATAAGCAAATAGCTGCCACTTGAGTCACATAAATGCAAGGCTAACTATGATCTAATATGCCAGGTGCAATGATGAAATATCTTGCTGCTATGAATACGGGTATATTAAAAAAAAAATAAAGGCAGAGAGCACGCTGCATGCCATGAAGTAAACATGAACAATCTATAACCAAACGAGAGTACAAAGAATAGACCAAAACAAAAGCTTAACAGACCAAGAAGAGACAAGGAGATCAAGCAGGTGAAAATAATCAATGTACAGCTAATAGAGAGATTCCTCCCGCGGGAAAATAGAAGAGTGGGGAAAAGAATCAAAAAACTCCAACACAATAGTGGTTCCCATTTGTGAAGGAGGAAAGAACCTGGCTTTGACAGTGAAAGGGAAGGCTGAGAACTCACCAGCGTATCTAAGATAAAATAGTCCCATAGTTTGGATGCCCAAACCTGAATAGAAGGGGGGGATCAGATTTTCTCCACTTTAACGCAATAGCGTATTTAGCAGCAGTGAATATGAAAGAGACGAGTTCACTCTGAGGCTTGGCAATTGGTAGGCCTTTATATTGAATCAGACCCTTGGTCTGTCAAGGTCAATAGCCTACTCGGACTGACAGAAGGTCTCCAGGGTCTCAGACACAGATCTTTCACACTACTTGATCCCTTTAACTGGAGATGGCAGGGATTGAACCGGGAGCCTTCTGCATGCAAAACAGAGGCTCTGCCACTGAGCCACTGGCCCCTCTTCTGAACCAGCTTCCCATATAAACACACATGAAGCCGCATTATATAGAATCAGACCCTTGGTCCATCAAGATTGGTATTGTTCACTCAGACTGGGAGTAGGCCTCTAGAATCTCAGGCCAAGGTCTTTTAATCCAAGGAAATCCATTGGTTAAGTATGCGGATGGGAGAACCAGGTTTGATTCCCCACTCCTCCACCTGCAGTTGCTGGAATGGCCTTGGGTCAGCTTTAGCTTTTGCAGGAGTTGTCCTTGAAAGGGAAGCTTGGTGTAGAACCAGTTTGGTGTAGTGGTTAAGTGCGTGGACTCTTGTCTGGGAGAACCTGGTTTGATTCCTCACTCCTCAACTTGCAGCTGCTGGAATGGCTTTGGGTTAGCTGTAGCTCTGGCAGAGGTTGTCCTTGAAAGGGCAGCTGCTGTGAGAGCCCTCTCAGCCTCATCCACCTCACAGGGTGCCTGTTGTGGGGGGAGAAGATATAGGAGATTGTAAGCCGCTCTGAGTCTGATTCAGAGAGAAGGGCAGGGTATAAATCTGCAATTTTTCTTCTTCTTCCAGGAGAGCTCTTTCAGCCACACCTACCTCGCAGGGTGTCTGTAGTGGGGGAGGATGATAAAGGAGATTGTAAACTGCTCTGAGACTCTTGATTCAGAGAGAAGTGTGGGATATAAATCTACGGTCTTTTATAGGACCTGGTTCTTATTTAGATAGATGTCAGGGATTGAACCAGAGACCTTCTGCATGCAAAGGACAGGCTCTACCACTAAAGCCACAAACCTTACCCCGTTGGTGCTTTTGAGAATGCCACAATACACGTGGGATGGAGTGGACACGTGGATGGCAAGCACCCCACCCCACACACCCTCTGGCGAGAGCTATCAAGTGATGGAGTGCATTTGCAGACATTGGAGTTCAGCAATGTTGGCTTGCCTGGGCAGCTGACTGCTGGGATATGGCTTGACTCCTGGCTTGCCAACCTCCAGGTGGTGGCTGGAGATCTGGTGTTACAATTGGTCTCCAGGGGACAGGTTTCTCTTCCCCTGCTCTGCTATGTGAAGAGAGCTGTTTGCAAGAGACTGAACTGGGGGAAATCCACTGGCCCGAGACCTCTTAACGGAAGTGAGCCTGCTGTTGCATTTACGCATGGCTAACTGCTCTGTGACTTCCACCCAGGGGCATGTGTCCTTTCCCGCAGAAGGTGTGTCCGTATTTGTCTTCTGTAGGTGTGTGTGTGTCTCATGGGCTGCGCCCCTGTGTTTGCGCATGGGATGTGTTTAATTTTGTTTAAATGTGAGGCGTACCCAGTTGTTGCAGTGACTTCCTGAGCACACTGCAAAGGGGTGTGTCTTGGCTAGGGTTGCCAAACTCCAGGTGGTGGCTGGCGATCTCCCAGAACTACAATTGATCTCTCAGCAACAGAGATCAGTTCAGCTGGAGAAATAGAAGATGACGACATTGGATTTATACCCTCCCCTTCGCTCTGAGTCTCAGAGGGGCTTACAATCTCCTCTACCTTCCTCCCCCACAACAGACACCCTGTGAGGTGGGTGGGGCTGAGAGAGCTCTCACAGCAGCTGCCCTTTCAAGGACAGCTCTGCGAGAGCTATGGCTGACCCAAGGCCTTTCCAGCAGGTGCAAGTGGAGGAGTGGGGAATCAAACCCGGTTCTCCCAGATAAGAGTCCGCGCACTTAACCACGACACCAAACTGGCTGTACACCAAAAAGAGTCTAGTAGCACCTTAAAGATGGAATAAAATTTGTGGCTCAGTTTGAGCTTTCGTGAGTCACTGCTCATTTCTCCATCTTTTGTTGTTGTTTAGTCACACAGTTGAGTCTGACTCTTTGCGACCCCATGGACCAAGTCACGCCAGGCCCTCCTGTCTTCCACCATCCTCCGAAGTCTGCTCAAATTCGCGTTAGTTACATCAGTAACTCTGTCCAGCCATCTCATCTTTTGCCGTCCCCTTCTTCTTTTGCCTTCTGTCTTTCCCAGCATCAGGGTCTTCTCCAGGGAGCGCTCCCTTCTAATTTGGTGGCCAAAGTATTTGAGCTTCAGCTTCAGCATCTCCGTCTTAATCTATGCCCCTAGAAATGCGGCTACATTGGAAGGTGGACTGTATGCGGCCTTATACCCTGCTGAAGCCCCTCCCCTCTCCAAACCCCACCCTCCCCAGACTCCATCCCAAACATATTCAGGTGGGGAGGCCAGCCTCCAGGTAGCACTGAGGTATCCCCTGGAATTACAGCCCATCTCTGGACTGCAGAGATCAGTTCCCCTGGAGAAAAATGGATGCTTTGGAGGGTAGTCTTATGGTTCCCAACCACCAGGTGGTGTCTGGAGATTTCCTAGGATTACAACTGATCTCTGGAGGACAGAGATCAGTTCCCCTGAGGGAAACAGCTGCTTTGCAAGACATGATACCCTGCTGAGGTTCCTGCCCTCCTCAGGCTCCGCCCCCAAATCTCCAGAAGTTTCCCAACTGGGATGTAGCAACCCTCTCTCCTATCAGTGGCCAGGGGAAACCTGGCAGCCCTGTCTCCAGGCATTTCCCATCTGGAATAAGGTTGCCAGCCTCCAGGGGGGGCCTGGGGATCTCCTGCTTTTACAACTGCTCTCCAGCTGGCAGAGATCAGCTCCCCTGGAGAAATGGCTGCTTGGAAGGATGGACTCATGGGCATTGCACCCTGCTGAAGCCCCTCCCCTCCCCTGGCTCCACCCCCAAAGCTGCCAGGTATTTTCCAACACAGACCTGGCAACCCTAGCTTTTATAACCGATCTCCAGTGGGCAGAGATCAGCTCCCCTGGAGAAAATGGCTGCTTTGAAGGGTGGACTCTATGACAGGGGTGGCCAATGGTAGCTCGCCTGATGTTTTTTGCCTACAACTCCCATCAGCCCCAGCCATCATGGCTGATGGCTGGGGCTGATGGGAGTTGTAGGCAAAAAAAAAATCTGGGGAGCTACCGTTGGCCACCCCTGCTCTATTGGACCCTGCTGAGGCCCCTCCCCAAACCGCGCCCTCTCCCGGATCTACCCCCAAAGTCTCGAAGTATTTTCCAATACAGACTTGGCAGCCCTAGCTGGGAACCCTAATTTTCTGGCCTCTTCGGGACTAAATCTTTAGGCTGGTTTCAACTCTGGAATGTGTAAATGTGGACTCTGGGTGAATGTGGATTTCCACATACAGTACATCCCCAGAAGGGGTGAGCAGCTGGTGCTAGAATGAGATTGGCGTTGTGCGGCTGCAGCCTGATGATGAAATCTTGGCTTTTAGTGACACAAAAGCTGCAGGGAAGGATGTGAAACCCTGTCTGCATGGTGAACCGCAATGTAAACATTTATAATACATGGCAAAGGCTCCTGTCTCGAGGTGCGAAAATATGATAAGGGCAACCTTAGCCCAGGATGGGTGAAACTGCGGCACCCTTAAGTGTGCGCAGTGCGCCTTTTTCTTGCCTGTTCCCACACACCTGCCAGTGAGGGACAAAGCTTCCACGTTCGAGGATGTGGTTTCTGCCACCAAACTTTATCCTTTTTGACAAACCAGCCACTCGCAAGGAAGCCCTTTCTGAGCTGACGGAGCGTCAGTCGAGCTCTGGGCCCGGTGCCAAGATGGCTGCTATCCGCCGGCAGTGAAGATTGGCAGGGGAGGGGACCCAGCCTTCCTCATGAGTCACTTCCCTCCATTCACAGAGTGGAAAATTACAGGAGAGGGTTTGGTTTGGCCGTTTGCAGTGAGAATTGGGGAGCCGCCTCTGCTGTGAGGAGAGAGAGAAATGAGGCAGGCTTGCGAAATTCCAGTCAGGAGTGATAGGCAGCTGTTTGGGAAATGGCCTTCTGGGAGCTCAAAGATGGGCTCCCGTTCTTGGTAATTCCTAATCAAGCAGCCTGACCCCAAACTGGATTTTCCAAAAGAAACAACCATGTTGCCAGTTTGGTAGAATGAGAAACAGGGAGGGCTTTTTAAACATTTTGTCTTTCCTTTAGAGCTAGGAAATTCATGGGGCAGCTTCTGTAGGGTCATTTTTCTCTCAGCGAGCCTTACGATCACTCAGGGCTCTCACATATAGCCAGGGCAGAATTCCCTCTAAGCTGAGTTAGTGTGAGCTAGTTCACATTTTTTTGTGAGCTAGTGTGAGTTTCCAGCTCACACATTTTTGACTCAGCTCAGGAAAAATGGCCCTAGAGCAGGAGTGGCCAACGGTAGTTCTCCAGATGCTTTCTGCCTACAACTCCCATCAGCCCCAGCCAGCATGGCTGATGGGAGTTGTAGGCAAAAAACATCTGGAGAACTCCCGTTGGCCACCTCCGCCCTAGAGCAAACTAATTAATGCAGCAGCTCACCACTTTAATGCCAATAGCTCACAAAGTAAAATTGCTGCTCATAAGACTTCACAGCTTAGAGGGAACACTGAGCCAGGGTGGTAGTTGGCAAGCATGTTGGCCTGGGTTCCGGACCGTCAGATTTAGAGTCACCGGCTCCCCATCCCGTCCTCAGCATGGCCACCAGCATGGGATGGGGGTTTAGGGTTGCCAGATCTAGGTTGGGAAACGCCTAAAGATTTGGGGATGGAGCCTGGGGAGGACAGGGACCTTAATGGGGGATATAATGCCTCAAAGTCCACCCTCCGAAGCAGCCATTTGCTTCAGAGGAACAGATCTCTGCAGTCTGGAGATGAGCTGTAATTTTGGGGGATCTCCAGATCCCACCTGGAGGCTGGCATCCCTGCGAGTCAGATTCAAGTAATTATTCGTGCATAGCTGCGCACTCATCTTTGCGCTTTGGGGCGTGCATCAAGAACTGGATTTATACTTTGAATGGATTCTTTGGATGGACCCTTTATTTCATCGGAGTTATTTTTGTATGTAAACTGGGTTTGCACACCATCGTTTACATTCCTTGCATTAATTGAAAATGGATGTGTTATTGTGAAAGCATTTTCAAACGTTTCCTTGACTTCAGAAATTACAGGTATGTCTTTTTCGGTTGACTCAGCCTTCCATCCTTCCGAGGTCGGTCAAATGAGCACCCAGCTTGTTGGAGGGAAAGTGTAGATGACTGGGGAAGGCAATGGCAAACCACCCTGTAAAAAAGTCTGCTGTGAAAACATTGTGAAAGCAACCTCACCCCAGAGTCGGAAACGACTGGTGCTTGCACAGGGGACTACCTTTACCTTTACTTATTTTTTCCAGTATCTTTGATTGTCATTGAGGCTGGTTAGCACTGAGTCTTTGGGTTACTTTCTTATCCACCTGGGGACTGGCAACCCTATTTCAAAATGCATAAATGGCAGTGGTGTTTTTTTAAAAAAATGGATACTGGACTGAAATAATTAAAAATAAGCAACATGTCAGGAACAGTTCCCTCTAAGCAGAGGTAGCATGATCTAGCTCACAGATTTTTAGCCTCCAGTTCACACATTTTTGTCTTAGCTCAGGAAGGATGACCCCAGAGCACAATAATTTATGCAGTAGCTCACAGCTTTAATGCCAGCAGCTCGCAAAGTAGAATTTTTGCTCGCAAGACTCTGCAGCTTAGAGGGAACATTGGTCAGGATCTGAAGCCAAAACCCTAACGGTTGTAGCAACCGGCTCTGAGATTCTGGCTAAAAATGTTGGGGTGGAGGACTGTTATGCAAAGCCGTAGGAAGAGAATGGTTCCCCAAGAACCAAAACTTTTGGCCTAAGGAAGGGCCTGCAAATCTGTCCCCAGGTGACCCTCTGTGGATGGAGGCACACCACAGTCTTGGTACCAGGACAGAAAATGCCCTGTTGGCAATGCTCAGCTATCTGGCCTCTAGGAGGGGCAAGATACATTGAAGGTCTCTACATCTCTTAATGGCTAGGCAGGCCTGTATGGGGCGATGTGCCCCCCAATTTCTGTCTCACTACAAACCTATGAGGTAAGGTAAGGTAGTCCCCTGCGCAAGCACCAGTCGTTTCCAAATCTTGGGTGACGTTGCTTTAGCAACGTTTTCACGGCAGACTTTTTACGGGGTGGTTTGCCATTTCCTTCCCCAGTCATCTATGCTTTCCCCCCAGCAAGCTGGGGACTCATTTTACCGATAGGTTAGCACAATTGCCAGCTCCAAGTTGGGAAATACCTTAAGATTTTGGAGGCGGCACCTGGGGAGAGGTATAATGCCATAAAATATCAGCAGAATATAATGCCATAAAGTCCAGCCTCCAAAGCGGCCATTTTCTCCAGGGGGACTGATCTCTGTAGTCTGGAGATCAATTGTAATAGTGGTAGATCTCCAGATTGGCAGCCCTCACCTTTTGATGTGTGAGAGAAAGCAACATTAAGGGCTTTTTTTTTTTTTTAGCCGGAACACAGTTCTGGCTGGCTTAAGTGTTGGGATTGGGGTGTGGCCCAATATGCAAATGAGTTCCTTTTGTGGAAGAAGCCCTATGCGAAACACTGGTGACATTAGGGGGTGTGGCCTAATAGGCAAATGAGTTCCTTGTGGGCCTTTTCCACAAAAAGCCTTGTGTGAAGCAATGGTGACATCAAGGGTGTGGCCTAATATGCAAATGAGTTCCTTGTGGGTCCCCCCCCCCAAAAAAGCCCTGTATGAAACAATGGTAACATCAGGGAGTATGGCCTCATATGCAAATAGGGGTTCCTGCTGAACCTTTTCTATTAAAAAAAAAACCTCTGGCAATGCTTATTGGGTGTTTAAGCTTTGCACATGCCCAATGAGGCTCTGTCAGGTTTCCTTGACAGCAGCAACAACTTCCAGGACTGAAACCCAGCCTTCCGCAACAGCTCCTGTCTCAATCTTCTGTTCAGGGCCTGATGGATCATCTGTGGGGAGGCAGGGGGGCTATCACAGATACTTCCCTCAGCTCCTGGGAAACGGGGTCGATGCTGAGCCACTGTGAGAAAAGCGAGGAATGCGCCGGCAGCTGTCCCAGCCTGGGCTGCTATGGTTTCATAACGGCTTAAGCACGTTTCACGCTGGCTGTTTTGGCACCGGTTAAGCGAAAGTTTTGTCCCTCTCTTTGGGGCTTCAAATTGAAGGGTCAGGCCCGGGATGGAGGGGAGTAAGTTGGGTTGGTTACCAGCCCCCCAGTCACAGGTGGGATGGCAGAAACAAAGAACTGTGCAAAAAAAAAATTAATACAAATGTATATATTCCTAATGCAAAATACAAAATAATCTAATGTTCAGAATACAAAATGTTCAAGAATTATGCAAAATTACATAAACAATCCATCAAAGGAATAGCACACATACAAACTGAAATGCTGAATCCAGTATGACGTACTGAGTATGTGATAGGACGTAACTTCGCGACCTGTTTGAGGAAATTCCACTGTTCTCTCCAATTAGTCCCTGAAGCGAAACATCCACCAGTCAAAAATTTCTATCTGTAGCAATCAAACTTCCTTGGAAGTTTTCAAACAGAGGCTAGATGGCCACCTGACAGCAATCAGGATCCTGTGAATTTAGGGGGAGGTATTTGTGAGTTTCCTGCATTGTGCAGGGAGTTGGGCTAGATGATCCTGAGGGCTCCCTTCCAACTCTGAGAGCCAGTTTGGTGTAGTGGTTAAGTATGCGGACTCTTATCTGGGAGAACCGGGTTTGATTCCCCACTCCTCCACTTGCACCTGCTAGCATGGCCTTGGGTCAGCCATAGCTCTGGCAGAGGTTGTCCTTGAAAGGGCAGCTGCTGTGAGAGCCCTCTCCAGCCCCACCCACCTCACAGGGTGTCTGTTGTGGGGGAGGAAGGTAAAGGAGATTGTGAGCCGCTCTGAGACTCTTCGGAGTGGAGGGCGGGATATAAATCCAATATCTTCTTCTAAGATGGATTCTCACTACACACCCCGCTCACATACCGCTCAATACTCCCACTAGCTTGAAGGCAGTGTTTCACATAGCAGGCTTTCTCAAGAGTAGACCATCAGCATCCCAACAAACATAATACAAAAAAACCCCTTATATAGCATCGCAAACACTTGATTGTTGCCCCAAAGAAAAATTAAGACAAGGCAACACACCATAACGATTCCCAATTGCTCACACGGTCAGATTACTCTGGCATACACTCTAGCAACAAAACTCCTCAGTCAACATTCCTTCTGGCCCACGCTCACATTGCCCTGACAAGCACTGGTTTTAAGGGAACAGTCAGGTGCATCTCATTACATTTTTACAGGTGCCATCCCAATATCAATTCAGTGGACCTTCAGACTACAGCGATCAGTTCCCTTGAAGACGATGAAAGTGTCAGAAGGCAAACTCTATGTTACACCATCGATTCTAGCTGAAATCCCGCCTCCAATTTTTCTCTCTACGGACAGCCCCCACACCAAATCTCCAGTGTTTCTTAGGCTGGAGATGGCAACCTGATATTTATCCCAGAAGCCGTACTAATGGGAGAGAGAAGAACCCTGCTTGTCTTTGTTCTGTGGCGGATTAGGCCTCCTTTTCCAAGAATATGCACATAGCATAGAGTTGCCAGTTTTGGGTTAGGAAACATCTGGGGACTTGGGGGGTGGGAGCCTGGGGAGGGTGGAGGGACCTCAGCAGGGTATAGGGTTGCCAATCCCTACGTGGAGACAGGGGATTCCCCTGGTTTGGAGGCCCTCCCCCAGCTTCCGGGTCATCAGAAAGTGGTGACAGGGGGAGGGAAATGTCTTCTGGGCCCTCCCATTATTCCCTGTGGAGACTGATTCCCATAGGGTATAATGGAGAATTGATCCATGGATATCTAGGGCTCTGGGGGGATTGGGATTTTTTTTAGATAGAGGCACCAAATTAGCAGCATAGCATCCGATGCCTCTCCTCAAAAGACCCTCCAAGTTTCAAAAGGATTGGACCAGGGGGTCCAATTCTATGAGCCCCAAAAGAAGGTGCCCCTATCCTTCCTTATTTCCAATGGAGGGAATGCATTTAAAAGGCGTGCAGTCCCTTTAAATGTGATGGCCAGAACTCCCTTTGGAGTTCAATTATGCTTGTCACAACCTTGCTCCTGGCTCCACCCCCAAAGTCTGGCTCCACCCCCAAAGTCCCCAGATATTTCTTGAATTGGACTTGGCAACCCTAGCAGGGTATAATGCTGTACTTCCACAGCAGCTGCTTTCTCCAAGGGAACTGATCTCTGTGGCCTGGCCAGGAGATCTCAAGCAAACACCTGGAGGTTGTCAGGCCTAAGGAACAGAGGGATGGCTACTAAAAAAAAACAACCCTGGGATCATTTCAGAGGGCAGCTGTGTTGGTCTGCCATAGAACAGTTGCTAATGGGCTTGAATTTTTAAAAACTGAGCTACTTGCCTTTATGATTCTACTACTCTTCAGCAATTGGGTTGAAGAGGTTTAAGGGAAGGGAGGGGAGGGGAGAGACGCAGATTTCTTTTTCAAGACCTGCTTCCAGCTGGCCCACAGTTCTAAGCAAGAAATCAAAGGGGTTTTTCTGGTTCGGCTAAATGGGCAGATTAGGTGCTGCTTCAAACGTCAGGAATTTTGTACGAGTAAAATGCCACAGCTGGGCTCCTGTATCGTCTTGGAGCTGCGGAGTCCGTATCTGGAGGCTGTGTTTATTTTACTGTATTTTTATCATACAAGTGAGTCTTAATCTCTTAACCTTTCTTCTCCGACCCAAAGAGAAAGTACAAAATGGCGGCAATGTTACAGCATCATGGGTGGAGGAGTGGTTAAGTGTGTCAGACTAAGAAATCAGAGACCCCAGTTCAAATCCCCGCTCGGCAAATGAAGCTTGCCTGTTTCCAGGTGGTAGCTAGAGATCTCCCAGAATTATAACTGATCTCCCGACAATTCAGATCAAATCCCCTGAAGAAAATGGCTGTTTGCCTTGGGCACCAGGAGGGAGGGGGGAGCCCAATTCAGCGCACCCCACCTCCAGGCGCCCTAGGCAACCATCTAGTCTGCCTTGTGGGCGAGCCAGCCCTGAATGTAAGCCAGTTTGAGGAGAAAAAGAGAATATAGATGAACTAGGGTTGCCAATCCCCAGGTGGGGGCAGGGGATCCCCTGGACTGGAGGCCCTCCCCCCCGCTTCAGGGTCATCAGAACATGGGGAGGGGAGGGAAGTGTCTGCTGGGAACTCTATTATTCCCTATGGAGACTTATTCCCATAGGGAATAATAGAGAATGGATCCATGAGTATCTGGGACTTGGGGGGAGGTGTTTTTTGAGGTAGAGGTACTGAATTTTCAGCATAGCATCCACCACCTCTTCCCAAAAGACCCGCCAAGTTTCAAAACGATAGGACCAGGGGGTCCAATTCTATGAGCCCCCAAAGAAGGTGCCCCTATCCTTGTTTCCTATAGAAGGAAGGCATTTAAAAGGTGTGCAGTCCCTTTAAATGTGACAGCCAGAACTCCCTTTGGAGTTTAATGATGCTTGCTCCTGACTCCACCCCCAAAGTCTCCTGTCTCCACCCCCAAAGTCCCCGGATATTTCTTGACTTGGACTTGGCAACCCTAAGATGAACTAAAATAAATTGAAAGGTCACACCAAGAGGAGGAGGAGGAGATTGGATTTACACCCCACCCTTCACTCACAGTCCCAGAGTAGCTTACCATCTCCTTCCCTTCCCTTCCCCTCCCCACAAGACACCCTGTAAGGTAAGTGGAGCTGAGAGCTCTGAGAGAACTGTGACTGACCCAAGGTCATCCCGCTGGCTGCATGTGAAGGAGGAGTGGGGAATCAAACCTGGTTCTCCAGATTAGAGTTTGCGCTCTTAACTGCTACACCAAACCGGTTCTATAATCTCTCTGGAAGAAAGAATGTGCTATCGATTTGCAGCCATCTCAGGGCGACCCCATCCGTGGATATTCCAGGCAAGAGACCATCAGAGAGAGTTTGCTGTTGCCTTCCTTCACAGGTCTCCCATCCAAAGATTAACCATGGCCAGCCCTTCTTACTTTCTTAAGAGGCCCGTGGCGCAGAGTGGTAAAGCTGCAGTACTGCAGTCCTAAGCTCTGCTCACGACCTGAGTTCGATCCCCGGCGAAAGTTGGGTTTTCAGGTAGCCAGCTCGAGGTTGACTCAGCCTTCCATCCTGCCGAGATTGGTAAAATGAGTACCCAGCTTGCTGGGGGGGAAAGCATAGATGACTGGGGAAGGCAATGGCAAACCACCCCGTAAAAAGTCTGCCGTGAAAACGTTGTGAAAGCAACGTCACCCCAGAGTCGGAAATGACTGGTGCTTGCACAGGGGACCTTTCCTTTCCTCCTTCACAGGTCTCCCATCCAAAGATTAATCATTAAGCCCTTCTTACTTTCTAAATTCTGATGAGCTCGGGCAAGCTGGGCTATTGGGAAATTGAGGGCCAGACCTGGTAGAGTCATTACATACTTCCACACTTGTTTCTACCTAAGGTTGCCAACTCTGGATTGGAAAATTCCTGGAGATTTGAGGATGCAGCCTAGGGAGGGCAGAATTTGGAGAGGAGTTGGAACACTTTCCCTATGAAGAAAGGTTAAAACGCTTGGGGCTCTGTAGCTAGGAGAAACATCGACTGAGGGGTGACATGATAGAGGTTTGCAAGATTATGCATGGGATAGAGAAGGGAGAGAAATAAGGACTTTTTTCCCTTCCTCACAATACAAGAACTCGTGGGCACTCAATGAAATTTCTGAGCAGTTGGGTTAGAACAGATTAAAGGAAGTCCTTCTTCACCCAAAGGGTGATTAACATGTGGAATTCTCTGCCACAGGAGGTGGTGGCAGCTACAAGCATAGATGGCTTCAAGAGGGGATTGGATAAGCATATGGAGCAGAGGTCCATCAGTGGCTATTAGCCACAGCATATTGTTGGAACTTTCTGTCTGGGGCAGAAGATGCTCTGCATTCTCAATGCTTGGGGTGGGGCAACAGTGGGAGGGCTTTTAGTGTTGCGACCCAGTAGTGGTTCTCCTGATGGCACTTGGGATTTTTGGCCACTGTGTGACACAGACTGGATGGGATATTGGCCTGATCCAACATGGCTTCTCTTACGTTCTTATGTTCATTTTCTTCAGGGGAACTGATCTCTGGAGTCTGGAGATCAGTTGTAATTCCAGGAGATCTCCAGGCCCCACTTGGAGATTGACAGCCCTGTTTGTAACTAAACCCTATTCATAACTAAAAATACACATAGTAAATGTGTATGTTTTTTTTTTTTTATGGACTGCCAGAGCGTCTGGCCAAGGGAAACTAAAACCTGCTATTCACCCTTATCTCCCTGCATTCTATCGCTGCAAAGATTGTTTTCCCCTTCCTGGTTCCAGGGCTGGTTCTCCTGCCAAGCCACTTAAGCATGGCACAATGACAAAGGAGGGTGCCAATGCTCTCCCACAGGGGCTCGGATCACTTCCAGCCCTCAGTGGCAGAGCAGGAGACTGGCGAGACCCAGCTCCAACCCAGGTGGCATTGCTGCACGGTTTTAATTTTGGCCCAGTAGGTGGGGACACAAATGCAGGAGGTGACAGATGTACCTCACTGGGGTGAAAAGATCTCTTGAACTGGCTCCATTTCATGAGGGAGAGATGCTTTAAGATGCCCTCTGTGTAAAAAAACAAAAAACTCGTGTTCATCACCTGCTGATGTGACCTTGAGTCCGTCGCAAGTTCTCAGAGAGCTGTTCCTCTCAAGAGCAATTTCTGTCAGAGCTCTCTCAGCCCCACCAACCTCACAGGGTGTCTGTTGTGGGGAGGGGAAGGGAAGGAGATTGTGGGGTAAAAATCCAATCTCCTCCCCCTCCTCCTCTTTTTCACAATGTGTAAGGTTGCTAGTTTTTAGGCATTTGGGTATTATCTTGTTTGGGTTTGGGTATTATCTTGTTGAATAAAGCAGAAATTTTGAAGCGAAGGTTTAAAATTTGCTTTCCGAACACATGGTTACAGTCTACTCAAAATGTGAAAATGGCCGGCCCTTGATCAAACCCCGCTGGGACCTGAGGCTTGGGAATCCCAGCAGTAGGTGAAGTGCGAGACCTCTGCCTGAGGCCCCAAAGAGCTGCTGCCAGTCAGAGCAAGCAATAGTGGCATTAATGGACCAATAGTCTGACTCTGTATAAGGCAGCTTTCTTTGTGTTCATGCATATGTATTAAGAAGAAGATGATATTGGATTTATACTCTGAATCTCAGAGTCTCAGCGGCTCACAATCTCCTTTACCTCCCCCCCTCCCCCACAACAGACACCCTGTGAGGTAGGTGGGGCTGAGAGAGCTCTTACAGCAGCTGCCCATTCAAGGACAACTCCTACAAGAGCTATGGCTGACCAAAGGCCATTCCAGAAGGTGCAAGCAGAGGAGTGAGGAATCAAACCCAGTTTTTCCAGATAAGAGTCTGCATACTTATCCACTACACCAGACTGGCTCTCGAGGGCTATAGGTCAACAGCATCTGCTTGGCATGCAGAATGTCCCAGGTTCAATCCCTAGCATCTCCAGTTAAAAGGACCAGGCAGGAGGTGATGGGAAAGACCTGCACCTGAGACCCTGGAAAGCCACTGCCAGTCTGAGTAGACAATAATGACCATGATGGACTAAATGTCTGATTCAGCACAAGACAGCTTCATGTATTCATATAAACCTCCCTGAGACCTTTGGAAGAAGGGTTGCATAAAAACGGACAGATAGATGCTAGTTTTCTATAGGCAAGGATTGTTGGTGGAAGCTTGGCGAGAATGGATTCCTGGCAGCTCACTTCTCTTGTAACTGCAGCCCAAACTGGAGGGGCTGTAGCCCAGTGGCAGAGCATCTGTTTGGTGCACTGAAGGCCTCAGGTTCAATCTTTGGCATCTCCAGTTGAAAGGAGCAGGTAGCAGGTGATGAGAAAGACTTCCCTCTGCCTGAGACCCTGGAGACCCACTGCCAGTCAGAGTGGACAATGATGGACCAAGGGTGACGAAGATGGTGAGGGGTCTGGAGACCAAGTCCTATGAAAAAAGCTTGAAGGAGCTGGGCGTGTTTAGCCTGGAGAGGAGGCGGCTGAGAGGTGATAGGATCACCATCTTCAAGTACTTGAAGGGCTGTCAAATAGAAGATGGTGTGGAATTGTTTTCTGTGGCTCCAGAAAGTAGGACCAGAACCAATGGGTTGAAATTAAATCAAAAGAGTTTCCGGCTCAACATTAGGAAGAACTTCCTGACCATTAGAGCGATTCTTCAGTGGAACAGGCTTCCTTGGGAGGTGGTGGGCTCTCCTTCCTTGGAGGTTTTTAAACAAAGGCTAGATGGCCATCTGACAGCAATGAGGATCCTGTGAATTTAGGGGAGGTATTTGTAAGCTTCCTGCATTGTGCAGGGGGTTGGACTAGATGACCCTGGAGGTACCTTCCAACTCTATGATTCTATAATTGTTTTCTGAGGTCCCAGAAGGTAGAACCAGAACTAACGGGTTGAAATTAAATCAAAAGAGTTTCTGGCTCAACATTAGGAGGAATTTCCAGACAGAGAGGTTCCTCAGTGGAACAGGCTTCCTTGGGAGGTGGTGGGCTCTCCTTCCTTGGAGGTTTTTAAACAGGCTAGATGGCCATCTGACAGCAATGCCGATCCTGTGAATATAGGGGGAGGTGTTTGTGAATTTCCTGTGCAGGGGGTTGGACTAGATGACCCTGGGGTCCCTTCCAACTCTATGATTCTAAGGGCCTAAGTGACTAAAAAGCAGCTTCGTTACTATGAAAACACAAACCTCTGAAGAGCAGGGTGAGAACCACAGCTGGGAGGTTTTGGTGGCTTCCTTCGGAAGCCTCTGGCAGCTGTGGGGATGGCAAAGGGGAACAAAGTTGGCAGGGTTTCTGGCCGCGCAGATGCCCAGCTGTTTTACGCATTCCAAACACCCTGGCATCTGAAAGGCTGGGGGAAAGGTACCAGGAGATGGCCCTGGCATGCGTCAATAGCTCAGTTCAGCATTGGTGTGTGGGAGGAAACCGAGTGAGTGAGAGAGGGAGGAACATGGATTTTCTCCCCTTGTCAAAATTAAAAACAAACAAACACCAAACACTTGAAATATTTCTCCCCCCCCCCCCCAACGAGTGTGCAAATGTATTCAACCACAAGCGTGTGAGAGGTATGCCATCTTGTGACCATGGGAAGAACTGAACGATTCTAAGCCATAAAAACTTGTGTTGGAATTAGAGTTGCCACTGGGTTGGGAAATACCTGGAGATTTTATTTTTATTTTTTTTCTTATTAAATTTAATTTTATTACATTTGTATCCCGCCCTCCCCTGACAGGCTCAGGGTGGCTAACAACAGTAAAAACAACAATGCTAAAATAAAATTACAATAAGATCATTAAAAACATTTCATACAATTTCAGTTTCATTCCCTAAAGTCCAAGATGGCATGGTTAGTTCTTATTGAGCACTACATGTAATAATGAAGTTAGGTGTTGTTTAGTGCTCTACCTTTATATTGGGATGGGTTCAAATACCAATGCTGTGGGATGGTAGAATAGTTGTCGCCTACCCATTAGATATTAAATGCCAGCCTAAACAATTCTGGCTTGCAGGCCTTGTGGAATTGTGGCAAGTCCCGCAAGCCCCTGATGCTTTCGGGGAGGGCGTTCCACAGGGCAGGGGCCGCCACCGAAAAGGCTCTAGCTCTAGTGGTGGTAAGTCAAGCTTCTTTTGGCCCAGGGATCATGAGATTTTGTGAACTTGATCAGAGTGCTCTCGAAGGCTCATATGGGGAGATTTTGTGGGTGGAGTCTAAAGAGAGCAGTGTTTGGGGAGGGGCCTCAGCAGGGTACAATGCCATAGAGTCCACCCTCCAAAGCAGCCATTTTCTCCAGAGAAACTGATTTATAGTCTGGAGGTCAGTTGGCGATCTCCCTAGCTAGAATACCACCTTAGCCAGAATACAAACTGGTTAGGTTAGAAGGCACCACCACAGCCAGTGTGGTGGAGTGGTCAGTTTTGGACCAGATCCTGAAAGAGATGGTTTCAAACCCCCACAAAACTATGAGTCTCGATTGTGGAGGAGAGGTCCATCAGCGGCTACTAGCCTGGGTGTCTGAAGGAAACTTCCATGTTCAGAGGCAGTCAGCCTCTGGATGCTGGACTTCATGGACCAGAGTTTCTGATCCAGCACGGCTCCCCTCATGCTCGTACCTTGGGCCAGTCGCTCTCTCTCTTACTCTAACCTACCTCTGAAGGTTGTTGTGAAGACAAAGGTTGGGGAACCACATCTGCCACCCAAACCCTGCCCTCCTACCAACTCTTCCAAGCTGGAATTTCTTCTTTGCTATCCCTTCATCAACTGACATAGGCAAACAACAACCTCTGTCTCCCCTCCGCATCTTCAACCTTCTCTGGAAGGGAATTGTAAAGACTGCAACCATAGATAACAAGCGAGCGCTCGAAAAAAGCTCTGCAAAGGCAAGGGGTGCCTATTTGAAGGGGAAGGGATGGGAGGGTCGCAGTGAAGAATAAGGCCAGGAAGTACAAACGTGTGTATATGCGTTTTTGTGCGCGGAGGGCCACTAAGTCGTAGCTGACTTACAGCAATCCTGCAGGGTTTTCAAGGCAAGACACGAACACTGGTGGTTTGCCATTGCCTGCCTGTGGAGCAACCCTGGGCTTCCTTGGGGAGGGGGCTTCCCAGCCAGATAACTACCCACGGCTGACCCTGCTTAGCTTCCAAGATGTGATGAGATCAGGCTGCCCTGAGGTCACGGCCCAGGAAGTACAGACTGGAGATTTTTTAAAGTGTCTAAAAATCCAAATTTAAAAAATGCTTTGCGCTGCCCTGGCCACAGTTACAAATTATCCCGCTCCCCCCCCGCCGAAAAAAGGTAAAAGTGCAAGCGCCAATCATTTCTGACTCTGGGGTGAAACCACATCATGACAATTTCACAGCAGACTTTTTACGGGGCGGGTTGCCATTGCCTTCCCCAGACATCTACACTTTCCCCCCAGCAAGAGAGCCAGTTTGGTGTAGTGGTGAAGTGTGCGGACTCTTATCTGGGAGAACCGGGTTTGATTCCCCACTCCTTCACTTGCATCTGCTAGCATGGCCTTGGGTCAGCCATAGCTCTGGCAGAGGTTGTCCTTGAAAGGGCAGCTGCTGTGAGAGCCCTCTCCAACCCCACCCACCTCTCAGGGTGTCTGTTGTGGGGGAGGAAGGTAAAGGAGATTGTGAGCCGCTCTGAGACTCTTTGGAGTGGAGGGCGGGATATAAATCCAGTATCTTCTTCTTCTTCAAGCTGGGTCCTCATTTGACTGACCTCAGTAGAATGGAAGGCTGAGTCAACCTGGAGCCGGCTACCTGAACCCAGCTTCCGCCGAGACCGAACTTGGGTCACGAGCAGAGCTTCAGCTGCAGTACCACTCTCACCCATGGTTGAAAGAGAAATTGTAAGCTCCTCAGGGCAGAGAGTGGGGGGGTGGTTGTTGTAAGTTTCTTTGTAAAAGACTGGGTGATCACATACTCTGGGTCAGTCTGAAGCAACAGCAGATTGCGGAAAGCCTTGAATAATTAAACAAAGAACATATTAATTATTACAATAAATAACAAGAGTTCTAGGTTTCAAACTGTTTAGCTGGGATTCAAGCACCTTTTTTTCAGTAGGTGTGGCACTGTGATGCTATTGAATCACTGCAGGAAGGAGACTCTTATCTTCGCCCTGACTGATTTGTATCTGTACAGTGGCTCAAATACTGCTGTTTGAGCTCATCCTCAACATGGGAGGGGCCGTGGCTCAGTGGCAGAGCATCTGCTTAGCGTGCAAAAGGTCCCAGGTTCAATCCCTGGCATCTCCAATTAAAGTGACTAGGTGATGTTGAAAGACCTCTGCCTGAGACCTTGGAGAGCTGCTGCCAGTCCGAGTAGACAATGCTGACCTTGCTGGTCTGATTCAGTACAAGGCTGCTTCCTGTGCTATCTATAAACCAGGGGTCAAGTGGCACCTTTAAGACCGACCGATTTTTAATCCGAACGTAAGCTTTCGTGTGCTCTCTAAGCACACTTCATCAGACGAAGGGATCAGGTATAGTGCGCTGAAAGACATGCAGTTTGTTGATTAAGAGGGCAAACTGACGGTGATCGCAGTGAGGCTTGATAGTCTGCCTTTCTTGCTGAGACCGGAGGCAGACGACACAATTAAAAATGCGACTGAAAAAGTGTATCGGAACAAGCCGTCCATGTTGGCAGTCGTTTGCATTGAACCCGTGAAACGAAAAAGACTCTTAGGCTGATAGTAGACTCTTCAAGCTGCCCCAAAGAGAGCTGGCTGGAAATAGAGCGTCCGGGAGCTTCCGGATGGCACTCGGAAAAGGGGCGGGCCGTGGGCACCCAGGGAGCATCTGGAATGCTCACGTGTCCTGTCCGCGGCTCCCCAGGCGCTCTCCGGGTGCTTCCCGGCCTTCCAGACAGCTGGGGAGGGGCCTTGGAGGAGCCCCAGTGAAAAGGCACCACTTTCAAAGCGGTGCCTTTTCCAGCTGGCTCCCGGCAAGATGTGGGTGGGACAGGGGCAGGAGGCAGTTGTGCACGTGTGAACGTGCTTTTTTGGTCCACCTGCCTCCCGCCCGCCAGGTGGCTTTAAATGCCCATCTGTACTCAGCCTTAGTGTCTTATCACACTGGGAAATTGGCATGATATTATCTCGGCTCCAAAAAAGCAGCTTGAGTTTGGTCCATTTCCGGGCTATCAGACAGCCGCCGCTGAAGCGGCAGGATCACAACAGTGGTCCATGGTTGGCCATTCACACTGTGAGTGTGCCTCAACCATAGATGCACAGCAGAGAAGAGTCCCCCCCGGTGTGTGCACTCAAGCAGAGAAGTGCACAAGTGCTTCTCAGAGCAGGGTTAGGGGAAAAAACTAAATGTACCGGAAACAGCTTGGCATGATCAAACTGCTCTTCCACTTATGAGACGTGCGTAGGCGTTCAGACAGACAGCAAATATGCGACCTAAATGCAATTCAGGGGGAAACCACTGGGAAAATCCAGATTTTTTTTAATCTGGATAGGAGGCATCTGGAGACGGGATTATTATTATTATTATTATTATTATTATTATTATTATTATTATTATTATTATTATTATTATTAACTTTTATTTCTATCCCGCCCTCCCCGCCTAGGCGGCTCAGGGCGGATGAGAGCAGGTGCGGCTCGGAGGGCAGATGGGCTCATGTGATCATGCACATTAAATCCGAATGGGAGGCCAGGCTCTATCGGGCCAAAACTCTTGTGTGAGAAACACCCTTATGGAGAATGACAGCTGCCACCACCAGCCCAGTCTCCCGTGCAGGGCATCATGTCAGACTAGGATCTGGGAAACCCAAGATCAAATAAATGCCTGCTCAACCATGGAAGCTGGGTGGGTGACCATGGGCTAGGAGTTCTCTTTCAGCCGAGCCTCCCTCACAGGGTTGTTGTGTGGGTAAAATGGAGGGAAGAAAAATTGAGTGGGCCACTTTGCGTCCCTATTAGAGACAAAGACAGAGTATTATAATAATATTTGGAGAGAAAGACAGAGTATAATAATAATATTTGGAGAGAAAGACAGAGTATAATAACAATAATAACTACAAAACAACAATCATAATCATCATTATATGGCATTGCATGTAAAATAGCCCAGAGATCCTAAGATTGCCTGGCAGCCAGAAGTTCTAGCTCTTTTTTTTGTCATGCACCTCTAGGTGGCAAGCTAGACTTGTTTTTAAAGCAAGAGATGTGTCAGAGGTGGTTTGCCTTTGCCTGCATATAAATAAGGATTGATGAAGGACTGCATAACTAAGGGTTAGTGTTAATTGAGACAAATAGCAGCCCATCTGTTTCTTCTAGCCTGATCTATATCTTCCTCCTCCAACAACCCATACAGGAGCAAGCTTAGAGGGAACATTGCTTCAGGTAGTGAAGAGTGGTGTATAAAATCTAACTCTTCTTTAAATTTATTTCAATTTTTTAAAATTAAAACATTTCACTCAGCCTTTCCTGATGGTTCGAGTCAATTTACAATTATACTTAAAACACTGCCAATAAAAATAAAATAACAAACCCCAAATCTCTACACCCCCTCCCCCCCGCCATTTTTTTTGCCTGCCTCTTAAACTCTATGAAATTAAAAATATAGATGGACTTCTATTTTATTCGGCAATAAATTTATCCTTATTAAGCTATAGAAAACAAATGCAGAGCCACTCTATTATTAGAGTGGCATCTTCTATCACCCCCAGGGTCGCTCTAGGACTTCACATGCCTATTTTGTTAAGTGTGAGGAAACCAGTAAGAATGCGGACCGGAAGTGCCTAAAGAACGGCCCACGGTAAGCCGCTCTAGCCTTTCCTTACCTCTTGCCTCTATGTTCAAAGAAGTGACGAGCCCTTCCTCCCGAGGTTGTCAAAGGGACTACGAGGCGAGCGCGAGGAAGGCGGGAGGTGAAACGTCACTTCCGTTCCGTCGTGGAACGCCCTCCCGTTGCCCCGGCGAGACGTTGAGCGTTCTGGTTGCTATGGTGACGGGTCAACAATAGCCGAAGAAGACGGAGACGCCCCTGGAGCCGCGTCCAAAATGGTAAGAGGGAGGTCGGGCTTCTTCCCCCAACATAAAACCAGGAGCCCTCAAAAGACCCTCTGCCCATGCCCAGAGGCATCAATATTATCATCATCACCTTGCTTTATTGTTATTATCATTGGCAATAATAACAATAAAACAAGAGGGGCTCAAGAGTTGGGCCGTTTGGCTTTGCCAATGTGGGCATTCCACAGGGAGGGCACTCTGCGTATGCTCAGGGGCATCATCTTTACAATAACACTAACAGTTCATAATAATAAGCAGAGCTATCGTTGTTAGTTGGTCACCTGGGCTTAGGTCACCTGAGGGACCCCTATGCCTGTGTCCATGTGGCCAGCCCACCAGAGAGGCTGAAAGGCACTCTGCCCGTGCTTAGATGGGTTAGGTTTGTATCCCGCTTTTCAGCGAAAAGATGGCTCCTCAAGACAGCTCACAAGTTGCACTGTAGCGTTTTCAAGGCAAGAGATGTTCAGAGGTGGTTTGCTACTGCATTCCTCTACATAGCAACCCTGGACTTCCTTAGTGGTCTCCCTTCCAAATACTGACCAAGGCCAACCCTGCTTAGCTTCCAAAATCTAATGTGATCAAACTAGCCTGGACTACCTTGGTCAGGTCAGTGACTGATTATGGATATTTAAATGAGTTAACTTATATTAGCAGTTGCTTGTGATGTTGCTTCCTGATTTTCTGGTATCTCTCAGTGCTTCTGGCCATGTGCAGAATCCCCAGCAGAATAAAGTGTGTGTGCGTGTGTGCATACTACATATGATTGACCCTATGGACAATATTTATTTAGTTAGTTCCAAAAGAAAATCCCACCTGCTTGATGCACCTTGCAATTAAGGCCCTCAATTAGCAACTACATATTAACCTAGATCCAAGTAGGCAGCCGTGTTGGTCTGAAGTAGTAGAACAAAATAGGAGCTGATTGCACCTTTAATAATAATAATAATTTTTATTTATATCCCGCCCTCCCCGCCGAGGCAGGCTCAGGGCGGCTCACAGACATGGAAAATGCCATGATTACAGCAATACATTATACAGTAAAATACATTAAATAAATAAATAAATTAAAACCATTTCAATCAAGGTGCTATACTACAAGACATATCAGATGTATATCAGATGGCTGGATGTCATTTCAGGATTCAATCTTGAAGGCCATTTGGAAAAGGATGGTTTTGCAGGCCCTGCGGAACTGATTATAAGACCAACTTAGTTTTATTCAGAACGTAAGCTTTTCGTGTTCCTCGCCTGATAAAGTGTGCTTAGAGAGCACACGTAAGCTTACGTTCTGAATAAAACTCAGTTGGTCTTAAAGGTGCAATCGGCTCCTATTTTGTTCTACGTATCAACCTGTTTAAGGTTATTATCGCAACAGTAATGTATCACTGTGGTCTATTAATATTAATAACGAATACACAGGTAATATAATGCTACAATGACCCTAGCAGCTGTGTGTCTGAGCAAGAGTAGCGTGCCCTTCACATGCACGCTGACACGCATGAAGTAATTTGTTTGGAGTGCTGGGATGACTTCTTCTTCATTTCAGGCACTGAATATGAATGAGGCAGTAATGCCTGATGAGTGAAGCAAGAGAAGGTGTTGTGTATGTGGCGGTAGCCTGAGCGCCAATGCAGAAAGCAGTTTCAGTGGATAAAGCTGGAGGAAGGATACAAATGTAAATTGGGTGCAAAAAGTCAAGTCCAGGATTGCAGCATTTCAAAGGCGACCCTACTGGGTTACCATAAATCAGTTGCACTTTGATAGCAATTCACACACACACACACACACACGGTATGACTGTGTGGGTGAAGTGTCAAGTCACACTGTAGGGTTTTCAAGGCAAGAGATGTTCGGAGGTGGTTTGCCACTGCCTTTAATAGCAACCCTGGACTTCCTTAGTGGTCTCCCTTCCAAATACTGCCCAGCTTAGCTTCCAAAATCTGATATGATCAGACTAGCCTGGACGACCTTGGTCAGGTCAATGACTGATTATGCATAGTTAAATAAGTGTTGCAACTTGCAGTCACTTATATTATAGGAGGTGGTGGGCTCTCCTTCCTTGGAGGTTTTTAAACAGAGGCTAGATGGCCATCTGACAGCAATGAAGATCCTGTGAATTTAGGGGGAGGTATTTGTGAGTTTCCTGCATTGTGCAGGGGGTTGGACTAGATTACCCTGAAGGTCCCTTCCAACTCTATGATTCTATGATATTGCTTGTTGTGCTGATAATTTTTGGTAGGGCTGCATTCCCCCCTCCCCAGCTTCTCCTTTCCTCCCCATTGCCAGCGAGGTGTAGTGGTTAGGAGTGGTGGACTCTAATCTGGAGAACCGGGTTTGATTCCCTACTTCTCCACATTTAGCCTGTTGGGTGACCTTGGGTCAGCCATAGTGCTCTCAAAGGTCTCTCAGCTCCACCTATCTTACAAGATGCCTGTTGTAGGGAGAGGAAGGGCAGGAGATTGTAGGATGCTTTGACACTCCTTAGGGGAGAGGAAAGTGGGATATAAAACCCAACTCTTCTGTCATTTTCATTATAAAAATGTGGAAAATCATTTCCTGCTTGTAACATCTGAAGAAGTCAGCCCTGACTCAGCTGATGCTGGAATAATATGTTTTTAGTATTTCGGTTGCTGCCAGACTTCAGTTTTATTTTGTTACAATAGACCAGGGGCGGCCAAACTTGCTTAGAGTAAGAGCCATGTAGAAGCGTAAGAGCCCCGTGGAGCAGGGTGTTAAAGCTGCAGTACTGCAGTCCTAAGCTCTGCTCACGACCTGAGTTCGATCCCTGGCGGCAGCTGGGTTTTCAGGTAGCCGGCTCGAAGCTGACTCAGCCTTCCATCCTTCCGAGATCGGTAAAATGAGTACCCAGCTTGCTGGGGGGGAAAGTGTAGATGACTGGGGAAGGCAATGGCAAACCACCCCGTAAAAAGTCTGCCGTGAAAACATTGTGAAAGCAACATCACCCCAGCGTCGAAAACAACTGGTGCTTGCACAGGGGACCTTTCCTTTTTTTCCCATGTAGAATAAATGTTGGATGTTTGAGAGCTGCAAGACATGAATGTCAGATGTTTGAGAGCCAGGAGGGCGGGAGGGAAGGAGGAAGAAGGGAGAGGTGGAACGAAAAAAACTTTAACTTTAAATGCATTCTCCAAGCTGCTGACTGGCTTGGCTTGGAGAAGTGATTTAAAGAGAGAAGTGCCTTCTCCAAACTGGCTGACAGGGCAGCGGGGTCTTTGAGAGCCGCACAGTATGTGTGGAAGAGCCCTATGTGGCTCCCGAGCCACAGTTTGGCAATAGACTAACACAGCATCTTCTGGAATTAGGTTGGCAGTTGCTTGTGATGTTGCTGCCTGATTTTCTGGCACCTCTCAGTACCTTCGGCCATGTGCAGAATCCCCAGCAGAATAAAGTGTGTGTGTATACTACGTCTTTTGGGTCTCAACCTGATTGACCCTATGGACAATATTTGTTGAGTTCCAAAAGAAAATTGCACCTGCTTGATGTAGCTTACCGTTAAGGCCCTCAATCAAACAAAGTCATCCAAAAATCAAGCCAACGTCATTAGAACAAGCCACTGAAAACAAGCATTTGAGTCTCGAGAACCCCTTGTGGGTGCCAGCTGTAGCCCAGTCTCATGACATCGTGGAAGTTAAGCAGGGCTGACCCTGGTCAGAACTTGAATGGGAGACCCCCCAAGGAAGTCCAGTGTTGCTGTGCAGAGGCAGGCAATGGCAAACCACCTCTGAACATCTCCTGGCTTTTGGAAACACTACGGGGGTCACCATGAACTGGCTGCAGACTGGCGGCGCTCTACACACAGTGGGTGCCGTCAAAAACATGACCGCCTGGCGCCGAGGAGAAGTGCAGCCCGCTACAAAATAGTGGGAGGTCAGCGTTGTCCTACGCTGGCAGCTGTTCGTTCTGAATGATTGCTTCCAGAAGACCTAAGGGTGATGCTTCCAGGACTTCTCTAAAACACTTCCTGGTAAGTTAGGCAGAGGAGAACCAGGAAGGAATCATTTGCGTTAGGAAGAGATTCCGCAGGAAGGGAAAGAGCAGGCATCAGGACTCACATCAGCAAATGTCAAGGCGCCCATGGATGCCAAGTTCGAGATCGCTGTCCAAATAGGCCCTCGAGACCACCTCGTCCCCATGTTTCCAATATATCATCAGGGATCCAGCGAGGAGGCCATCTCTGTGTTGGGTACAGATGGCAAAGACAGAAAGAGATGTGTTCTTGATGATTCCTTTGTTTCATTGCAAGACCTCCAGGGTGGCTTTTAAGGTGCAGGATTAAGCTGGGGAAATGCCTTGGTGTGGCAGTTTGGAGTCTGCTTGTGCTTTATGCATACGTACTACACACATACCTCAATACTTACGAGTCACCTTTGTAAGAGTATTCTGTTTATGGCAAAATCTCATTCCTTTTTGTGCTCCTTTGGAGCTTTCTGGGTGTGGCAGGGAAGACCAGTCTCAAGAAACCAAGGGCCTCTGAAGTCCTTGAACCCTTCTGCAGTGTCTTAACTCTTCAGGGGCCCTGCTTCATGCGCCCCCAACATCTGAGGCTAGTCGAGGAGCAACCTGAGAAAGGGCCTTTTTGGTTGTAGCACCAAAATTACGGCATTCCCTCCCCAGGGAGACTGATCCATTCCCTTCAGTCCTTGTCTTCTGCCAGGAGGTGAAATTTTTTTTCTTACAGACCCTTCTTTCTTGTTTGTCTTTAATTTCTGGTTTTGTTCATGTGTACTCCATGTGGTAAAGCTGCAGTACTGCAGTCCGAGCTCTCTGCTCACAGCCTGAGTTCAATCCGGTTCAGGTAGCCGGCTCGAGGTTGACTCAGCCTTCCATCCTTCCGAGGTGGGTAAAATGAGTCCCCAGCTTGCTGGGGGGAAAGCGTAGATGACTGGGGAAGGCAATGGCAAACCACCCCGTAAAAAGTCTGCTGTGAAAACATTGTGAAAGCAATGTCACCCCAGAGTCAGAAACGACTGGTGCTTGCACAGGGGACTACCTTTACCTTTTTACTGCGTATAAAGTTGATTTTCAATGTTTTTTTTTAAAAACTGTTTGCTGCCTTGAGGGCAGAAAGGTGGGGATGCAGATGTTTTACACAGAATAAAACCCAGATCCACCATTACTTACCAAACTTCTGCTTTGTCCTCTCTCCTCCACAGCCAGGCAGCGAGGCCGGGTCGCTGAGCGCTTCATCCAATGCCTCCAGCAG
This sequence comes from Heteronotia binoei, assembly GCF_032191835.1. Lineage (NCBI taxonomy): Eukaryota > Metazoa > Chordata > Lepidosauria > Squamata > Gekkonidae > Heteronotia > Heteronotia binoei. Next base: position 262,294,951 of record NC_083223.1, read on the forward strand.
GTCCCGCTCTCACGTGCGCTACAGAAGGAAGGCCTGTAGTTCAGAGGTAGACGAAAGCCTCTTTGGGATGGCCAAGGTGAGGAGAAGAGAAGAGAGGGTGGCTTTCCTCCCCCGTTACCTTTTGTACTGCTAAAATAACCACTTTCTCTTTTTGAAATGTTCAGTGGCATTCTCTTGAATGTCTGCCACCTTAGAATCATAGAGTTGTAAGGCACCTCCAGGGTCATCTCGTCCAACCCCCTTGCACAGTGCAGGAAATTCTCCAATACTTCCCCCATGCGCACGCACAGTGACACCTACTCCATGCCCAGAAGAAAAATTGGGCTGGAGAAAAATTGCTGCCTGATCCCAAAGTGGCAAACAGCATTTCCTTGGTCGTTTAAGAAAGGGCCTGTTGTCTCTTTGTTCTTCTTGTTCCGGCAATACTACCCACATAGAAACTGTTACTTGCTGGAATTTGCTCCTGTGCCTCTTTTTAAAATGCCACCCTTGAAATGCTTACCCTGTCTTTTACTTTCCTTACCATTTGTCACTGTTTCTCATTTCAACTCTTGCTATTCCCTCTTTTTCACCAAATGCCTCTGCTTTAATTTTATTTTTAGTCTTCTGTTGTTTGTTTTCTCTTTCATTTCATTTTTTTCTTCTTTCAAATGTGTGAGATTTGTGGGAGACAGATTTGGGTTTCTTCAGTACCGGATAGCCCTCAGTTTTTTGGCGTTTAATAAGCATTATTAAACGTCAGCGGCATGAACCAACCAAAGTGGCATACTTTTGCATTTCATGTCTGAGGGCCCTTTGAAATGCTTTTTTTTTTATTTTGCCAAATGCGTTTGTTACTTTGATCTCAGGGCTTTGAGGCTTGCTTTTGTGCAAGATTAATTTTCTCTTTTTAAATTTGCCTAGCATTAATGGCTGGGCATGCCTGTCGATCAGCAAAAGGAGTTTGAAAGAACTGATTACATGGATGGTTTTTAAACTCGCTCAGTTCCACAGCTTCTTTGCTTCGCCACCTATCAACACAAGTTCTTGAAATGACAAATCCTCTGCAGACGTTCCACCCAATGAATAACTGTTTCAAAATGAGCCTTTGGTGCTCTCAGCCACCAGTCATTAGGTTAATTAAAATGTAATTTAATAGCACGTGGTTATACATTTTTAATTTTTATTCTTGTTTACAGGAAGCCACCCCAAGTGCTTTGACTTTTTAGAAAGCAATTGCATAGAGTGTTTCTTTCTTGCTTAACTACCACAGGATGGAAGGTGAGGCAAGAGTGAATAGCTAATGGTTAGATCCCGCAATCCACAGATCTTTCACAGGAATCACAGACCTTTCCTTTCCACTTTCCAGTGGAGGGAAGGCATTTTTCCAGTGAAGGGAAGGTGTGCGGTCCCTTTAAATGTGATGGCCAGAACTCCCTGTGGAGTTCAGTTGTGCTTGTCACAACCTTACTCCTGGCTCCACCCCACAATGTCTCCTGGCTACACCCCCAAAGTCCCCAGATATTTCTTGAATTGGACTTGGCAACGCTATGTCCATCAGCTTCATTGGATGCCCTTCAGTTTGCCCTCAAGTTTGGGGAGAAGATGGAAAATTTCTTTTTGTCAACTCTCTCCACCCCATGCATAATTTTATAAAGCTCTAGGTGGACAGCTGTGCTGGTCTGAAGGAGCAGAGCAAAGTTAGAGCTAAGAAGGATTAATTAATTAAGAAGGATACCTTTACACATCTGTCTCCTATTTTGACATTTATTGCTACACAATCCCCCCCCCAAATAAATCCAAAGAAATGATGAACAGGTGACTGTATAAAAGTAGCTTGTTATTGCTGTTTGTCCAAAAATCTTCATCGAGTAGTATGTTAAATTTGCTGTTCACCAATGTAGAGCAGTGGTCCCCAACCTTTTTGGCACCAGGGACCGGTTTTGTGGAAGACAATTTTTCCACGGAGGTGGGGGTGCTGGGGGTTTTGCTGCCCCAGGCTGCCCCCACACCCCATCCCTGCCACCCATGGGGGTCTTTAAATGAGGGGTAGGTGCAGTTCACTGCCACGCTGCCCCTTCTGCCTGCCCGAGACCCAAGTGAATGAAAGAGGTAGTGCTTTGGAGCGAGGCTGCGCTGCCTCTTTCGTCCTCCTGGGACCCAGGCAGACGAAAGGGGCAGTGCGGTGCCTCTGCCTCACTCCACGGCCCGGTTGCTAACAGGCCACAGACCGGTATCGGTCCACAGCCCAGAGGTTGGGGACCCCTGATGTAGAGGCATCCGTCTGGATATATGAACTGTTAACTTCCATTTCAGTTCATTCGCTTCCACACAAAAGCTCATACCTCGAATAAAACTTCATTGGTCTTAAAGGGGCCACTGGAGTCTAACATTATAAACCTTTATCATGTCCCCCTCTGAGTCGTCTCCCCAACTCTTCAGCCTTTCCTCATAGGGAAGGTGCTCCAACCCCCTAAGTATCTTGGTCACGCTTCTCTCTACTGTTACTCTCCATGGGTTCTATAACTCTGAGAATCAGTTTCCCCAGGGTCAGAAAGGCCGGCCAAGGGCAGGACGGGGCATGATGAAAGATCCTTCACCATCAGTGCTTCTTGCTTTTGAGCACAGGCAGTGGTAATATCCAGGGAAGCTGCTTTCACTATAGAAGAGGGATGGAATTGTGCCTCCCAGCCATCGGCTTCAGTTAAAAGCAAGGCTTTTTTTTGTAGCAGGAGCTCCTTTGCATATTAGACCACGCCCCCTGATGTAGCCAATCCTCTGAGAGCTTACAAGGCTCTTCGGACAGGGCCTACTGTAAGCTCCAGGAGGACTGGCTACATCAGGAGGGCGTGGCCTAATATGCAAAGGCGTTCCTGCTACCAAAAAAGCCCTGGTTAAAATAACAGAGCATCCTGACTCTAGCAAGAGCAAACCCCAAAAGGCAAGGGCAGCGGGCACATCAAAACAGAAAGAGAAAGCCAAAGTCTTCTTTTGTCCCCTACGAAATACACTGCAGCAGCATTGCAGAGACTTGAAACAGCTGCTGCGTAAATTGTTCGAGATTTTCAATTCCTTGGCTCATGGTCATCCGAAAGGCAGACTGCAACCAAGAAGAATCCAAAGGAGACTGAGATGGGAAAGGGCAGCCGTGAAGGTGTGTGGAAGTTGGACAAGGAAGAAAGCCGACTTGAAGAAGATTGATTCTCTTGAAATGTGGTGCTGAAGGAGAGTTTGATGGATACCGTGGATTGCGGCTTTTTTTTGTGGCAGGAACTCCTTTGCATATCAGGTCACCCCCCCTGTGGTGTGGCCGCCCTGAGCCATCCGTGGGAAGGGCGGGATATAAATCCCAAATAAATAAATAAATAAAATAATCCTCTTGGAGCTTACAGTAGACCCTGTAAGCCCTGTAAGCTCTTGGAGGATTGGCTACATCAGGGGAGTGTGGCCTAATATACAAAGGGGTTCCTGCTACAGAGCTGCCTGGGACTGCCAAAAAGATAAATCAGTGGGTTCTAGATCAAATCAAGCCTGAACTCTCCCTAGCAGCTAAAAGGACTAAACTGAGTCTGTCATGCTTGGTTCATATGAAGCTGCCTTCTTCTGAAGAGCCAGTTTGGTGTAGTGGTTAAGTGTGCGGACTCTTATCTGGGAGAACCGGGTTTGATCTTCTTCGTGGTCTCTGTGCAGTCCCACACATGGGTCTTGCCGCAGGCAATGAATCCATTCCTCGGAGTTCCAATAGCTCGCCTATAGCGCTTTTGGCGCGCTCCCCTCCCGCTCTGGGGAGCAGGCAGCGACCGCGCATGCCTGGAGTGGGGGGGGAGCGCCCATTCCACTCAGTTTCTTCCTTTCCGCCGCCCGGACAACAACGGCCTGGGCCTCTTTCATGCCTCTACTGATGAGGTCTTGTCTTCCGTTGACGACGGTCGTAAAAGGGCCAAGCGCCTAGGAGTATCCCAACCAGCTTCACAACCGTTCATTCGCAAACAACCTTGGAAACCATCTTTCCAAAGACGCCAACGTTCCCCTAAGCAGACTGAATACTGGAAAAGAAGACCTATACAACAAAAGCCTTCTTTCCAACAAAGGCAGCGCTCTCAGCAGACCAAAAAATCATCCCTCCCTGCCAAGCAGTCTCTTTGACTTCCCCATACAGTCGCCCTACCCCACGCGTCTCTCCCCATTCTACAGGACTTGGAGCTCTATTACCACCGACTCCTGGGTACTCACCATCGTACGCCTGGGGTACGCAATCGAGTTCGCTTCACTACCTCGCCACCACTACTTTGTCACTACCCCCCCATCCCATCACCTCCATCAGGAGATTCTGGACTTGCTCCAGAAAAAGGCCATAGAACCTGTTCCCCCCCAACATCGGGGAACGGGGTTCTACTCAAGGTACTTCCTGGTCCCCAAGAGGGATGGAGGCAAGCGTCCGATCCTAGATCTTCGGAAGCTAAACAAATTCATCGAGTACAGGAAATTCAGAATGATCTCGCTGCAGTCCATCTTGCCCTTGATTCCAAAAAATTCCTGGATGGCTTCCCTAGATCTTCAGGACGCTTACTTCCATGTGACAATCCGACCTCAACATCGAAGATATCTCCGGTTCGCGATGGGCCAACATCACTACCAGTATGTTTCCCTATCATTCGGCCTCTCCACTGCACCCAGGGTTTTCACCAAGTGCATGGCGGTGGTGGCGGCTGCTCTACGGATCCGAAACATCACAGTCTTCCCGTACATAGACGACTGGCTCCTCATTGCACCAACACCAAGTCAGCTCGAGTCCAATCTCCACGCAGCCCTTCTCCTCCTGTCTTCTCTAGGCCTGAGGGTGAATGTCACCAAATCGCACTTCACCCCCACTCAGCATCTCAACTTCATAGGGGCTCATCTCCGCACCTCTATACACCGCGCCTTCCTCCCCGAGGACCGCGCTCTGACGATCATCACCCTTGCCAGGCTGGTCCAGCTACAACCTATCCAACCGGCCCTCACTATCCAACGCCTTCTCGGCCTGATGGCCGCTACTACAGCAGTCCTCCTCTTCGCCAGGCTACGAATGAGACCACTTCAGCTCTGGTTTGTACGTGCCTACCGTCCTCATGTGCAACCTCAGAGCACCCTGCTCACCGTTCCCAGGAGAGTCCTTCCTTCTCTCACTTGGTGGACCGTCCTCGACAACCTCCTCGAGGGCATGCCGTTCCTACCAACTACTCCAACGGCTACCGTGACAACAGATGCCTCCATGTGGGGGTGGGGAGCCCACTTAGAAGGCAAGACTGTCAGAGGTCTCTGGACTCCTCAGGAGAGGACCTTGCACATAAACTGTTTAGAACTGATTGCTGTACACAGAGCTCTCCAATCGTTCCTTCCTCTCATCGGGGGTCAACACATCCAGATCTCCACAGACAATATGGCAACAGTCTTCTATGTAAACAAGCAGGGAGGCACCAGATCTCTTCGACTGTGCCGCATAGCCATACTGCTCTGGGAATGGTGTATCAAGCACAACATCCATATGACTGCAATCCACCTCCCAGGCGTGGACAATGTTCTGGCCGACTCACTAAGCAGGCTACGCATAGACGACCACGAATGGTCCATCAATCTGACCTACCTTCGTCGGATCTTCACGTGCTTCGGCACCCCCAGGGTGGACGTCTTTGCCTCCAGGGACAATGCCAAATGTCATCGCTTCTACTGCAGGAAGGGCAACGATGCCTTCCTACACCTTTGGAGAGGTCCCCTCCACTACATTTTTCCTCCAACCCCCCTAATGACATGGGTGTTGACAAAGGTCGCACGGGATGGCACGGACTGCATCCTTATCGCACCGTGGTGGCCACGGCAACCGTGGTTCACCAGACTTCTACAAATGTCACAACACACTTACCGCCGCCTTCCGATTGTGGGAGATCTCCTATCGCAGGCGAACGGCCAGGTACTTCATCACAACCCTCGGGTTCTGGCCCTCACTGCCTGGAGGATACACTCACCTGCCTCTCCACCGAGGTAACCAATATCCTTCTCAACGCAAGGAAGCCTTCCACCAGACTTTCGTACCAACGCAAATGGAAGCGCTTTTGCTCCTTCGTCACACCCTATCATCTAAGACCAGAGTCAACACCTCTAAACCTGATTCTAAATTATCTCTTATCCCTGCAAAAATCAGGCCTGTGCTACTCTTCACTTAAAGTACACCTCTCTGCCATCTCGGCATTCCATAACACCATTGATGGCAAGACGGTTTTCTCTCACCCCTTATCCAAATCCTTCCTCAAGGGAATGCTACACCTACATCCACCTGTTAAACCGTTCGTTCCAACGTGGAGTTTATCCCTTGTTCTTTCCTGTCTAATGAAGACACCCTTTGAACCCATGGCGACAATACCGCTCAACCTTCTTTCCTGGAAGACAGCACTACTGATAGCCCTTACCTCTGGTAAGCGGGCAAGTGACTTATGTGCCTTCCGACATGACCCTCCTTACACCATCTTCCATAGGGACAAGGTTGTCTTACGACCAGATCCTGCGTTCCTCCCTAAAGTTGTCTCCAAGTTTCATCTGTCTACCTCCACCTCGCTACCAACGTTTTTCCCTAACCCAAAAGACCAAGGGCAGCGGTCACTACATTCTCTGGATGTCAGAAGGGCGTTAGCCTTCTATCTGAATCGTACACAACCTTTCCGTAAGGACCCTAACCTGTTTGTGGCCTACGGTAAACCTCGCAAAGGACACAAAATTTCTACCCAGAGACTTTCTAAATGGGTAGTTAGTGCCATCAGGTTGTGTTACGAACTGGCTAAACAGCCTCCTCCCGAAGGCCTTAAGGCTCACTCTACTAGAGCAGTCTCGACGTCTTCGGCCTTTCTACAGGGCGTCTCTCTAGAGGACATCTGTGCGGCTGCATCGTGGTCCTCTCCTTCCACGTTCGTCTCCCATTATGCCTTGGACGTTCGTGCGAGACGAGACGCTTCCTTCGGCCAAGCAGTCCTCCGATCCATCTTCCACTGAAGTATGGTGAGTGCTTTTTGCTTCTGCCCCTAGGTCTTCGAGTATGATGTGGTATTTTTATGTGACTAACTATCTTCTTTTACCAGCACCCTCCTCCAGGTTACTCAGCTGGCTAGTCACCCATGTGTGGGACTGCACAGAGACCACGAAGAAGATAAACAGGTTGCTTACCTGTAACTGATGATCTTCGAGTGGTCATCTGTGCAGTCACACACGCCCACCCAGCCTTCCCTGCTGCTGGCCTCTTGTAATTGTTATCTAACTTTGTACAGTGTCTGTGTCAGCGGCGGCTGGAAGAAACTGAGTGGAATGGGCGCTCCCCCCCCGCTCCAGGCATGCGCGGTCGCTGCCTGCTCCCCAGAGCGGGAGGGGAGCGCACCAAAAGCGCTATAGGCGAGCTATTGGAACTCCGAGGAATGGATTCATTGCCTGCGGCAAGACCCATGTGTGTGACTGCACAGATGACCACTCGAAGATCATCAGTTACAGGTAAGCAACCTGTTTATTCCCCACTCCTCCACTTGCACCTGCTAGCATGGCCTTGGGTCCGCCATAGCTCTGGCAGACGTTGTCCTTGAAAGGGCAGCTGCTGTGAGAGCCCTCTACAGCCCCACCCACCTCACAGGGTGTCTGTTGTGGGGGAGGAAGGTAAAGGAGATTGTGAGCCGCTCTGAGACTCTTTGGAGTGGAGGGCGGGATATAAATCCAATATCTTCTTCTTTTTCTTCTTCTTCTGAATCAGACCCTATTCCATCAAAGTCAGTATTGTCTACTCAGACCGGCAGAGGCTCTCCAAGGTCTCAAGCTGAGGTTTTTCACGCCTATTTTCCTGGACCCTTTTTAGTTGGAGATGCCGGGGATTGAACCTGGGACCTTCTGCTTACCAAGCAGATGCTCTACCACTGAGCCACTGTCCCTCCCAACATTACATTACGAGAATACAAGACTTGCCAGAAAAAACACTTATGCTAGAAAAGCCGAAGGCGGCAAGAAAGAAGGAAGACCCAACCTGAGGTGGATGGACTCAATCAAGGAAGCCTCAGCCCTCAGCTTGCAAGACCTGAATGAGGCTGTTAACAATCAGATGTTTGGGGAGGACAGCTGCTTTGTTGTCCATTGGGGTTGGATTTTAATTGGTGGCCTGTTTTGGAAGTACTCCGGTGGAAACTTGGCAATAAAAAGCTCATTGAGATAACATACTTAAGCAATCAAAGCAGCAGCAAAACAACATGATATCTGTTACCGGCCTTCTTCTTGGTTTCTGCGGTTGTGCGTTTATAGGTTTCTGTTGCATTGTTTATAATACTTTATTTTAAGGGTCAAAACTGTTTTAATGTTCAACGTTCACTGCCTTGGAGACCCTACTTGGGGAGGAAAGCAGCAAAGAAATGTGTTCTAAACATGGGTTGTTTTATAGAAAAATAGGTGGTGGAGCTCATTAGCATAACTCATTAGCATATGCTCCCCCCCCAGCCAAAAGCAACCTGATGCAAGAAAGGAGAGCCCTGGGCAAGCGAGGCCTGCTTGGGCTGGCTAGAGAGCCAGCCAGAACAAGCAGGCCTCGCTCGCCTGGGGCTCTCCTGGGCCGCCCCCCCTAGTCAAAAGCTCAGCAAGCCACCCACTGCCCAAAATCACATAAGAAGTGGAGAAAGGGTGGTGTGGGCTTCTCCAGGGCTTATGAGGGCTGCTTGGGGGTGTGGCAAAGCCTCTGGTGGCTGGCTGGCTTCCACTCTACTAATCCAGGGATTGTTATGCAGCTGCACCTACTATTCAACGGACAAGGTAGGTGAGGAGGAAGAGGGGGAACCCTCAGAAAGGTTCAGGAGCTGTGCTCCTGTGAGCTCCTGCTGAATCTGAGGCCTGGTTCTGAATGAAATAAATGTTGGAAGGAGACACACGTTTTGATCCCTAAGAGCTTCCCAGCACAGCATTGCTTAATAGTATGGTTTTATCTGACTGCTGCTTTCAAATGCCCTCCTTCTTAAAGGCTATTGGGAGCATGTTCTGGCAAACCCAGGGCTTTTTTTGGTAGCAGGAACTCCTTTGCATTTTAGGCCACACCCCCTGATGTAGCCAGTCCTTCAGGAGCTTACAGGGCTCTTAGTCCAGGGCCTACTGTAAGCTCCAGGAGGATTGGCTGCAGCAGGGGTGTGTGGCCTAATACGCAAAGGAGTTTCTGCTACAAAAAGAAGCCCTGGGCAAACCATTTCGCAGCTCCAGGGCCACAGCAAGAAAAGACCTTGCTTATGTAATGGTCCTCTTGACCTCATGCAGCAATAGCATTCAGAGCAGGGAATCTGAGGTGGGTCGTATGAGTCAAAGGAATGTACATGAAGCTGCCTTACACTGAATCAGACCCCTGATCCATCAAGGTCAGTATTGTCCACTCATACTGACAGCAGCTCTCCGGAGTCTCAGGCAGAGGCCTGTCACATCACCTGCAGCCTGGTCCTTTTAACCGGAGATGCCGGGGATTGAACCTGGGACCTTCTGTCTGTCAAGCAGATGCTCTGCCACTGAGCCACGGCGGGGAAGAGCCATGGTGGAGGAAGTGTTTCTAGGGTGCTCAGGAGGGGTGGGCGATGTACGTAGCCGAAGAAACCCCAAGGGAAGCAGCGTGTCCTTTTCAGCTGTCCTGAGCGTTTTTGTCGTTCCCTGCAGAAGCTCCACCTGCCCCGCATCGGCAGCCCCATTGTGGTCCTCCAAGACATCCACAAGGCAGGGAAGTCCCTCGGCTGGGGGCAGAAGCCCGAGACAATCCGCATCATCACCAGGGACCTGATCCGGGACCTCGTGTAAGGCATTCCTCCTTCCGCTGCCCTGCTGCTCCGTCGTTCCATCATTTCCCCTCCGCCTCTGTGGCTTCCCGCTCAGAAGTGCGATTCCCCACTAGCCTCCTCGGTGGGGCCAAGCCAGACGGAACTGTGTTCCTGTGCATTCCTGCTCAAAAAAAGCCCTAATTTAAATAAAACTTTGGTTGACCTTAAAGGTGCCGGGGGACCCAAACTGTCCCACCTTTCATATAGCTGATTGTATTTTTACCACCACCAGGGGGCGTCATTTGACTTTTCAATCTTAGCCCATGGAAACATCGTGCTAGGCAGGGGCTCTTTTGCTTCCCAAGGGGCCCGTTTTCACTTTTCCTTGTCATTGGTATAACATTATTTTAAAAAAAAACAATACAGTATTGTCTCGTTTACCTTTAAGTATGCCAGGCCATATATATTGTCTGCTTTTTTCTTTAAAAAAGACAATCCCGTTTCTCTCCAGAGAAAGCTGAATCTTGAGCTGCATCAAGCAATTCTTGTAATTTCTGGGGTTTTTTGTTTATTTATTTACATTGTTTATAGTCTGCCTTTCTCACTGGGGCTCAAGGTGGATTACGCAGAACAAGTCAATACAGTCAACAAGATGGAATGCTCAACAAATCATTGAAATGGGTTTTCTCATTTACGCGCATCATTTAATCTAGTTCATAAGCACCAAGAAGGGCAGGGTGTGATATGAGATGCTAAAGCCCCATGCCTCTAAGGAACGATGTGGAGCTCTAAAGCCCCTCCCCTAAGGAACGATGTGGAGCTCTGAAGCCCCGCACCAAGGAACAATGTGGAGCTCTGAAGCCCCTCCCCTAAGGAGCAATGTGGAGCTCTAAAGCCTCTCCCCTAAGGAGCTATGTGGTGCTCTGAAGCCGCTCCCCTAAGGAGCGATGCGGAGCTCTGAAGCCCCTCCCCTAAGGAGCGATGTTGAGCTCTGAAGCCCCTCCCCTAAGAAGTGATGTGGAGCTCTGAAGCCCCTCCCCTAAGGAGTGATGTTGAGCTCTAAAGCCCCTCCCCTAAGAAGCTATGTGGAGCTCTGAAGCCCAGCCCCTAAGGAGCGATGTTGAGCTCTGAAGCCCCTCCCCTAAGAAGTGATGTGGAGCTTTGAAGCCCCTCCCCTAAGGAGTGATGTTGAGCTCTAAAGCCCCTCCCCTAAGGAGCGATGCGGAGCTCTGAAGCCCCTCCCCTAAGGAGCGATGTTGAGCTCTGAAGCCCCTCCCCTAAGAAGTGATGTGGAGCTCTGAAGCCCCTCCCCTAAGGAGTGATGTTGAGCTCTAAAGCCCCTCCCCTAAGGAGCTATGTGGAGCTCTGAAGCCCAGCCCCTAAGGAACAGTGTGGAGCTCTGAAGCCCCTCCCCCAAGGAGCAATGTGGAGCTCTGAAGCCCCTCCCCTAAGGAGCTATGTGGAGCTCTGAAGCCCAGCCCCTAAGGAACAATGTGGTGCTCTGAAGCCCCTCCCCCAAGGAGCAATGTGGAGCTCTGAAGCCCCTCCCCTAAGGAGCTATGTGGAGCTCTGAAGCCCCTCCCCTAGGCATGTCCCCTCTGGTTATTTCTGTTATTTCTTCAGGCATTGCCTGCAAGTGTACCTTTGCAACCATAAGGGCTAGAAACTTAAAATTCCATGAAAACTGAGATCCTTGACCAGTTACCCCATGCCACACTTCTGCAGACCCCTCCAGCTTATCCCCAGCCGTATGTATAGTTTGACCAGTGATTGCTGTAGCAGGTGAAGGGACAGTAGACGCCTTCGCAGTAATCTTTCCACCCTACTCTATCTCCCAGTGTGCCCAAAACCGACCCTTCAGGGGAATCGCTAATCATAAGCCCCGAAGACTTTGCGCGCATCAAAGATGCATCCCGTGTCTTCACCAAAGAGGAGCGAGAAGCGAGGGAAGCAGCCATCAAGGCAGAGCGAGAAGCCATCATAGTACGTAACGATTCTAAATATTTGTTTGCGTTTCTGACTCTGAGTTAGGGCCTGCGAGCACATCGGCCTCCTTGCCCACTTGTGCCAGTCCCGGCCAGAGACAACCCACGTCAAAGTGCTGAGCAGTGTTTACAGTTTGGTGTAGTGGTTAAGTGCACAGACTATTATCTGGGAGAACCGGGTTTGATTCCCCGTTCCTCCACATGCACTTGCTGATGTGACTTTGGGTCAGCCACAAGTTCTCGCAGAGTTGTTTCTGTCAGGGCTCTTTCAGCCCCACCTACCCCGCAGGGTGTCTGCTGTGGGGGAGGAAGGTAAAGGAGATTGTAAGCTGCCCTGCTGGGTATAAATCCAATATCATCTTCTACAGCACTACCTGCTCTCTTGGTAAGAGAATGGGTGAGCACCGCTTAGCAGGCCCTCCTTAATAACTCTGGCTGGGGAAATATAACAGCTTGAGCCTGAAAGAGGAGGGAAGAGTTTGTGCCTGATGTGGGTTCTTTTTGTCTCTGAATCAGAAATAGTGGAAAGTGCTTCCCCTGGCAGTGGGAAGCAAGGGACAGTTGAGGGCCTAAAAGTGAAAAGGATCCACCAATCTCTGTCTGGTCACCTGGAGCCTATTTATAATTCACTCCTGGCCAGGGCCCTTTGTGTAGCAGGAGCTCCTTTGCGTATTAGGCCACGCCCCCTGATGTAGCCAATCCTCTGAGAGCTTACAGGGCTCTTTGGACAGGGCCTACTGTAAGCTCCAGGAGGACTGGCTACATCAGGAAGGCATGGCCTAATATGCAAAGGCGTTCCTGCTACCAAAAAAGCCCTGGTTAAAATAACAGAGTATCCTGACTCTAGCAAGAGCAAACCCCAAAAGGCAAGGGCAGCGGGCACATCAAAACCAAAAGAGAAAGCCAAAGTCTTCTTCTGACCCCTACGAAATACACTGCAGCAGCATTGCAAAGACTTGAAACAGCGGCTGCGTAAATTGGACTAAGAGCTTACAGGGCTCTTAGTCCAGGGCCTACTGTAAGCTCCAGGAGGATTGGCTACATCAGGTGGGCGTGGCCTAATATGCAAAGCAGCCCCTGCTACAAAAAAAAGCCCCGCTCCTGGCAATCAAGCGAGTAGCTGTTCAGAAGCCTGCGCGTCGTGGTCGGACAAAGCCTTCCAAGACTGCGGCTTCTCTTTCCCCCATGGCGGCTCCAGGCGTGCGCACCCAATCCTAGCTAAGTGGCCGCGCCTGCCCCAATCCTTCCCTCCCCAGGTTGCGGTGAACGAGCGGAAGAAGTCCATGATGCAGAAGGAGATCTTGCGGAGGAAGAACGAGAAGCTGAACGACTTGGAGGAGGAGGCCAAGGAGCGGGCGCAGTACCTCTTGGAGCGGGCCAGCAACCTGCGCATGGAGCAGGAGGATGAGATCAAGAAGCTCAATGAGGTGAGGGCAGAAGGGAGAGGGGAACAGGGGTGGCATTTCCCCCTCTGCCGATTCAGGGTCGTGCCGCCACCGAGGCGCGTCTTGTGCTGTGCAATGGGCACTCGGAAGCGAGGAAAGCTGCAGTTCAGAAGAGCCCTGCAGGATCCGGCCAAAGGTCCCTCCAAACCGGCATCCTGTTTCCCAGGGTGGCCAAGCAGGTAACTCCAGGGAGCCCCCAAGCAGGGCATCAACAACAGCCCTCCTGCCAGAGAACCAGTTTGGTGCAGTGCTTAGGTGAGCAGACTCTTACCTGGGAGGACTGGATTTGAATAAGAACATAAGAGAAGCCATTTTGGATCAGGCCAGTGGCCCATCCAGTCCAACACTCTGTGTCACGCAGTGGCCAAAAAACCCAGGCGCCATCAGGAAGTCCATCAGTGAGACCAGGACGCTAGAAGCCCTCACACTGTTGCCCCCCCCAAGCACCAAGAATACAGAGCATCACTGCCCCAGACAGAGAGTGCCAACAATACGCTGTGGCTAAGAGCCACTGATGGACCTCTGCTCTATATGCTTATCCACTCCGTATGATTCCTCACTCCTCCTCCACATGCAAGTGCCGGTGTGACCTTGGGTCAGCCACAAGTTCTCTCAGAGCTATTCTGTTCAAGGGCAGTCCTCTCAGAGCTCTCTCAGCCCCACCTACCTCTCAGGGTGTCTGTTGTGAGGAGGGGAAGGGATAGATGATTGTAAGCCGCTCTGAGACCTCTTCGGGTAGTGAAGGGCAGGGTATAAATCCAGTTCTTCTCTGTTTACCTCCCAGCATCAGGTATCCTACACATGGATGCAGAGGTTCCATTTTACCATCACCACTAAGAAATGGTGGTTAGGCCAATCTTGCTCTCTCTGTTTCTCTAAATGCGCTGGCAAATCAGTAACCATTGCTACAGCTTTGTGGTGGCAAATCTTAAATCAAAGCCCTGAAAACCAGAAGAGAAGCGTGACGGATCCTTCTGGTTGGAAGGCACTTAATCACTTCAGATCCTTCCCCTCCTCCCAACACTCCCAAGGGAAGTGGGACCTGTGTGGACCAATAGCCTCGTGTCTGCACTGTGAGAGGGGGAAGGGGGCGAAATTGCTCCTCCTGGCTCTTCCATCAGTGGCTCAGGGATCTCTGGCTCCAGGCAGGTACAAGGAAGTTACTTTCACTGGAACAAACTGAGTGTGTTTTGGACATGAAGTTCTCCTGCAGAGGACTGTTGGGTTGTTCTGCAGTAGAACAGCGAGATTCGAGTCCTGTAGAATCTTGGAGACCAACAAGATTTTCGGGGTATGAACTCTTGAGAGTCCCAGCTCCTGAGCCACGACCCTCAAAAGCTTAGTCCACGAAAACCTTGTTGGTCTCTGAGAGTCTACAGGACTCGAATCTCGCTGTCCCCTTCTGAGCTGGTATAGCCTAGTGAGACATTGAATTGAGGAGTCCTCAGTTCTTTGGTGTATGACCAGTTTGGTGTAGTGGATAAGTGCACAGACTCCTATCTGGGACAACCGGGTTTGATTCCCCACTTCTCCACTTGCAGCCGCTGGAATGGCCTTGGGTCAGCCTTAGCTCTTGCAGAGCTGTCCTTGAAAGGGCAGCTTCTGGGAGAGCTCTCTCAGTCTCACCTACCTCACCGGGTGTTCGTTGTGAGTCAGAGTGAAGGCTGGGATATAAATCCAATATCATCACCATCTTCTTCTTCTTTGTCACAAACTAAGCAGGTGGCCTTAAGCACACCTTTCTCTCTCCCAGCTTCCCCCCCCCCCCCCCAGCTTTGTAGTAGTGCTGTACTCCTACCTCATAGGACTGCCGTGTAAGAATTTCAATGAGTTCGTGGGTGACAATGAAGAGAAAACGCCTTTTCTAAAATGTGGCAGCAGTTTGTGGCGTTTATAAATACATTAGAATTAAGAGGATAGGGTTGCAGTCGTTTGGGTGTGGAACGGTACGATACAGCCTGATCTTCTCAGATCTTAGCGGCTAAGCAGGGTCAAGACGGGGGACCACCAAGGAAGACTCTGCAGGGGAAGCTAATGGCTAGCCACCTCTGCTTCTCCCTTGCCCTGAAAGCCCCTGGCTGGGTCATTATAGTTTGGAAGCTAAGCAGGGTCGGCACTTGGATGGGAGACCACCAAGGAAGGGTCTGCAGGGGAAGGCCATAGCAAACCGTCTTTGCTTCTCACTTGCCTTGATTGCCCCTGACTGGGGTCGTTCTATGTTGGAAGCTAAGCAGGGTCAGTACTTGGATGAGAGACCACCAAGGAAGGCCATAGCAAACCACTTCTGCTTCGCACTTGTCTTGATAATTCCTGACTGGGGTTGTTCTACTTTGGAAACTGAGCAGGGTCGGTACTTGGGTGGGGGGGCCACCAAGGAAGGCTCTGCAGGGGAAGGCTATAGCAAACCACCTCTGCTTCTCCCTTGCCTTGAAAGCCCCTGGCTGGCGTTCTGCTTTGGAAACTAAGCAGGGTCGGTACTTGGGTGGGGGGGCCACCAAGGAAGGCTCTGCAGGGGAAGGCCATGACAAACTACCTCTGCTTCTCACTTTATTGATGTATTTTATTTATTTATTTTGGTAAATTTGTATCCCGCCCTTTCCCAAGTGGGCTCAGGGTGGATTACTTCCAAGCAAAATCAGTCAGATACAATAAAACCAATAAAATGCAATTAAAAACAAAACAACACAATACTATATAACAAAGGTGGGCGGGCTCATTGCCCCTGACTGGGGTCATTCTGTGTTGGAAGCTAAGCAGGGTCAGTAGTTGGATGAGAGACCACCAAGGAAGCCTCTGCAGAGGAAGGCCATGGCAAACCACCTCTGCCTCTCACTTGCCTTGAAAGCCCCTGGCTGGGGTCACCACAAGCAATGTTCCCTCTAAGCTGCAGAGTCTTGTGAGCAAAAATTCTATTTTGTGAGCGATTGGCATTAAAGTTGTGAGCTACTGCATCAATTATTGTGCTCTGGGGTCATCCGTCATGAGCTAAGACAAAAATGTGTGACCTGGAGGCTAGAAATCCGTGAGCTAGCTCACGCTAACTCAGCTGAGAGGGAACACTGACCACAAGTCAGTTGCAGCTTGACTGCACGTAAGTACACGTTGCAGCCATTTGGTAGGTTTGCAGTCAATCTGATCTGTTAGATTACTGAACGTTTCCACCTTAATTTAAGCCGTTGCTTCTGAATAAGGACAGGAGGTTGCAAAATCTTCCTCCTCTGGGAGGCAGATCCATGCTAGTGCTCCGAGTGGTCCGCTTCGGTCATTCCCTGGGCAGAGCCTGTGAGCACATGAGAGGAGGTCTGGGCTATCCTACGGAAGCTGCGCTGTCTCAGCACTCAGCTCCACTCCCCTCTTCACAGGTCATCCTGGAAGCCAAATGCCATGCCATCCGCGATGCTCAGATCCTGGAGAAGAAGCAGATCGAGAAGGAGATGAACGAGGAGGAGATGCGCCTGGCCCGGATGATGGAGGCGGAGAGGCAGAAGGCCAACAAGATGCAAGAGGAGCTGGAGCATAAAAGGAAGGAGGAGCTATTCAGGTCAGCCAAGACCCCAGCACTCCACAGGGAGGAGGCCTTGGGCTGATCTTTGATCTTTGAAAGACAGTTTGGTGTAGTAGTTAAGTGTGCAGACTTTTATCTGGGAGAACCAGGTTTGATTCCCCACTCCTCCACTTGTAGCTGGTGGAATAGCCTTGGGTCAGCCATAGCTCTCGCAGAGTTGTCCTTGAATGAGCAGCTCTCTCAACCCCACCTACCTCATAGGGTGTCTGTTATGGGGGGAGAAGATATAGGAGATTGTAAGTCGCTCTGAGACTCTGATTCAGAGAGAAGGGTGGGCTATAAATCTACAGTCTTCTTCTTCTTTGTAGTCACAGGATGCTACAATAAAACAGAGACAAGCAATAGCCTCCCCACCCAGCCTGACCCCGAGAGTCAAAGGAAGGTTGAGAGAAGGGTCACTACTTGGGATGTGTGTTTGCTATATTCTGTCTTTATCTCTGGCCAAACAGGCATTGCAGATTTTAAACATTCTTTCAAAAACCTGCAAAGCCTTTTTGACCAGAGGCAACGGTACAACCAGACCGCCCCCCGCCCCCCCCCGCCCTCAACTTTGCATTCATCATGGTGAAGCAACATCTCTCTCACACCACTTTCCGGTATCTCAAAAATGGTCCACCTTTCTCCTTTGGTGCATGTCTTCTTACAAAAAAAGTCAGACAAATTCTTGAGGGAAGATACATATGATCACGGGTGGCTAAATTTGACCTGTGTGCTAAATGGATCCTCCATGTTTGGGTGCAGTCTGCTTCTGAATGCTAGAAGCTGGAGGCAGATAACAGGGGAGGGAAGTTTCCTTGTAAGGTTTCCAGTGGCCGCTGCACCCAGCTGTCTGATAACTAGTACTGGAGGAGACAGTTCACGCATGAAGCTGCCCTTTCACTGAGTCAGACCCTCAGTCCATCGAGATCACGATCGCCTACTCAGATTGGCAGCCGCTGACCAAGGTCTCTGGGTGGAAGTCTTTCACATTACATTCTACCTGACCTTTTCAACTGGCGATGCCCAGGCTTGAACTTCTGTATACCAAGCAGATACCACTGAGCCGTAGCCTCTCTCCTTCCTCAGTCCGATACAGGAAGACTGTTCCCACCTGTGCGGCTTTGGTCTAAGTTCACCATGTGGTCTCTGAGAACACCCTGAATGCCGTATATTGCTTCAGATGAGGCTGCCTGATCTTTGACTGCCAACTTCCGGCAATACGTTGAAAGTCTGATGCTCTTGTCTACTGGTTTTCAAGCTGCGTGTATGCTTCCTACCCTCCCCTGTCCCAATAAGACCAAAGTGATAGGATCCCATCATAGTTTGGTGTAGTGGTTAAGTGTGCGGACTCTTATCTGGGAGAACCGGGTTTGATTCCCCACTCCTCCACTTGCACCTGCTGGCATGGCCTTGGGTCAGCCATAGCTCTCGCAGGAGTTGTCCTTGAAAGGACAGCTTCTATGAGAGCTCTCTCAGCCCCACCCACCTCACAGGGTATCTGTTGTGGGGGAGGAAGATAAAGGAGATTGTGACCACTCTGAGACTCAGAGTGAAGGGCGGGGTATAAATGCAATATCTCCTTCCTTCCTTCCTTCCTTCCTTCCTTCCTTCCTTCCTTCCTTCCTTCCTTCCTTCCTTCCTTCCTTCCTTCCTTCCTTCCTTCCTTCCTTCCTTCCTTCCTTCCTTCCTTCCTTCCTTCCTTCCTTCCTTCCTTCCTTCCTTCCTTCCTTCCTTCCTTCCTTCCTTCCTTCCTTCCTACACAGGTGGGAAAATGGCCATATATCTTCTCCTTTCCTGTCCAGCTCTGCTAATGAAAGAGGCAGACAGGGAAATGTTGTCCCTTTCCCAGTAACCCCAAGAATAATCTTCCCCGGGGTTGGAAAGGCCCAGTTCTCAGAATCGTCATGGTGACTGGGTCGGATTCTGCATCCACAGGGTTCTCTTTGCAAGGCAGGGGCTGCATTCTGCGTCGGTTTCAACGACTCTCCGTGGAGGAGAGCCAGTTGCGCCAAAGTTGGCTGGGAGGGGGGGAGAATTGGGGCAGTGTGGGCCGTGGTCCCCCTTGGCCCTAGTAAGACCCTTCCCACCACCCGATTCCCAGGGGAAGGCGGCATATCATTGAGCAGATCGAGAAGAACGAGGAGCTCCGTGCCATGAAGGCAGAGCAGAGGGACCAGGAGGCCCAGGAGATGCTCGACTATCTGGAGCGCCTGCAGTTTGAAGACGAGAGGGTAAGGGGCACTGCGGGGAGTGGAGGTGGGGAGGCAGAAGGGTGCCGAAGCTGGAGGACTCAGGTGGCAGCCCTGAAAGGGAACAAGTGCCGGAGTTATTTTAAAACGAGGAACCCGGTTAGAATGCCTCAACTCTTGATGTCAGCTCGTCACAAGGACCCCCAACCTCAGGCTACCCCAACAGTTTCCAGCCTTTTTGAGCCTGCGGACATGTTTGGAATCCTGACATGACTGCAACAAAATGGCTGCTGCAGGAGGCAAAGCCGGCCACAAAAGGATTGCCATCGCTTAACTTCAGTCGCACAGTGTAGATCTTTGTGCTGTGGTGGCAGCGGCTGCCAAAGCGACGTTTTAAAGCATCCGCACAACCAAAGAGATCTCCAGTAGTGGATCAGAAGTGAAAGATCTGCCTGGTCCCACCCACTTCCTTAAAACACTTGGTGGGTGCCAGAAAAGATGTCAGTGGGCCTCATGTGGTCCAAAGGCAGTGTGGTTCTCAGAAGCTCAGCAGGGTCAGCACGGGGTAGTACTGAGATGAGAGACCACCAAGGAAGTCCAGGTTTACTACACAGAGGCGAGCAAGAGCAAACCACCTCCGTTTATCTCTTGCCTTGAAAACCCTACAGGGTCACTGTAAGCTGTGGAATAGAATCATAGAAGGGACCTCCAGGATCATTTATTTATTATTTATTTATTTATTTTAGTATATTTCATTCCGCCCGTTCTCCGTAGGGCTCAGGGCAGAGTACAACATAGGATAAAACAATAAAATACAATAAAAACATTTCATAAACAGACAACTCAACAGCATTCAGAAAACTTTACCATATCATCATATATTGGCCAGCCTGGCTGTCTCACATCATGATATCTCATAGAGATGGCAGATGTTATTCAGTTTTATAGCACAGGGGACAGTGCCGGCAGGGGAGGCCAATCCGATCAAGAATAGACGCCCGCAGCCTCAACTAAAAGCCTGGCAGAACAGCTCTGTTTTACAGGCCCTACAGAAGGCTAATAAGCCAGGTAGGGCCCAGATCTCTGTAGGGAGCTGATTCCACCAGATCGAGGCCAGAACTGAAAAAGCCCTGGCCCTAGTTCAGGCAAGGAGGGCATCCCTTGGGCCAGGGACGGCCAACAGATGTTGGGAGGTGGAACATAACGACCTCCTGAGCATATATGGAAGGGGTACTGTCCAACCCCCTGCACAATGCAAAAAATTCACAAATACAAAGGTTAGAAGGACTTCTTTAAGCAGTGGAAAGCTAGTCCAAGTGAGATTAATAAAAGGGTACACAACCTGTGGCAAATCAAATGCAAGACTGTGATCAGGCAGGCAAAAAGGAACTATAAGGAGCATATTGCAAAAAACATAAAGACCAACAATAAAAATTTCTTCAAATATATTAGAAGCAGGAAACCAGCCAGGGAGGCAGTGGGGCCCTTGGATGACCAAGGGGTCAAAGGATTACTGAAGGAGGATAAGGAAGTGGCTGAGAAGCTGAATGCATTTTTTGCCTCCGTCTTCACTGTGGAAGATGAGAAGTGTTTGCCCACTCCAGAACCACTAATTTTGGAAGGAGTGTTGAAAGATCTGAGTCAGATTGAGGTGACAAGAGAGGAGGTCCTACAACTGATTGACAAATTAAAAACTAATAAGTCACCAGGTCTGGATGGCATACATCCAAGAGTTCAGAAAGAACACAAAGGTGAACTTTTGGATCTCCTGACAAAAATATGTAATTTTTCATTGAAATCTGCCTCCGTTCCTGAGAACTGGAAGGTAGCAAATGTCACCCCCATCTTTAAAAAGGGTTCCAGAGGAGATCTGGGAAATTACAGGCCAGTCAGTCTGACTTCAATACTGGGAAAGTTGGTAGAAAGCATTATCAAGGACAGAATGAGTAGGCACATTGATGAACACAAGTTATTGAGGAAGACTCAGCATGGGTTCTGTAAGGGAAGATCTTTCCTCACTAACCTGTTACAGTTCTTTGAGGGGGTGAACAAACATGTGGACAAAGGAGACTCAATAGATGTTATTTACCTTGACTTCCAGAAAGCTTGATAAAGTTCCTCATCAAAGGCTCCTTAGTAAGCTTGAGAGTCATGGAGTAAAAGGACAGGTTCTCTAGTGGATCGAAAACTGGCTAATTAATAGGAAGCAGAGAGTGAGTATAAATGGGCAGTCTTCGCAGTGGAGAACGGTAAGCAGTGGGGTGCCGCAGGCCTCAGTACTGGGTCCCATGCTCTTTAACTTGTTCATTAATGATTTGGAGTTGGGAGTAAGCAGTGAAGTGGCCAAGTTTGCAGATGACACTAAATTGTTCAGGGTGGTGAGAACCAGAGAGGATTGTAAGGCACTCCAAAGGGATCTGTTGAGGCTGGGTGAGTGGGTGTCAACGTGGCAGATGAGGTTCAATGTGGCCAAGTGCAAAGTAATGCACATTGGGGCCAAGAATCCCAGCTACAAATACAAGTTGATGGGGTGTGAACTGGCAGAGACTGACCAAGAGAGAGATCTTGGGGTCGTGGTAGATAATTCACTGAAAATGTCAAGACAGTGTGAGATTGCGATAAAAAAGGCCAACGCCATGCTGGGAATTATTAGGAAGGAAATTGAATACATATCAGTCAGTATCATAATGCCCTTGTATAAATCAATGGTGCGGCCTCATTTGGAATACAGTGTACAATTCTGGTCACTGCAGCTCAAAAGATATTATAGCATTGGAAAAAGTGCAGAAAAAGGCAACTAGAATGATTAAAGGTTTGAAACACTTTCCCTATGAAGAAAGGTTAAAACGCTTGGGGCTCTTTAGCTTGGAGAAACGTCAACTTCGGGGTGAGATGATAAAGGTTTACAAGATTATGCATGGGATGGAGACAGCAGAGAAAGAAGTACTTTTCTCCCTTTTTTCACAATTCAAGAACTCGTGGGCATTCAATGAAATTGCTGAGCAGTCCGGTTAAAACGGATAAAAGGAAGTCCTTCTTCTCTCAAAAGGTGATTAACGTGGAATTCACTGCCACAGGAGGTGGTGGCGGCTACAAGCGTAGCCAGCTTCAAGAGGGGATTGGATAAAAATATGGAGCGGAGGTCCATCAGTGGCTATTAGCCACAGTGTGTGTGTGTATATATATATATATATGTATGTATGTATGTATGTATGTATGTATACACACACACACACACACATATTTTGTCCACTGTGTGACACAGAGTGTTGGACTGGATGGGCCGTTGGCCTGATCCAACATGGCTTCTCTTATGTTCTTACCTCCCCCTCACACTCCCAGTGACACCTTACCTGCTCCATGCCCAGAAGATGGCAAAAAACCTCCAGGATATCTGGCCAAACTGGCCTGGAGAAAAATTGCTTCCTAACCCCAGTTTGGTGTAGTGGTTAAGTGTGCTGACTCTTATCTAGGAGAACCAAATTTGATTCCCCACTCCTCCACTTGGACCTGCTGGAATGGCCTTGGGTTAGCCATAGCTCTTGTAGGAGTTGTCCTTGAAAGGGCAGCTTCTGTAAGAGCTTTCTTAGCCCACCTACCTCACAGGGTGTCTGCTGGGGGGTGGGGGGAGAAGGTGAAGAAGATTGTGACCGCTCTGAGATTCAGAGTATAGGGATGGGATATAAATCCAATATCTTCTTCTACCACCAGTCATGAGGACTTCAGGTTTAAGATATATAAATAAGGGTAATCCAGAGTTGCAAAAATGTCCATCTGGAAAATTCTGAGTTCAGATCCAAAACGGCGATCACTTTATGACCTCCCAGATGGAAGTGCTTGACAGGTCATCTCAGCTTCTTCCCCATGGATCTATTCCTGTGAGCCATCTTGTGTGCTCTCTCTCTCCCCCACCCACCCAGGAGATGGACCGCAGGAGGCTGGAGCAGCTGAGGATCCAGGCTGAGATCAAACACATCAACGACGAGAACCAGAAGCGCAAGGAGGAGCGACTGGAGCAGGAGCGGCTGGCTGACATGCGAGTGCTGGAGTACCAGAGGCAGAAAATGGTTGGTGGCCTACTCTCCTCAGGCAGCCGCAGGGGTGCCGCCACTGGGAACAACAAAGTGGCAGAGCTGAGAGATGTCAGGCACTGTAGGGAAGCTTCACACCCACCCTGGGGATTGTCCCAGGGGTTTCCTGGGCAGCAACTGCAAGGCCACATGGGTAGGGATGTGGGCCATCGAGTCTCTTACCTCCAGATTAGACTACTGTAACTCGCTCTATGCTGGCCTGCCCCTGAGCCTGACCCAGAAGCTCCAGTGGGTCCAGAATGCAGTGGCACGAGCGCCGTTGAGAATGCCACAAACGGCATACATATTCTACCTGTGCTGTGCCAGCTGCACTGGCTGCTGATTGAGTCAGATGCAAGGTTTCGGCTCCGACCTTTAAGGTCTCGAGCGGTCTGGGATGGACGTATCTACAGCACTGCCTCCTCTAATACGTCCCCGGAAAGGCGATACGCTCCAGTGGTCGAAATCTGCTGGTGATCCCTGACCTGAAAGAGGTCCAGCTGTCCTCAACAAGGGCCAGGGCCTTTTCAGTCCTGGCCCCGACCTGGTGGAACGCTCTGCCAGAAGACATCAGGGCCCTGCGGGAACTTTTAAAGTTCTGCAGGGCCTGTAAGGCAGAGATGTTCCACCAAGCCTTTGCATGAGGACAGCGACAATTGCCGTGCTGCCACCTTCTCACCCCCTGCTCGGGGAGGGGGGGGAATCCCTCCCCCATGTAATGACTGGAAATTGAAATGGAACGATATCGCTTTAAATGAGACGCCATCGAGGTTTATGATTTCCTTTTAATGTAACTGATTCTATTGATGTCAGTATTTTGTTTTTATGTTGCACATCGTCCAGAGCCTGCCACTGGCCGGGATTCGTTGTTAAATAGTAAGAATAAGAATAGGGCGGAAGCTGCGCTGCTGGAGGAAGTAGCCTCTGCTAAGCACAGGGCCTCCCTCTGGGAAAAGAGGCTCTCGGGAAAGCTCCTTGCACCAGAGAAGAGCTGAATGGATGCAGTCTGGCCCAGCTGGCTTCTGTGTACCCAGAAGGCCTCCGAGGGGCCCACTGATCCTTGCCTAGGTGCTGATTGGCGGAAGCAGAGGCCGTTGGTCCTCTGTTGCCCCTTCCCACGCATGTTTCTCGATGCTTAGCAGCATCAGGCAAGAGTTTGGGATCCCGTCGCCCTTCCCATCTCTGCTTGTGATGGGCCGCTTCCCCCTAGCCAGGAAAAAACTGGCAACTAATTGGTCCCCCCCCCCCCCCCCCAGGCCCGGGAGGCTGAATTTGAGGCCGAGCAGGAGAGGATCCGCCGGGAGAAGGAGATGGAGACAGCCCGTCTGCGGGCTTTGCAGGAGAAGGCCCAGGACCATCAAGCGGAGCAGGTAGGACCCAGACCCTCCGCCTCGTGGCTGAGTTCATAAAATCCGGCCGTTCTCACTAGAGGAAGGAGGCAGGCGATTCAAACTCAGGACCCGAGAACCAACCCAACCTCTTCAAAACAGCCTGGGCTGGCAGTGGAGAGGGGGTTCCTTTTCAGAACGAGAGGCAAAACGGACGGTCAGAATACTAGAGCCCATTCCTTTTCCTCGATAGCGAGCTGGGATTTCCCACTCGGCTCCTGCAGGATCTGGCGCTCCGGCCCGCGCTGCCCTTGTCTTGCCCCCTCCCTCTGTAGGACGCCCTGAGGGCCAAGCGGAACCAGGAGGCGGCCGAGCGGGAGTGGCGCCGGAAGGAGAAGGATGCCACTCAGAAGAAGATCCAGACGGAAGCCATGCTGAAGCAGAGCCGCCTGGAGCAGGTGGCCAAGAAGGAGCACGACCTGGCCGTCCAAGTGCAGCGGGACAGGGCCGAGTTCGAGAGGATCGTGAGGTAAGAGGCTACGGCGGGAAGGCAAGTGGTGCAAACAGACCCTTGCACATACATTCCTAAGGAGCGGATCCAAGAAGAATCTGGAAGATTCCCCCTTGATGAAGCTGCAGGTGAAATGCATACAGCAGGGGTAGCCAGACTGCAGCTCGGGAGCCACATGTGGCTCTTTCACACATATTGTGTGGCTTTCGACGCCCTGTTGGCCTGCTTGGAGAAGGCATTTGCCTCTTTAAATCACTTCTCCAAGCCAAGCCAGCCGGCAGCTTGGAAAATGCATTTAAAGTTAAAGTTGCTTTCTTTCTACTCTATCTCCCCCATCTTCCTTCCTCCCTTCCTGCCTTTCTCCCTTCCTTCCTTCTTTCCTCCCTCCCTTCCTGCCTCCCTCCCTCCTTCCTTTCCTTCCTCCTTTCCTCCCTCCCTCCCTCCCTTCCTCCCTTCCTGCCTCCCTTCCTTCCTTCCTCCCCTCCCTCCCTCCCTTTCTCCCTCCTTCCCTCCCTCCCTTTCTCCCTCCTTCCCTTCCTCCCTTCCTCCCTCCTTTACTCCTTCCTTCCTTCCTTCCTTCCTTCCTTCCTTCCTTCCTTCCTTCCTTCCTTCCTTCCTTCCTTCCTTCCTTCCTTCCTTCCTTCCTTCCTTCCTTCCTTCCCTTCCTTCCCTTCCTTCCTTCCTTCCTTCCTTCCTTCCTTCCTTCCTTCCTTCCTTCCTTCCTTCCTTCCTTCCTTCCTTCCTTCCTTCCTTCCTTCCTTCCTTCCTTCTTGCCTCCCTCCCTCCCTGCCTGCCTGCCTTCTTTCCTGCTTGCAAACATCTGACATTTATTGTGCATGGCTCTTATATCAAGCAAGTTTGGCCACCCCTGGCATAGAAATTATACAATCATTAAGGATTCTTTCCTCTGCAACATGTGTCTTCCCACCATTGTTTTGCCTCGGTGCCACCCCCCCTTTTCCAAAGCCAGCATCGTTTCTCCACCTGCAAGCTCCAGCTGACCAGCAGGCCAGAGACTTTGCCTCTTGCTCCTCCCCAAAAAAACTGTTATGGGAACTGCAGATTGAATACCAATTAGTCAACAGTGTGGTATGGCAGCTAGAGTGTGGGAGAGGCTCTGAGAGACCTACGTTCAAATCCTCTTTTGAGCCAGTGTCTCTTGGCCTAACCCACCTCACAGTTTTGTTGTGAGCATGACATGAGGTGAAGAGAAGCCATCTCCGTATTGCCCCAAGCGTTGTGGAGGAGGAGCCAGGTGACAATGTGGTCGGCTTCACAGGACAGTGGAGAGCCATGAAGTGTGCAAAGGGTCACCTAGTTCACCCCTCTTTCCCTAAAGACATTGGCTTCTATAAAATGCACATAGGTCTTACGTTGTTCTCCTCTCCTCCGTTTTATCCCCTCAACAACCCTCTGAGATAGGTTAAGCCGAGAGGGTGTGTGACTGGCCCAAAGTCCCCCAGCCAGTTTGGTGTAGTGGTTAAGTGCAGACTCTTATCTGGGAGAACCGGGTTTGATTCCCCACTCCTCCACTTGCAGCTGCTGGAATGGCCTTGGGTCAGCCATAGCTCTGGGAGAGGTTGTCCTTGAAAGAGTAGCTTCTGGGAGAGTCCTCTCAGCCCCACCTACCTCATAGGCAGAGTTCCCTCTAAGCTGAGTTAGCATGAGCTCGCTCACAGATTTTTAGCCCCCAGCTCACACATTTTTGTCTTAGCTCAGGAAGGATGACCCCAGCGCATACTAATTGATGCAGGATGCAGGAGCTCACAACTTTTGTGCCAGTAACTCACAGCTTTGATGCCAGTAGCTCATAAAGTAGAATTTTTGCTCACAAGGCTCTGCAGCTTAGAAGGAACATGGCTCACAGGGTGTCTGTTGTGGGACAGGAAGATAAAGGAGATGGTGAGCCACTCTGACTCTCTGAGATTCTGAGTGGAGGGCAGGATATAAATCCAATACCTTGGAGCCAGTTTGGTGTAGGGGTTAAGTGTGCGGACTCTTATCTGGGAGAACCGGGTTTCTCCCCACTCCTCCACTTGTAGCTGCTGGAATGGCCTTGGGTCAGCCATAGCTCTGGCAGAGGTTGTCCTTGAAAGGGCAGACTCTTATCTGGGAGAACCGGGTTTGATTCCCCACTCCTCCACTTGCACCTGCTGGAATGGCCTTGGGTCAGCCATAGCTCTGGCAGAGGTTGTCCTTGAAAGGGGAGCTGTGGTGAGAGCCCTCTCAGCCCCACCCACCTCACAGGGTGTCTGTTGTGGGGGGAAAAAGATAAAGGAGATTGTAAGCCACTCTGAGTCTCTGATTCAGAGAGAAGGGCGGGGTATAAATCTGCAGTCTTCTTCTATATTTCCGCTGGCTGGCCCCTGCCAGTCACCACGATGCTGCCTACATCCCTCCGAAACCTTAGAGCTACATCTAGGCTCAGCGGAGGGGTGCCCATCTGATCCCTCCCCCTGTGGATGCCAGCAGGAAGTGAGCTGTGGGGTGGGGGGTCCTGAGTCGGAGCTGGCCCCAGGCGCCGCCTCCCGACTCAAAAGGTCTCCCTCCCTCGCAGGATCCAGCGGGAGCAGATCGAGAAGGAGCGGAAGGA
Organism: Heteronotia binoei; assembly: GCF_032191835.1. Classification (NCBI taxonomy): domain Eukaryota; kingdom Metazoa; phylum Chordata; class Lepidosauria; order Squamata; family Gekkonidae; genus Heteronotia; species Heteronotia binoei. The sequence continues at coordinate 262,322,377 of NC_083223.1, forward strand.
GCACGAGCGGCGTGTGGCTCTCCAGCTGACCCACGCCGACGAGATCCGGCGCCAGGTGCGCGAGCACCAGCAGAAGCAGGTGCAGGAGCGCATCTCCATCTTCGAGGAGGGCAAGCGGCTGAAGGAGGAGGGGCGCCGGCGCAGCGAGCGCCTCAACGAGATCAAGAGGAAGAAGCTGGACGAGCTCCGGTGAGGCCAACCCCCCCCCCCACCGTGCGCTCCCCCCGCCCACCGTGTGCCTTTGCTTCCCCCCCTCCCCCCAATTGGAATTCTGCTGCTCTTAAATGCCTGGACAAACTCCCGGAGGGATGGTTTCCCTTGGGTAGGGGGTGTTCTTCCAGATGCTCCCACCTTTCTCACCACAACTGGTGACTTTACTCCAGAAGGGGGAAAGATTGCATTGCCCACGAGGGATTCACCATGACCAGTTTTGCGCTAGACCTTTAATCCTGGGTCAGCTCTGTCCCCAAACTGACATTCTACATTAGAATCACAGAATCAGAGAAACCAACTCTATGGTCTCCGTGTAGAATGATCCAAGAGGGCAGCCGTGTTGGTCTGAAGCAGTTGAACGAAGCAGGAGTCGCGTTGCAGCTTTAAGACCAGAGCACACGAAAGCTTACATTCAAAATAAAACTTTGTTGGACTTAAAAGGTGCGATTTGACTCTTGCATTGTTTGGTGTAGAATGTCAGCTTGGGAACAGGGCTAAGCCAGGATTAAACGTCTAGTCCGAAATTGGTACATATCTATCTCTGTTCACCTTAGGCCCAGACACTCTCCAAAACAGGCATTTTTGCAGAGGGCAAAGGGTTTTTACAACACGGGTGTGTGCGTGTGTCTGTCGTTGGGGAGGAGACAGTGCACGGCGATTATGACCTCGTTTTCACTGGAGAGGTTGCCCTGCACGCAAGCTCGACCGTTTCCAGGCAGCAGGCAAGGGTTTGGGCAGCTTGTCATGCCTTTGTACAAAAAAAAAAAAGAATTCCCCACATGCAAGATATCCAGTGCCTGGAAGGAAGATCCTAGTTCATGCTTCTCCCTGAGGTGCTAGATTTCTGCATGGAGGGAGTCTTGGCAGAATCAAGGCGTTTTCAGCCACAAGACACATGCCCACCCCTGCACAGCCTGGGGACTGCTGCTGTAAAAACAAAGCCGTTACTTCTGCACCTGCGCTCGCCCTTTGGTGACCAGCCTCTCCTTCTTCTTTCCTTATTTGCAGGGCCGTCGGCCTCCCCGAGAAGTACTGTGCCCAGGTGGAGCGGAAAACCTACAAACTGACAACCTCGGTGCACTGAGCGGCGAAGGGGCTCGGCCCCGTAGACTCTCCACCCATACTCTAGATTTCTATTTTCATACTTTCTCAGAGTATTTTACGAATAGAGCTATTTCTGGATGTTTTGGCGTAAGTCCTTTATTTCGTCCCCTCCCCCAGTCTGTTAACCCTGTACAACCCAGAGCTCTGCTGTAGTTGCGGTTGAGACCAAGACTGTGTGTATCCCACCGTGCCGTGCCGTCAGTTTTATCAGCTGTGCGAACTGGACGATCCTGAGAACGTCAGCATTTGGGTAACTGTTTTGGAAAAGCAAGTTCTAGCCACAGAGGGCGGCTTCAGAACTGCACGGATGGTGCTTGGTGGAATCTCGGAAGCCAGAGGCGATGCTGCAAACAGTTTCCACCAGGGTGTTGTGGTTAAGAGCAGCAGACTCTAATCGGAAGAACTGGGTTTGATTCCCCGCTGCTCCTCCCAGTGAAGCCTGCTGGGTGACCTTGGGCCAGTCACAGTTTCTCTCCGAGCTCTTTCAGCTTTGCCTGTCTCACAAAGGAGACTGTTGTAGGGAGAGGAAGGGAAGGGAAGGGAAAGCAACTTTGAGACCTCTTGAGAAAAGAAGAAGAGATTGGATTTCTACCCTGCCGTTCACTTGGAGTCTCAGAGCAGTTTACAATCTCCTCTCACTTCCTTTCCCCACGACAGACACCCTGTGAGGCGGGTGGGGCAGAGAGAGAGCTCTGAGAGGACTGCTCTTGAGAGAACAGCTGGGATGTGAGGGCGATCTGGCTGCGACATCTGTCACCCCATTGATTCGGCTGATCTGGCTGGCTAGGCGGGCGTCCCCCTACCTCCCTCACCGCTCCATGTGCGTCCCTCCTGAAGCTGTGTGGAAGAGGATGACCATCCCAGATAGAAGGAGCATACCATTCTTCGGTCAAGGGTCTACAATAGCCGCACTCCCCTGCTAGAACCTCTAAACAAGCTCAAGGTCCACTTGTAGGAGAGAACAGCAGTGAGAGAACTATGACTGACCCAAGGTCACACCAGCAGCTTCATGGGTATGGCAGCTAACTGTTCTTCTTCTTCTTCCACTGGTGGAGGGTGGGGACAGATTCCTTCCTCATGCCTGGCAGAAGCGGAGTGAATTGCGCAGATTAGTTTGCAAGGCGTATACCCGAACTGGCCGTTCCGCCAACAGTGGCTGAGGGGCTGGAGTTGTGTTTTTGAGGTTGAACATTAAAATGGATAAGATCCCTTACCACGTCTTGAGGGCAAATTTCCTTTTCTTCACGGGTGAAACAGGCGAGGAGCTTTCAACCACACCCTTGGTTTACAAGCTGGAGGCTAGCCAGGAGTCGGATGGATGGGCTTGGAACCTTGACTGTGGGCCGCCTGACTGTAGGAACCGGCATTTTATGGAGTCGGACCACTGGTCCATCTAGCTCTGATAGCAGTGCCTGCTCTGATTGCCAGCAGCTCGCTCACCTGGATCTCAGGCATAGAAAGCTTTTTGTTTGTACAAGGAATGCTTTGAACTGGGGATGCTGAGGGTCGACCCCAGGGCCTTCTGCGTGCAAAAGGCAGCACACGGTCACAGAGCTGCAGCCCCTCCATATATTGTACTAGAACTGAACATGTTTTAACCTCGCCCTTTTGGTGCAGTGGTTAGAAGCGGCAGACTCTAATCTGGAGAGCCGGGTTTGATTCTCCACTCCTCCACATGCAACTAGCTGGGAGACCTTGGGACCGATTCCCCACTAGCCTCGTTCCAGCGTCGCTCCCCCCCCGCCCCCCCCCCCCCGCCGCTTCTGGTCGATTTTGCGCAAGCTGCCCCACGGCAGCAACTAGGCCCGCCTCTTTCCCGCAGCGAGCAGAAACCGGTTTTCAGAGAATCTTGCTTGCCGCAGGAAAGAGGCGGGCCAAGTCGCCGCCGCGGGGCAGCTTATGCCAAATCAGATGGAAGTGTCAGGGGGGAAAGAGTGACGCTGGAACAAGCCTAGTGGGGAATCGGTCTGGGTCAGCCACAATTCTCTCAGAGCTGTTCTCTCAAACAGTACTTTCCGAGCTCTCTCAGCCCCACCTACTCACAGGGTGTCTTTTGTGGGGAGAGGAAGGGAAGGAGCTTGTGAGCTGTTCTGAGTCCCTGGGTGAAGGACGGGGTATAAATCCAATCTCTTCTTCTCCAAGAAAACCCAGGGTGGCAGATGTAGCTCCCATTTTATCCTTACAACAGCCGTGTCAAGCTGAGAAAGATCGTTCACTCAGTTAGCTTCTTGGCTAAGCAGTAATTCCAGATGGGTAGTCTGTGGGAGCGAAACAAAAACAGGAATCCGGTGGCACGTAAGAGGCAAAAGAAAAGAAACTAGAACGCAGCTACATGCACAGTGCTAATACACACACTCTCTGAAATATCATTTGAAAACCACAATCCTGGGGTCCTGCATATGTAGAAAATATCCACCCCCAGCACTTCATCAGAGCTTTGAGCACTGCGGATTAGGCTTAAGTAGATCCATGGGGCATAGGAAGTATTGTACATTTTGATGAGTTCTCCATGTTGCATCTCAAGAATAATTATCACCAGGGCTGTTTTTTTTTGTAGCAGGCGCTCCTTTGCATATTAGGCCACACACCCCTGATGTAGCCAATCCTGGAGCTTACAGTAGGCCCTTGTGAAAAGAGCCCTGTAAGGAATTCTAGCAGGCGCTCCTTTGCATATTAGGCCACACACCCCTGATGTAGCCAATCCTGGAGCTTACAGTAGGCCCTGTGAGAAGAGCCCTGTAAGGAATTCTAGCAGGCGCTCCTTTGCATATTAGGCCACACACCCCTGATGTAGCCAATCCTGGAGCTTACATTAGGCCCTGTACAAAGAGCCCTGTAAGGAATTCTAGCAGGACCTCCTTTGCATATTAGGCCACACGCCCCTGATGTAGCCAATCCTGGAGATTACAGTAGGCCCTGTACGAAGAGCTCTGTAAGCTCTTGAAGGATTGGCTACATCAGGGGTGTGTGGCCTAATATGCAAAGGAGTTCCTACTACAAAAAAAACCCCACTTGTGCCACAGATAAACATCTCAGTGTAAGGTCCAGTCTGCGTATGATGATATATATATATATATATATATATATATATATATATATATATATATATATATATATATATATATATATATATATATATATATATATAAAATTTATGGAGTACTTAGTTTGAACTTTACCACAGAGAAAGGCTTTTAGCAGAAACACATTTGGTATTGGTTCTTGTATATGGATATAATTTGCACTTTTTAACCTGTATATGATTGGACATTTGTCTTTATATTAGAGTTTGATACTCATATGCAGAACCATAGGACTGTGGTTTTAAAAATGATATTTTAGCACTTTTGAATGTATAATTATATTTGATATTTTGTACATTAGAACTGCATGCGTTTTCATGTCTTTCTTTGTATCAGACTTTTTGTTACCTTTCTCATGTCAGGTTGTGCTTCTCCCCCCCCGCTTTTCTGGGGGTGGCACATAAGAAGAAACTTGGTGGATTAGACCAGTAGTCCTTCTAGTGCATCATCTTGACTCACACAGTGACCAATCAGTTCCTCTGGACAACCAACAACAAGACAGAGAGGCTGAGGCCTTCCCCTGATGTTGCCTCCTGGCTCTGGGATTCAGAGGATTCGTGCCTGTGAAGGCGGGCGTTCCCATCAGCTACCATAGCTAGTAACCATTGAGAGAATTATCATCCATTAATTTATCTCATCCCCTTTTAAAGCTGTTTATTCCTGTGGCCACCGCTACATCCTCTGGCAGCAAATTCCACACTTTAATCACTCTCCATTTAAAGCAGTATTTCCTTTTGTCTGAAAAGACTAACAGAATTTATTCCTCCATAGGTTTTTGTGAGTCAGAGCTCCTTCCATTCCTTCCAGTAGTTGCATGAAGTTGAATTTATGTTGGACTAATACATAAACACGTGCATTTGTATTGGCCTAATATATAAATAAAATGTATGTGTAAATAAAATGTATCTGATGAAGCCAGCCCTGACTCACAAAGGCTTATGCTGGAGTAAGTTCTGTTATTTATTAATGCGTTAGCCCAATATAAATGCAGTGGCCTGATGGACCGTCCAGCAGTTCAGCTACCTGGGGTGCATCATCTCCTCAGATGCCAAGATCGACAAGGAGATTGACAACAGGCTGGCAAAGGCAAACCGTGCCTTTGGCCGACTGCACAAAAGAGTGTGGAGCAACAAGCATCTGAAAAAAGGCACAAAGATCAATGTTTACAAAGCGGTTGTGATGACAACCCTCATCTACGGCTCCGAATCGTGGGTTTTATACCGTCATCACCTGCGACTCCTTGAGCGCTTTCATCAGCGCTGCCTTCGCACCATCCTCAACATCCACTGGAGTGACTTTGTGACCAACACTGAAGTCCTCAAGAGGGTGGAGGTTACCAGCATCGAGGCACTGCTGTTGAAGACGCAGCTGCGCTGGGCAGGGCATATTTCTAGGATGGAAAACCACCGCCTTCCCAAGATTGCCCTGTATGGCGAACTCTCCACCGGCCATCGAAATAGAGGGGCACCAAAGGAGAGGTACAAGGACTCCTTGAAGAAATCCCTTAGCACCTGTCACATCAACCATCACCAGTGGTCTGACCTAGCCTCAGATCGCAAAGCATGGAGGCACACCATCCACCAGGCTGTCTCTTCCTTTGAGAACGCACGCATAGCTGGTCTTGAGGACAAAAGGAGATTGAGGAAGAATCGCACTGCTACAGCACCAACCCCAAATCAGACTTTTCCCTGCAGCCGCTGTGGCCGGACCTGCCTGTCCCACATTGGTCTTGTCAGCCACCAGCGAGCCTGCAGCAAACGTGGGCTATTGCACCCTTCTTAAATCTTCGTTCGCGAAGCCAAGCCGAGAGAGAGAGAGGGCCTGATGGAGGTACATTCCAGCACACCTGAAAAGCGTGAGCCCTGGCTTCAAAAAGCTGACGCTGGAATAATTTCTCTTTGTTGCTAAGGTTCCAGTAGACTTCTGATTTATGTAGCTGAGTGAGGATTTGGAAGTCGTAAGAACATAAGAGAAGCCATGTTGGATCAGGCCAATGGCCCATCCGGTCCAAAACTCTGTGTCACACAGTGGCCATAAGAACAGAAGAGAAGCCATGTTGAATCAGGCCAGTGGCCCATCCGGTCCAACACTCTGTGTCACACAGTGGCCATAAGAACAGAAGAGAAGCCATGTTGGATCAGGCCAATGGCCCATCCGGTCCAACACTCTGTGTCACACAGTGGCCATAAGAACAGAAGAGAAGCCATGTTGGCTCAGGCCAATGGCCCATCCGGTCCAACACTCTGTGTCACACAGTGGCCATAAGAACAGAAGAGAAGCCATGTTGGATCAGGCCAATGGCCCATCCGGTCCAACACTCTGTGTCACACAGTGGCCATGAACATAAGAGAAGCCATGTTGGAACAGGCCAATGGCCCATCCAGTCCAACACTCTGTGTCACACAGTGGCCATAAGAACAGAAGAGAAGCCATGTTGGATCAGGCCAATGGCCCATCCAGTCCAACACTCTGTGTCACACAGTGGCCAAAAAAACCAAGTGCCATCAGGAGGTCCACCAGTGGGGCCAGGACACTAGAAGCCCTCCCACTGTTGCCCACCCCCCAGCACCAAGAATACAGAGCATCGCTGCCCCAGACAGTTCCAACAATACACTGTGGCTAATAGCCACTGCAAAGGAGTTCCTGCTACAAAAAAGGCCCTGGGCCACACCCCCTGATTCCAAGCCAGTCAGAACTGGTGTTCTGGAATTGTGTTCTGTTGTCTCAGAAAGTCAGACCAGAACCAGTGGGTTGAAATTAAATCAGAAGAGTTTCCGGCTCAACATTAGGAAGAACTTCCTGACAGAGCGGTTCCTCAGTGGAACAGGCTTCCCCAGGAGGCGGTGGGCTCTCCTTCCTTGGAGGGTTTTAAACAGAGGCTAGATGGCCATCAAGAGCCCCGTGGCGCACAGTGGTAAAACTGCAGTACTGCACTCCTAAGCTCTGCTCACGATCTGAGTTCGATCCCGGCGGAAGCTGGGTTCAAGCAGCCAGCTCCAGGTTGACAGCCTTCCATCCTTCCGAGGTCAGTAAAATGAGTACCCAGCTTGCTGGGGGGAAAGCGTAGATGACTGGAGAAGGCAATGGCAAACCACCCCGTAAAAAGTCTGCCGTGAAAACGTTGTGAAAGCAACGTCACCCCAGAGTCGGAAATACTGGTGCTTGCACAGGGGACTACCTTTACCTTTTTTTAGATGACCATCTGACAGCAATGAGGATGCTGTGAATTGAGGGAGGGTATTTGTGAATTTCCTGCATTGGGCAGGGGGTTGGACTAAATGACCCTGGTGGTTACTTCCAACTATTATTCTATGATTCTATTAGCTATGCTAACTAAATGGAACCCCCAGGTTCGAGAGAGGTCTGCCTCTAAGTACAAACTTGTAACAAATACTAACCGTGATCTCACAGTGAGCCTCTCAGAAGCAACTAGCTGTGGGAACCGGATGGGCCTTTGGTCTGATAGCGGTCTCACACGTATTGTTTTCCTGGCTGGGTCAGAATCCATTTGAGCTGGTGGAGTTCGAAAGGACAAACAGCCAAAGGGCAAAGGACACTGGCACAACCTCCCATGTCTGGCTTTTCATTAAGGACAAAAACCGGTTGCATTCAGCCCTTTGCAAGCCGCTATCTTTCAGCCTCATCTTTCCCGTCTGCTATATAGGAACAATCACCCTGGATAAGGATAATACCGCATCAGCTAACAACCTTGTACAGATTAGCAGGGATTACGTCGGAAGGGCCTCGAGCATTTAGGAAAGGCAATTCAGAGGCATGGAATGCAATTATTAGAAACTTCAGGTTGGCATGAGCTGCAGAAGGAAGACACCCAATGGCAGAAAGCAGGAAGGAGAAGCAAAGATTCACCTTTGGAGTGATTTTTTTAAAAGAGCAGTTCCCTACAACAGGAGGGCCACACCTTGAGGGAGTGTGAGGCATCAAATGTGATCAGGTTGAAGGGTGTGAGGAGCAAAAGGAATGTCCTGGAAAAGAGAGAGAAGCCAGGCAGAAATCGGAAGCGTTTTGATGAGGCATGATTTGTGAACACGGTAGAACATGAAAAACTTGCTTTGTGCGGGACTCTGAGCCAGACCCGGTCTCTGCTTTTTGAAAGGATTTTGCCGGCTTGAGTGACAGAAGCACACGTCCTGTGAGGAAACACATTTGGAAATTTATGGCACAGGGAAAACCAGGTTTGATTCTCCACTCCTCCTCCACATGCCGCCTGGAGTGACCTTGGGTCAGTCATAACTCTCTCAGAATGTTCCTCTCAACAGCAGTTTCTGTCAGAGCTCTCTCAGCCCCACCTGCCTCAGAGTGTCTATTGTGGGGAGAGGAAGGGAAAGGAGATTGTAAACCACTCTGAGACTCCTTCGGTTAGTGAAGGGTGGGGTATAAACAAACTCCTCCTCCTCTTCTTAATAAGGAGAGGGGCTGTATTACGTTTTATGAACAGTGTTCTAATAGCTTGAGCGATTTCATACAAACACATAAAGCTGCCTCTGGTTTTGTCTTTCCCTCTCTGGAGGGCAGTGGCTGCCCAGGGCCTCTGGCAAAGAAAGGTCTTTCTTCACAGCAACTGCCAGAGATGCCTTTACTCAGGATCGAACCTGGATCCTTCCTTATACAGAGAGAGGCTCTGCTACTGAGCCAGTTTGGTGTAGTGGTTTCCTGCGCGGACTCTTATCTGGGAAAACCGAGTTTGATTCCTCACTCCTCCACATGCATCTGCTGATGTTACTCTGGGTCAGCCACAAATTCTCTCAAGGCTGTTCTGCTCAAGAGCAGTTCTGAGAGAGGTCTCTCAGCCCCACCCACCTCACAGGGTGTCTGTTGTGGGGGAGGAAGATAAAGGAGATTGTGAGCCGCTCTGAGATTCGGAGTGGAGGGCAGGATATAAATCCAATATCTTCATTTACCTCACAGGGTGTCTGTTGTGGGGGAAGAAGGTAAAGGAGATTGTGAGCCGCTCTGAGATTCAGAGTGGAGGGCAGGATATAAATCCAATATCTTCTTCTTCTCTGAGACATCTTTGGCTAGCGAAGGGCATGGTATAAATCCAATCTCCTCCTCTTCCTCCTCTTCTTCTCTCTATAGCCGTTTAGCTCCAGTGTGGTTAGAGTGTCAGGCTAATGAGATCTGGTTCAGATTCCCTCCTTGGCCAAAAAGGCTGACCGAGTCACCTTGATCCAGTGACCTCTTGGCTTGGCCTACATTGCAGGGTTGTTGTGAGGAGGAAATGGAGGAAGGGAGAGCCACGTGTGCTGCTTTGAGCTCCAGGAGCAAATGAGGGGTGTGGAAAGGGGGGGTGGGCTTTATCTCTCTCTCCTCTAACACTGGAATATAACATTCTATGTCAAGAGGCTGATGCATGTCAGAGGGAAGACGTTTCTTCACTCGGCGTGTAATTAAGTGAAGGAATTATCTCCCTTGAGGTGCAATGGTGGATCCTCCAGGCAATTCCCTAGTAAAGGAAAGAAGGAGGTGCCTTGAGCTAGAGGAATCCTCCACGCTTAGCTGAGCACCATACTGCTAGAATCCAGCCCCATGTGCCCAGGGCGTTTTTTGTAGCAAGACCTCCTTTGCATATTAGGCCACACACCCCTGATGTAGCCAATCCTCCAAGAGCTTTCAGGGCTCTTCATACAGGGCGTACTGTAAGCTCTTGGAGGAATGGCTACATCAGGGGTGTGTGGCCTAATATGCAAAGGAGTTCCTGCTACAAAAAAAAGCCTGGCGTGGGCCAATCTTCCCGTGTACATGCATTCACAACTCCCCCACCGCAAAAGAAAAATCAGGCGAGTGGTTTTTCAGCTTTTGCGACAGAACTAGATCTATTGATTTGTTTACGTTATTTACGCTTGTCTTTCTCACTGAGCCCCGTGGCGCAGAGTGTTAAAGCTGCAGTCCTAAGCTCTGCTCACGACCTGAGTTCGATCCCAGGCAGAAGCTGGGTTCAGGTTGCCGGCTCGAGGTTGACTCAGCCTTCCATCCTTCTGAGGTCGGTAAAATGAGTCCCAGCTTGCTGGGGGGAAAGTGTAGACGACTGGGGAAGGCAATGGCAAACCACCCCGTAAAAAGTCTGCCGTGAAAACGTTGTGAAAGCAACGTCACCCCAGAGTCGGAAATGACTGCTGCTTGCACAGGGGACCTTTCCTTTTTTCCTTCTCACTGAGACTTCGGGCAGATTAGGCAGATTAGACATCCAGTTGCTCACGACTGGTTCGATGTGGCTGTTAACCAGCATGCAAGGCCCTGTGGGCACAGCGATGAAGGACCACACAGAAAGGATGTTGAAGCCAGGGCTTTTTTTCTGCCCATAGGAGCGGAGCTCCTCCCAGGCTGGCCAGGGCTCTAGCTAGGGTTGCCAAGAAATATCTGGGGACTTTTGGGGTGGAGCCAGCAGACTTTTGGGGTGGAGCCAGGAGCAAGGGTGTGACAAGCATAATTGAACTTCAAAGGGAGTTCTGGCCATCACATTTAAAGGGACCACACACCTTTTAAATGCCTTCCCTCCATTGGAAATAATGGATAGGGCACCTTCATTTGGGGCTCATAGAATTGGACCCCCTAGTCCAATCATTTTGAAACTTGGAGGGCATTTTGGGGAGAGGCACTGCTATACTGAAAATGTGGTACCTTTACCTCAAAAAACAGTCTCCCCCAAAGATGAAAAAGAAGATATTGGATTTATATCCTGCCCTCCACTCCAAAGAGTCTCAGAGCAGCTCACAATCTGCTTTCCCTTCCTCCCCCACAACAAACACCCTGTGAGGTGGGTGGGGCTGAGAGGGCTCTCATAGCAGCTGCCCTTTCAAGGACAACCTCGGCCAGAGCTATGGCTGACCCAAGGCCATGCCAGCAGGTGCAAGTGGAGGAGTGGGGAATCAAACCCGGTTCTGCCAGATAAGAGTCAGCACACTTAACCACTACACCAAACTGGCTCTCCCCCAGAGCCCTACATACCCCCTGATCAATTCTCCATTATTTTCTAAGGGAATGAGTCTCCATAGGGAATAATGGAATGCCCAGCAGACATTTCCCTCCCCTTCCCCAGCTTTCTGATTACCCGCGGGGAGAGGGCCTCCAAACCGAGGGATCCCCTGCCCCCACCTGGGGATTGGCAACCCTAGCTCCAGCTGGTTTGACCCGCCAGGTGGCAGCCATTTGCTCCCAGGCCAAGTGGTGTGACCTAATATGCAAACAGGCCTTTCCTACAGAAAAAGGACTGGTTGAAGCTATTGCACATACTGTTGTATGAATGAGATGGAATGCAGCAGTAGTGGGTGCACGATCTACTTAGCAGAACTGACACTAGAATTTCTTCGAAGTAAACCAGAATGCTACACAGTGCAGAAGAGACAGACGCACACATATAGAAAAGGGGGGAGGGAGAGACTGAGACAGAGATTCTGGAACAAAAAATGGATCTAAAGGAGAAAACTTGTCCACTTTTAGCTATGACTCAGAATAACTAAATGAGCTATTAGCTAAATGAAACCTCAATTTTCAGAGGCATTCCAATCTCTCAATACGAGATGATGAGGCTAAGCAGGAAGGGATGGCGTTTTCTTCCTGGACGCATCTGAATCAACAGAATTCCAAAATGGATCAAGAGAATTCCAAACTGGAAGGCGGTGGCATTTTAGTCAACAGGTTTTACTCCCTGGAGAGTGTTCTTAGGATTGTAGCCAAGAGCGCTTTGTGCCACTAAGAGCTACCTGACAATAAGGAATTCTGTATTCTGCTCTTCTGGTCATGGAGCTGGGGTGGAGAAAACACTTGTTATGAATCCATGCAGTTTGGAGGGAATGGAGCCTTGGTCTGGAAAGAAGGAGGCATCGTGAAAGTTGCTATTTATATTGACACAGAAGGCAGATTGAAAGAAAGTTGGCTTGCGGTTTCTAATGATATTTTAACTTGAGAGGAAAAAAAGAGGCAAAATTAGGAGAGTCCTGAAGATAGTGTGGTCCTACACCACAGCCAGTCTGGTGTAGTGGTTAAGTGTGTAGACTCCTATCTGGAAGTGCCGGGTTGGATTCCCCGCTCCTCCACGTGCACCTGCTGGAATGGCCTTGGGTCAGCCATAGCTCTCACAGAGCTATCCTTAAAAGGGCAGCTTCTGGGAGAGCTCTCTCGGCCCCACCGACCTCACAGGGTGTCTGTTGTGGGTGAGGAAGATAAAGAAGATCGTGAGCCACTCTGAGACTCTTGAGATTCAGAGAGAAGGTCGGGGTATGAATGTGTGGTCGTCTTCTTCTTCTTCTGTCAGAGAACGAGATACAGCAATACACATCAGAGGAACAGGACGCTTTCCTTCTGGTTCATAGGAAATATTTATGCAATCCCAGATTGTAACTTTGAGCTTAATTGCATGGAGATTAAAGAGCAGGCATAACAAAAGAAAGCAGATCCAAAGAGAGAAAATCTGTCCGTTCTGAGCCATATTAGCTAAGTGTTGTTGTTGTTGTGGTGCTTTTAAGTCACTGCTGACTTACGGCAACCCCGTAGGGTTTTCGAGGCAAGAGACGTTCAGAGGTGGTTTGCCATTGCCTGCCTCTGCGCAGCGACCCTGGTATTCCTTGGAAGTCTCCCGTCCAAATGCTAGTTGGAGCCAGCTCTGCTTAGCTTCTGAGCTCTGATGAGAGCAAGCCAGCCTGGCCTATCCAGGTCAGAACAATAGCTAAGTAGAACCTCCATTTTCAGAGGACTTCTGTCCAGGGGTGGAATTCTAGCAGGAGCTCCTTTGCATATTAGGCCACACCCCTGATGTCGCCAATCCTCCAAGAGCTTACAAAAAAGAGCCTTGTAAGCTCTTGAAGGATTGGCTACATCCCAGGTGTGTGGCCTAATATGCAAAGGAGCTCCTGCTAGAATTCCACCCCCTGCTTCTATCTCTGAATATCAGGTGGTGGGGAGAAGCAAAAAAGCGTGACTTTTTCTTCCCGGGCTTCCTGACTTTTTCTTCCTGGTAGACTGCAACTGACAACAGAATTCCAAATGGTTCGCTTGTTTTCCTTTTTGGAACACAGAACTCAGTCAACCGAGAATGACTAATGGCTGTAATGGCTAAACGAAACCTCCACGTGCAAAGGCAGTCTACCCCTCAATGCAGACACCTCCATTCCCTGTTTGTGAGCTGGGCAGGAGTAAAGAAACCCAGGAGAACTCAGAAGTAAATAAGCCTGATCCTGCAAAGTTGTTATTAACTCTGATGACTTCCATTTGCCAAATGGTGTCACCAGATCTTTCCACCTATTTCTCAGAAGCAGCTCCCCAAACAGATATTTTTTTTTTAAAAATGAAGAGTTAGCTACTTAGTAGCTTTGTCCAATTATATTTCCCCCCTCACCTAAAATGCTTCAACCGGGAAGGAAGGCAGCATGGTCTAGCCCAGGGATGGCCAAGCTTGCTTAATGTAAGAGCCACATAGAATAAATGTCAGATGTTTGAGATCTGCAAGACATGAACGTCAGATATTTAAGAAGGAAGGAAAATGGAGAGAGGCGGGAAGAAAGAAACTTTAACTTCAAATGCATTCTCCAAGCTGCCAGCTGATGACTTGGAGAGGTGATGTGAAGAGAGAAATGTCTTCTCCAAGCTGGCCAATGGGGCAATGGGGGCTTTGAGAGTCACACAATATGTGTGAAAGAGCCACATGTGGCTTCCAAGCCACAGTTTGGCCACCCCTGGTCTAGCCCAAACTCGCTAGATCTCAGAAGCGAAGCAGGGTTGGTACGTGGAAGGGAGATCTCCAAAGAAGACTACCCCTGCTGCTCACTTGCCCAGAAAGCTCCTACTTGGAGTCACCGTAAATTGGCTGCAACTTGATGGTGCTTCACACACACACACACGAGATGCTTCAGCAAACAATAAATGTATTCTGTACTAATTTTCAACCTGCCTCGTTTTTCCTAAACTGGGATAGGTTGCTCTTTATCACTTGCAGGAAGCCAGATTTATTTTTTTTTTGGGGGGGGGGTGGCTTTAGCTGAGCCAGTTTGGTGTAGTGGTTAAAAGCACAGACTCTTCCCTGGGAGAACTGGGTTCGATTCCCTACTTCTCCACATGCAGCTGCTGTTGTGATCTTGGGCCAGTCAAAGTTCTTGCAGAGTTCTCTCAAGAGCAGTTCTCTCAGAGCCCTCTCAGCCCCACCTCCATCACAGGATGGGGAAGGGAAGGAAAAGGAGATTGTAAGCCGCTCTGAAACTCTGAGTTAAGAGCTAGCCATTAATCCCACGTCTCCTTCTTCTTCTTCTCCCCCTCCTCCTCCTTCTCCTTCTTCTTCCTCGTGTATCAGCTGCAGATAGGGTTGCCAAGTCAAATTCAAGAAATATCTGGGGACTTTGCGGGGTGGAGCCAGGAGACTTTGGGGGTGGAGCCAGGAGACATTGGGGTGGAGCCAGGATCAAGGCTGTGACAAGCATAATTGAACTCCAAAGGGAGTTCTGGCCATCACATTTAAAGGGACAGCACACCTTTTCAATTCCTTCCTTCCATAGGAAATAATGGATAGGGGCACCTTCTTTTGGGGCTCATAGAATTGGACCCCATGGTCCAATCTTTTTGAAACTTGGGGGGTATTTTGGGGAGAGGCACTAGATACTATTCTGAAAATTTGGTGCCTCTACCCTAACCCCCCCCCCACGAGCCCCATATACCAATTCTCCATGATTTTCTATGGGAATAAATCTCCCTAGGGAATAACAGAGTTCCCAGCAGACATTTCCCTCCCCCCCCCCCCGCTTTCTGACGACCCTGAAGTGGGGGGAGGGCCTCCAAACCGGGGGATCCCCTGCCCCCACCTGGGGATTGGCAACCCTAGCTGCAGAGCCCTGGCTTTGTTCAGGAACGGAGCATTGTTCAGCGCTTGCTGAAGCTA
The DNA here is from genome assembly GCF_032191835.1 of Heteronotia binoei. Classification (NCBI taxonomy): domain Eukaryota; kingdom Metazoa; phylum Chordata; class Lepidosauria; order Squamata; family Gekkonidae; genus Heteronotia; species Heteronotia binoei. Next base: position 262,337,659 of record NC_083223.1, read on the forward strand.
ACAGCTCTCTGACTGGCTTGACTCCAAGTTCTAATTAAAGGCAGACTTTAATTAAAACTTACTCCATGATGTAACGACTGGCATTTGTGGTTGGTGCTCGGGAGCACCAGGTTGTCCTTCCAGAAAGACTGGAACGTCGACTTCCAGGAAGGAGGGCTGCCAGCCACAACCGTGTTTTGACGGGTTGCACCGTGTTTATTCACTGCCTTGATCATCTTGGGTTAGACAGCCCCGGAATTTGGCAATTGGGGAAGAATTCTTATGCTACGAGTGTGAAAAGTGGCAGCTGAGGGCAGAGGGGAAGTGCATCCAAATGCTCAGTGTCAACAAAGCCCTCTGTTTCCTGTTGAGGACTAGAGACTCTACCGTGGCCCAGAGCTGACATAGAAGATTCCTGTTTTCTCGTTTCCCAACCATGGTTAGGAGATCAGGATCTTGCGATGAGCTCACGCACTTCCATCTTCCTTCTCTTCCTGGGGATTTTCCATCACTATTTTTGGAGCTTGCTATGATCGATATTCAGTGTGCAAATGAGAATTCACAGACTCACACTGGCCCATGTGGCTAACCATGGATTGCAGCTAGTTGTGGTTTCCCATAGCCCTAGCTGGGCAACTAGCTGGGCCTGTGTCAGATTCTAGTCCAGGGGTGGCCACACTTGCGAAACGTAAGAGCCACCTAGAATAAACATCAGATGTTTGAGAGCTGGAAGGCAGGCAGGCAAATAGATGGGGGGAGGGAGAGACGGAAAGAAAGCAACTTTAACTTTTCATGCATTCTCCAAGCGGCCAGCTGGCTTGGCTTGGATAAGTGGTTTAAAGAGATAAATACTTTCCCCAAGCCAGCCAGCGGGGTGATGGGGACTTCAAGAGCCACAAAATATGCATTGCCGGATTAAACCCCGTGGAGGCCCCTGGGCAGTTGAAATCTTGGGGGCTCCCTCAGAAATTATCTCGGAGTCTGAGCACCTGCCCCACCGTCCACTGCCCATGGCCCCTGCAGGCACCTTCTTAAAAAGCCTCTTTTACTAAGCTGCAGGGGAGAGGCAGAGAGAGGCAAACTTGGCAACAATGCCAGCAGCAGCCTCACCAGGCAAGTCAGGCAAAGAGTGGCTCAGTTGCTGGCTGCGCATGCAGTCTGGGAGGGCTGCAAGCAGGGAGAAACCAGGGGGGAAAGCCGCCACAGGGCCCCTAAAGGTGTGGGAGCCCATAGGCCAGTGCCTATTTGGCCTAATTGTTAATCCAGCTCTGGAAATGTGTGTGAAAGAGCCACATGTGGCTCCCGAGCCGCAGTTTGGCTACCCCTGTTCTAGTCATTTTAAACACGGGTGTGCTGCCCTCTCTACGAAAAACATCCCAGTTTGCCAAAAGGAAGAGTGCAACCAGGAAATCAGGAGGAGACCGAGACTGGGAAGGGCAGTCACGAAGGAGCTAGAAAAGATTCCCAATCCCAAGTGTAAGGATGTGTCGCCGGTGACCGAAATCGAGTAAACTCTTCCCATCGTTTTCCCCATTGCTATATATGGGAGTGAAAGTTGGGACAATGAAGAAAGCTCTCAGGAAGAAGGTTGATTCCTTTGAAATGTGGTGTTGGAGGAGAGTTTGATGGATATCGTGGACCACCAGAAAGGTTCTAGATCAAGTCAAGTTTGAATTTTCCCTAGAAGCTGAAATGACTCAACTGAGGCTATTGTACTTTGGTCACATGACGAGAAGACAAGAGTCACTGGGGAAGACAACGCTGCCGGGAAAAGAGGAGCAGGAAAAGAGGAAGACTCAACAGGAGATGGGTGGACTCCATCGAGGAAGCCACAGATCTCCTTTTGCAAGACCTGAGCAAGGCTGTGAGCAATAGGCGTTTGGGTGGTCACTAATTCATACAGTCACTGTAAGTCGGAAGTGTCTTGACAGCATTTCACACACCTATTGCAACAATAGAACCGATGGTGAGTCTGGCAGCAACTTCAAGACCAACAAAAGTTTCTTCACCGCACAATTCTGCAGACCTGAGGAAGTGTGCGTGCACATTGATGCTCATGCCTTTAAACGTCGACTGCGGGGTGACATGATAGAGGTTTACAAGATTATGCACGGGATAGGGAGAGAATTCACAATATGAGAACTCGTGGGCATTCGATGAAATTGCTGAGAAGTCAGGTTAGAACGGATAAAAGGAGGTCCTTCTTCACCCAAAGGGTGATTAACACGTGGAATTCACTGCCACAGAAGATGGCGGCTACAAGCATAGACAGCTTCAAGAGGGGAATGGGTAAGCATATGAAGTAGAGGTCCATCGGTGGCTATTAGCCACAGCGTATTGTTGGAACTCTCTGTCTGGGGCAGTGAAGCTCTGTATTCTTGGTGCTTGGGGGGCATAGTGGAAGGGCTTCTAGTGTCTTGGCCCACTGGTGGACCTCCTGATGGCACTTGTGGGGGTTTTTTTGCCACTGTGTGACACAAAGTGTTGGACTGGATATGCCATTGGCCTGATCCAGCATGGCTTCTCTTATGTTCTTATGGCCACTGTGTGACACAAAGTGTTGGACTGGATGGGCCATTGACCTGATCCAACATGGCTTTGCTTATGTTCTTATGTGACACAGAGTGTTGGACTGGATGGACCATGGGCCTGATCCTACATGGCTTCTCTTATGCTCTTATGGCCACTGTGTGACACAGAATGTTGGACTGGATGGACCATGGGCCTGATCCTACATGGCTTCTCTTAAGTTCTTATGTTCTTGAATAAACTTTTGTTGGTCTTCAAAGTGGACTCAAAATCTGTTCTACTGCTTCAGACCAACACAGCTGCCCACCTGGATCTATATTATGACACTGTACCTGCATAAAAGGGTGAAAACAAATCTGGACGGGAGCAGAGACTAAATCTCAGGCCTCAGAAAAAGAACAGAATGATTCTCAAAGAGACCAGTTGCACTAAAAACGTAACATTACTATCAATGCCAAAAGAGGGAAGCAGAGACACCCTAGCAATAATCAAAAGGAGGGGAAGCGGTGTGGTATACCCTGATCTGATCTGCTCTCAGCAGGGCTTTTTTTTGTGGAAAAAGCATAGCAGGAACATATTTGCATATTAGGCCACACCCCCTGACATCACCACTGTTTCTCACGGGGTTTTTGTAGGAAAAGCCCAGCAGGGACTCATTTGCATATCAGGCCACACCCCCTGACACCGTCAGTCAGAATTGCGTTCCTGTGTGTTCCTGCTCAAAAAAAAAATCCCCGGGTCTCAGAAGCAAAGCATGGTGGGTACTACGATGGGTGGCCACCAAGGAAGGCTCTGCAGAGGAAGGCAGCCGCAACCCACCCCTGCTAGTTCTGACTTGCCTTTCAAGTCCCTTGCTGGGGACAAGAAGTCGGTTGCACCTTGACAGTTATGTGCATATGTATTTACGCAGCAATACTTGGGGAGACACAAGCCCTAACCCTAACCCTCCTCGAAGATGGAGATGCGCTCCTGCACCTGCTTCTGCTGGTGCTCGCACACCTGGCGCCGGATCTCGTCGGCGTGGGTCAGCTGGAGAGCCACACGCCGCTCGTGCTCCTTCCGCTCCTTCTCGATCTGCTCCCGCTGGATCCTGCGAGGGAGGGAGACCTTTTGCGTCGGGAGGCGGCGCCTGGGGCCAGCTGCGACTCAGGACCCCCCAACCCACAGCTCACTTCCTGCTGGCATCCACAGGGGGAGGGATCAGATGGGCACCCCTCCGCTGAGCCTAGATGCAGCTCTAAGGTTTCGGAGGGATGTAGGCAGCATCGTGGTGACTGGCAGGGGCCAGTCAGCAGAAATATAGAAGAAGGGACGGTGGGGAGAGGGATAGTGGCTCAGTGGTAGAGCATCTGCTTGGTAAGCAGAAGGTCCCAGGTTCAATCCCCAGCATCTCCATCTAAAAAGGCCCCAGGCAAATAGGTGTGAACCCCCCCCCCCTCAGCTTGAGACCCTGGAGAGCCGCTGCCAGTCTGAGAAGACAATATTGACTTTGATGGACCAAGGGTCTGATTCAGTATAAGGCAGCTTCATATGTTCATAAGAAGAAGAAGACTGCAGATTTATACCCCACCCTTCTCTCTGAATCAGAGACTCAGAGCAGCTTCCAATCTTCTATATCTTCTCCCCCCACAACAGACACCCTGTGAGGTGGGTGGGGCTGAGAGGGCTCCTACAGCAGCTGCCCTTTCAAGGACAACTCCTGAGAGAGCTACGGCTGACCCAAGGCCATTCCAGCAGCTGCAAGTGGTGGAATGGGGGATCAAACCTGGTTCTCCCAGATAAGAGTCTGCACACTTAACCACTACACCAAACTAGTATGGTATAATGGTTAGAGTCTCAAAATAGGATCTAGGAGCGCCAGGTTTCAGACCCCTACTCGGCCTTGGAAGCCTTCTGGGATGACACAGAGAACAACTATCAGAGTTTTAAATAGTATTTATTACAAAGAAAAAGTGTAGACGCATACTTTGCACAACATTGGACAGAGCAAGGGACACACAAAAAAGTGTCAACATGCATTCTCCTGTCACTCAATTCTGTATATGCCCTAGCTGGATGTAATCTAAGGCAGGTGCTGTAAATTTAGAAGTTACAGTGTTCTAAAAGTTTACCATTACCTTGGAATCTTTCTGCAGGCAGTCAGCTCTTTCTCTGCTCCACATTGCCCCAGAAGGTCAGACCAGAACCAACGGGTTGAAATTAAATCAAAAGAGTTTCCGGCTAAACATTAGGAAGAACTCTCCGACAGAGCAGTTCCTGAGTGGAACAGGCTTCCTCGCAAGGTGGGTGGGCTCTCCTTCTTTGGAGGTTTTTAAGCAGAGGCTGGATGGCCCTCTGACAGCAATGCTGATTCTGTGAACGTAGATCATGAGAAGGAAAGCAGGAAGGGCGGCATCAGTGCTGAGTTCTCGCGGCCCCTTCTTACACGTCCAGGGAAATGCCAATCGCCACTCTGGGATCAGGAAGCAATTTTCCTTGAGGCCAGTTTGGCCAGGGGGCATGGAGGTTTTTTGCCATCTTCAGGGCATGGCGCAGGGGGCGCTGGGGGTGTGGGGGGAAAGCATTTGTGAAGTTCCTGCATTGTGCAGGGGGTTGGACTAGATGGCCCTGGAGGTCTCTTCCAACTCTGTGATTTTATATGGCAACGGCAGCTGTCAAGACAAAGCCCAGGTATGATAACATCTTTCTCTGCCAGTGGCAAGGGTGTCAAACATGGGCCAAATCAGGCCCCTGGAGGGCTCCTATCAGCCCCCCGAGCAACTGGCAGGGCAGGACAAAAAATGTGAGGGATAGAGCGGCAACGTTTTTGTGAATTTCCGTCCCAGCTATCACCCTGCAAATTCAGGGGAGGGACGGTGGCTCAGTGGTAGTGGTTCAATCCCCGGCATCTCCAAAAAAGGGTCCAGGCAAAAAGGTGTGAACAACCTCAGCTTGAGACCCTGGAGAGCCGCTGCCAGTCTGAGTAGACAATACTGACTTTGATGGACCGAGGGTCTGATTCAGTATAAGGCAGCTTCATATATGTATTCTCCCATCTTGGAATTGTGGAGTCAGTCAAACCACAGATTGTCAAACCAATTTATCTATTTATTTATTTATTTGGAATGTTTTCCGACGCCCCATATTTCTCTGGGGATAGTCAGGGGCCCAAGGCAGGAGTCAACCGTAGCTACCATGCAAATATCATCGTCTATTAAATTAAGACAGGTAATTAAAAGCAGGCAATTTAAACAGACAATTAAAACGGTTGAGCCACAGCCTATTCACGCTACCCCATGGGCTTTTGGAAATACTTCTATTTGATGGCCGCGCCGGAAGGCCCCTAGGATGGGTGCCGGCCTCACCCCTTCCGGGAGGCTGTTCTACAGCAGCCGGGCGGCTTCAGAAAACCATCATGGACCGTATCCCTGAGACCGTGAGGACTGTTAGGAGACTCTGTTGGGAGGAGCACAATTGCCTAGTCCTTAGCTCGTTTTTTTGCCCAGCCTAGCCTGATCTCATCAGATCTTGGAAATTAAGCAGGGTTGATCCTGGTTATTATTTGTATGGGGGACCACCAAGGAAGTCCAGGGTTCCTACGCAGAGGCAGGCAATGCGAAACCACCTCTGAACGTCTTTTGCCTTGAAAACCCCAAAAGGGGTTGCCGTAAGTCAGTTGTGACTTGACGGCACTCTCTACCACCAACAACCTTGGTTTGTACTCTTTGGTTTGCAGCTGACCCCACTTGGCATTCAGGTGTTCTGAGTGAGTCTTGCCAGGTTAGGCAAATTCAGGGAGAAGACATCTGTTGGTAGCTATTACCAATGAGAAATGGAACCTCCTTATTCTGAGGAAGTGTACCTTTGAGGGCGAAGGTCAGCAATAGGAGAGGGCTGTGGACTTCTTTCTCTGTGCATGGATTCTCCTAAGGCTACTTAGGAAGGAAGGAAGGAAGGAAGGAAGGAAGGAAGGAAGGAAGGAAGGAAGGAAGGAAGGAAGGAAGGAAGGAAGGAAGGAAGGAAGGAAGGAAGGAAGGGAGGGAGGGAGGGAGGGAGGTCCCACCTGGAGGTTGGCATCCCTATCTAGTGGGCACTGAACCTGCCCCCCTGCATAGTTCCTTTGGCCATTAATTGCCTAGTACAGGGGTGGCCAAACGTGCTTAATGTAAGAGCCACACAGAATAAATATCAGCTGTTTGAGAGCCACAAGACTTGAACACCAGACATTTGAGAGCCACAAGAGAAGGAAGGAAGGGAGGGAGGGAAGGAGAAAGGGAGGGAGGGAGGGAGGAAGGAAGGAAGGAAGGAAGGAAGGAAGGAAGGAAGGAAGGAAGGAAGGAAGGAAGGAAGGAAGGAAGGAAGGAAGGAAGGAAGGAAGGAAGGAAGGAAGGAAGGAAAAGAGATTTATGCCCAGCCCGTCACTTGGAGTGTCAGAGCAGCTTACCATCTAATTTCCCTTCGTCTCCCCAAAACAGACATCCTGTGAGGTAGGTGGGGCTGAGAGAACTCTATGAGAACTGTGACTGACCCAATGTCACCCAGCAATTGCATGTGGAGGAGTATCAAACCCAGTTCTCTCAGATTAGAGACAGTGCTCTTAAACATCACACCAAACTGACTCAATATAGGGTTGCCAGCTCCGGGTTTGGAAATTCCTGGAGATTTGGGATTGCAACCTGGGGACAGTAAAGTTTGGGGACTGGAGGGATTGTGCAGGATACGGTGCCATTTTCTCCAGGGGAATGGGTCTCTGTAGCCTGAAGACCAGTTATAACTCTGGGAGATCAACAGGCTCCACTTACAGGTTGGCAGCCTGGCCCATAGAACTGATCCCAGTTGTTTGTGATGGAATCCAACATCCTTATACAATCTGGGCCTTGAGACCCTAATTGCAGCAACTCCGGCAACCAGGTCAACAGCAACCCCCGGCTGCTTCTTATAAGACTCTCCCAGGAGGCAGATGGCCTCTGTTCCAAACAACTGATTCTCCCTGAACTGTTCATACTTTGTAAGTATTTACCATACTTAGAAACAGGCTATTGAGCTAGATGGACCTTTGGTTTGATCCCATAGTACTCTGGGTTCAGCTGTGAGGGTTACTAAGAGATTGTGTGTGTGTTGAGTGCCGTCAAGTCACTTCAGACATGATGACCCTAAGAATTAATGTCTTTGAAGGCATTCTATAGTTAATAGCTTTGCTCTGGTCTTACAAACCGAGGGCTCCGGCTTCCTTGAGTCAGTCAATCCATTTCACTTTGAGGCTTCCAATTTTCCTGATTGATGCCTTCGATTTTTCCCAGCATCAGGGTGTCGTTGCCGTTTTTTAAGCAGGCACCTGGGTTTTGGCCACTGTGTGACACAGAGTGTTGGACTGGATGGAACATTGGCCTGATCCAACATGGCTTCTCTGATGTTCTTATGGCCACTGTGTGACACAGAGCGTTGGACTGGATGGAACATTGGCCTGATCCAACATGGCTTCTCTGATGTTCTTATGGCCACTGTGTGACACAGAGTGTTGGACTGGATGGAACATTGGCCTGATCCAACATGGCTTCTCTTATGCTCTTATGTCTGAGGCAGTGATACTCTGTATTCTTGGTGCTTGGGGGGCAAGAGTGGGAAGGCTTTTGGAATTCTGGTCCCACTGGTGAGCGTCCTGATGGCACCTGGATTTTGGCCACTGTGTGACACAAGAGTGTTGGACTGGATGGGTCATTGGCCTGATCCAACATGGCTTCTTATGCTCTTATGTCTGAGGCAGTGATGCTCTGTGTTCTTGGTGCTTGGGAGGCAACAGTAGGAGGGCTTCTGGAGTTCTGGCCCTGCTGGCGGACTTCTTGATGACACCTGGGCTTTGACCACTGTGTGACACAGAGTGTTGGACTGGATGGGCCATTGGCCTGATCCAACATGGCTTCTCTTATGTCTGAGGCAGTGATGCTCTGTGTTCTTGGTGCTTGGGGGGCAACAGTGGGAGGGCTTCTGGAGTTCTGGCCCTGCTGATGGACCTTCTGATGGCACCTGAGCTTTGGCCACTGTGTGACATAGAGTGTTGGATTGGATGGGCCATTAGCCTGATCCAACATGGTTTCCTTTATGTTCTACATTTCAGACGGTAGCTATCTCCAAGGTGTTAAGAACACAAGAGAAGCCATGTTGGATCAGGCCAATGGCCCACCCGATCCAACACTCTGTTATAGAGTGCCCAATAAAAACCAAAACACCAGGTGCCATCATGAGGTCCACCAGTGGGGCCAGGACACTAAAAGCCCTCCCACCGCTGCCCCCCCCAAGCCCCAAGAATACAGAGCATCACTGCCCCAGACAGAGAGATCCATCAATACCCTGTGGCTAATAGCCACTGATGGACCTCTGCTCCAGAAGTTTATCCAATCCCTTATTGAAGCCATCTATGCTTGTGGCCACCACCACCTCCTGTGGCAGTGAATTCCATGTGTTAATCACCCTCTGGATGAAGAAGAACGTCCTTTTATCCGTTCTAATCTTACTGCTCAGCAATTTCATTGATTGTCCACGAGTTCTTGCATTGTGACAAAGGGAGAAAAGGACTTCGTTCTCTACTTTCTCTATCGCAGGCATAACCTTGTAAACTTCTATCAGGTCGTCCCTCAGTTGACATTTCTCCAAGACTTGAATCTAGATCTGCATCTAAAAGGACCAGGTGATATGAAAGATGTCCACCTGAGACCCTGGAGAACCACTGACAGTCTGAGTTAACATGATTGACCTTGATGGACCAGTTCAGTATAAGGTCCCTTCATGTACTCATGTCTATCCCCTCCAACGTTTCACAGGTGAAAATAGACACCTGCTTATAGCACCTGTTTTTATGACATGTAAGCCAGGTCAGCATTGTCTACTCAGCTTGGAGATGGTGGGGATTGAACCTGGGACCTTCTGAATACAAAGCAGATGCTCTTTGACTGAGCCACAGCCACTGCTCTGCCTGATAGAAATTCTCCAGGGTATCAGGCAGTTCTTTCAGATCTGCTCCTTTTTAACTGGAGATGGCAGGGATTGAACCTAGGACCTTTTGCATCCAAAGCAAATGCTTTGCCACTGAGGCACACCCTCTACTTGACAAGGATCACTGCTGGAACTCCTCATCCCACAATTGTTTCTTGTCAAAAGCTGTCCCCTCACCTGCTGTATCCGTTTCCCTTGCAACTGCCTCTCCTTCGCTGACTTAAAATCGGGGCGGGTATTTTGTTCTTTTTGGTTTTAAAGCTAACGCTTGGGAAATCATAATTGTCCTCCCATCTGTCGCCACCCTTGCAGAACATAAGCAGCTGCAGGGGATGCAAAATCGGGCCACCTGCTGTGCCCTCCTCCGTGCTCATGTGCACGCACGTATGTTTGCGCAAAGACTAAATGCACCCTATTCTTCACAGGGCACTCTGACTCCCAGGGGCCCAGGGGAGGGAGCGGCACCCTAGAGGAGAACAAAAGCTCATAATTCCAGCTTGCAAAGTTTTAACAAGGCATCTCCAGAAGGCATAAAATAGAGGCGCTGCTATACCAGGGCCAGGGATCGGAAAAGGAGGTACAGTCTCAGATCAACAGGACGAGTCAGCATGCGCAGCACAAATATGGATGCCTGGACATCTTGTTCATCCCTCGCCCCACTCTGCTTTTCCCAGGGTTTGACTAAGCGTGGCTTTTTCAAGGCTACCTTGCTCACCTTCAGGACTAGAAACCTGCTTGAAAAAAAGTAAAACAACAGTAAAAAATATTGGAACCACGGGAGTAACAAATCCATAATATCAAGTAAACTTACCGTGTTAGCAAATTATTATGTCTATTAAATAGTATACAATTCTTTACAGTTTTATAAACACCTCAATATTTTACTGGAGATGAACTGAAATTCTGGGAGATCACCAGGTTCCACCTGGAGGTTGGCATCCCTATCTAGTGGGCACTGAAACCTGGCCCTCTGCATAGTTCCTTTGGCCATTAATTGGCTAATACAGGGGTGGCCAAACTTGCTTAATGTAAGAGCCACACAGAATAAATATCAGCTGTTTGAGAGCCACAAGACTTGAACACCAGACGTTTGAGAGCCGCAAGAGAAGGAAGGGAGGGAGGGAGGAAGGAAGAGGGGGGGAGGGAGGAAGGGAGGAAGGAAGGAAGAAGAAGATTTTGGATTTATATCCCTCCCTATACTCTGAATTTCAGAGTCTCAGAGTGGTCACAATCTCCCCTACCTTCCCCCCCCCCCAACGAACACCCTGTGAAGTAGGTGGGGCTGAGAGTGCTTTTACAGCAGCTGCCCTTTCAAGGACAACTCCTACAAGAGTTATGGCTGACCCAAGGCCATCTCAGCAGCTGCAAGTGGAGGAGTGGGGAATCAAACCTGGTTCTCCCAGGTAAGAGTCCGCGCACTTAACCACTACACCAAACTGGCTCTCTACACCAAACTGGAAGGAAGATCGGGAGGAGGGAGAGGTGGAAAGAAAGCAACTTTAAATGCAATCTCCAAGTCGCTGCCTGGTTTGGCTCGGAGAAGTGATTTAAAGAGAGAAATGCCTTCTCCATGCCAGCTGACAGGGCAGTGGGGGCTTCAAGAGCCACACAACATGTGTCAAAGAGTCGCATGTGGCTCCTGAGCCACAGTTTGGCCACCTCTGGCCTAGTATATCCTGGTGGGTTCACTGATGAAGGTGACCGGAATGAGATTTATACCCGGGATTCTCCTGTAGACTTTGGATCAGTTGCTGACGATGAATTGAATTGGTGCAGTATAAACTGAATTCTGAGGACTTTGATATATGATGCACTTCTGTGAATGGATGAATTTGGACAGGGGTGCTGCATACGTGCTTTTAAGTATTGTATGGTTTACAAAATATTTGACATAATATACTTCATATTTGGTACTGATTAGAGTTAAGAAGAAGGAGAAGATATTGGATTCATATCCCTCCCTTCGCTCTGAATCTCAGAGTCCCAGAGCGGTCACAATCTCCTTTACCTTCCCCCCTCCCCCCAACAGACACCCTGTGAGGTAGGTGGGGCTGAGAGAGCTTTCACGGAAGCTGCCCTTTCAAGGACAACTCTGCGAGAGCTGTGGCTAACCCAAGGCCATTCCAGCAGCTGCAAGTGAAGGAGTAGGGAATCAAACCCAGTTCTCCCAGGTAAGAGTCCGCGCACTTAACCACTACACCAAACTGGCTCTCTCATCAAGAAGTGACTTTAATTCTTAGGGTCGTCATGTCAGAAGTGACTTGACGGCACTTAACACACACACAATCTCTTAGTAACCCTCTCATCTGAACCCAGAGTACTATGGGATCAAACCAAAGGTCCATCTAGCTCTACAGCCTGTTTCTAGGTATGGTAAATACTTACAAAGTATGAACAGTTCAGGAAGATTCAGTTGTTCGGAAAAAAGGCCACCTGCCTCCTGGGAGAGTCTTATAAGAAGCAGTTGGGGTTGTTGAGCTGGTTGCTGGAGTTGTCGCCATCATTTTTCTTACAGCACAAATATTTTTCTGTATTGCTTTGGCCCACCTGGAAGTTGGCACCCCAACCTAATGGGCACTGAATCTGGCAGTGGCACACGACCCCTACAAAAGCCCATGTCTCACCCCCGAGCTGCAGTTTCTCCCCCAGGATCCTGAACCCTGCCTTCAATATTTGAGCAGGAGGATTTATTTATTTATTTATTTATTAAAAAATGCATTTAAATTTATTCATGTATTTATCAGCCTTCGTTCTCTGCAATCAACGGATTGAAGAGCCAGGCTTGTAAACAGCCATTGGCCTGGTCTTTGGGAGGTGAGTTGGAATAGCCTGCAGGTGAGGGGAAGCAATTTTGACAAAAATAAACACACACACACGTCTTTCCTTCAGGCTTCTCAGCTAGGCTTGCCAATCCCCAGGTCCCAGCGGGGGTTCTTCTGCTTTCCCAGGCTCCTTCCAGCCCCCAGTCAGCTGGCCAGGGGGGGGAGCCCCGCCCCTGCCCCCATGTGCCTTTTCCCCTCCGGAGGCTCCAGTCTCCAATTGGAAAGGCTTCCTCTTGGGATGGTGTGTCTGTGTTACTTGGAAGAAGATGGCTGCAACTTGTGAGTGGAGAGGCCAATCCCTCGCTTCAGAGTCGCCAGAAACCGGGGGGGGGGGGGGACGTCTGCTGAGCACTTCATTATTCCCTATGTGGAGATCAATTCTCATAGGGTATAATGGGGAATTGATCTGGAGGTTTCGGGGGCTCTGGGGGAGCTGTTTTTTGAGGTAGAGGCACCAAATTTTCAGTATGGTATCTAGTGCCTCTCCCCAAAGTACCCCCAAGTTTCAAAATGATTGGACCAGGGGGTCCAATTCTATGAGCCCCAAAAGAAGGTGCCCCTATCCTTCATTATTTCCTATGGAAGGAAGACATTTAAAAAGGTGTGCTGTCCCTTTAAATGTGATGGCCAGAACCCCCTTGGAGTTCAATTATGCTTGTCACACCCTTGTTCCTGGCTCCGCCCCCAATGTCTCCTGGCTCCACCCCCAAAGTCCCCAGATATTTCTTGAATTGGACTTGGCAACCCTAGTCTCAGCAGGCCATACGTTAGGAACCTGAGCATGTCTGGGCGGGCAGGCTGAATTATATACGAATCATCTGTGGATTGGTAACGACACATGAGGTTAAAGAACTTTTACCCAATGGAGTGTCAATTAAATTTAAGCACCTCCGCATTTGGCCAGGGCTTGAACTTTGTGCCGAGCGGGAGCTCATTTAAAAGCAAAAGAGGTTGTTTGTTGGCAGGAGGCAATGGGCAGTATTAATCTTTTTCTTGTATAAACTGAAACCAAAATAGCTACTGCAATTTAAGTGAGCACGCCTTTTAAATGTCGGCTTGATCAAAATTGACCATTGCTCATTAAATAAGGAAACCTGCTGTCCTAAAGCAAGCCTTCCTGGGAGAAAGCCCCACTGCAGTAAGCAGGATCTTTTTACACCTGAGTAAGTATGGCTAAATAGATTTGCCCTGTTCAATTTTTTCAAAGTCACTATATCTAGAAATCTATTGCTGTCTACCAGAATGCCACAAGAGGTGGCGTTGGTGAGAAGCACACACAGCTTCAAGAAGGGACTGGATAAACATCTGGAGCAGAGGTCCACCAGTGGCTATTACCACAGGTGTATTGATGAACTTTCTGTCCGGAGAAGTGATGCTCTGTATTCTTGGTGCTTGGGAGGCAAGAGTGGGAGGGCTTCTAGTGTCCTGGGCCCACTAGTGGACCTCCTGATGGCACCTGAGTTTTGGCCACTGTATGACACAGAGTGTTGAACTGGATGGGCCATTGGGCCTGATCCAACAGGGCTTCTCTTACATTCTTATTTTCTCTTAGCCACAAAGTATAGATGGAATACTCTGTCTGGGACAGTGATGCTCTGTATTCTGGTGTTTGGGAGGCAACAGGGGGAGGGCTTCTGGAGTTCTGGCCCCACTCCTGATGGCACTGAGTTTTGGCCACTGCGGGACATAACAATGTAAGAGAAGCCATGTTGGATCAGGCCAGTGGCCCATCCAGTCCAACACTCTGTGCCATACAGTGCCCCCCCCAAAAAAAGGTGCCATCAGGAGGTCCATCAGTGGGCCAGGACACTCGAAGCCTTCCACTGTGCCCCCCCCCAGCACAAGAATACAGAGCATCACTGCCCCAGACAGAGTTCATCAATACGCTGTGGCTAATAGCCACTGATGGACACAGAGTGTTGGACTGGATGGGCCACTGACCTGATCCAACATGGCTTCTCTTACATTTTTATGTTCATTTTCAGCAAGGTGATAAGGCTCCATCTAGGCAGCACTATTTAGAACTACATGGGAGGGACTGATGTGATGAAAAGCTCCTACAAACAAACGAACAAGCAAAAAGTATCATTTCCTATACATAGAAATTCAGCATGCGAAGGAGGACGCTGGACAATTGCTACTTCTCTATGCAGAGCGTATGTTTGTGAGAAAGAACAGTCAGTCAAATAGCCTTATTGGTCTGAATTGGAAACAGTCCGACTGCCTCAGCAAAAACTAGGTTTGAGGAAGTATCTCTATAGAAAGTTTGTATGGATGAATTCACATGATGGAATGTTCCGGCAGCCTCTTAGCTCATGCTTCAATACATTGTAAGAATTTTAAGTTTCCACCCCACTGTAATTTGCCCTATACATTTTTAAAAACCATAGAAAAGTGGTGTGTCAGGGGAAAGCTAAGCGGGAACCCATTTCCTTGACAGGCTGGTTTTCTGCATGCAAAGCATCTGAGAGCCATTTTGGTGTAGTGATTAAGTGTGCAGACTGTTATCTGGGAGAACCGGGTTGAGTTCCCACTCATGCACTTGCAGCTGCTTGGAGTGGCCTTGAGTCAGCAATAACTCTCGCAGAGGTTGTCCTTGAAAGGGCAGCTTCTGGGAGAGCTGTCTCAGCCCCACCCACCTCACAGGGTGTCTGTTGTGGGTGAGGAAGTTAAAGGAGACTGTGAGCCGCTCTCTCTGAGATTCGGAGTGGAGGGCAGGATATATAGATCCAATATCATCATCTTCTTCTTCTTCTTCTTGAGTGCCAATCTACACAAAAAAACCTTTGCAAAGAGAAATCCACCCTGTTGGTGAAAAGAATTTTTGCTTAACCTTCTCCTTGATACTCTGCTTTTCTGCATGCAGGGATTTTTTTTACATGGAACAGCATTCGGTCATGCAAGACCCTGCCTTCAGCACAAAGTGCTTTTGCTCAGATGCAGATTTACCACCTCAATGTAAATAGACCTTATCCTCCAGGTATTGGGGAGAGGGGCTATGGTTTTAAGAACAAGACCTCCCTCACCCCTAGGCAGGACATTGTTCCATAGATTGCTAATGCTGCCCTGCAGGGAATGTACTTCAGGGTGGACGCACCACCCCAAATCATTCCAGGGAAGGAAAGGAACTCCAGGCTCATATGACTGGATGTGGCTGTAAACAGAACTCCCTGCCCAGGACAGAGAGAACTAGCCTCTCAAGGCTGGGCACTCTGATTGAAACCTGTCCCTGACAACTAGCTTTGTGCGTGCAGGAGGGAAAAAACCATTTTTGCTCAGAGGAACATTCTGTTATACAAGACCCCACTGGCAGCCTGAAGCAGTCCAGCACATACAGGTTAACTAGGGCTGCCAACCCTCCCCCCCCAGGGTCCGGGCAGGGAATCTCCACATTGGGCCAGCAGGGGGAACCTCCCCCCCGTGTTGCTGGCTATAGAGTTTTGACCTCACAAATGGCTAGAGCGGCTGGGAAAACCAAAGAGTTTCTCCGGAAATGCCTAGAGCAGCCTTGCATGGGTGCTGCCATTTTGATGACATCACTTCTGGGTGACGTCATTTCGTCGTGCGGTGCACGCACAACTGTCCCTCGCTGGGGGATGAAGAGGACTTGGCAACTCTAAGGTTAACCCCACAAGAACATCAGAAGAGTCCTGCTGGATCAGACCAGTGAGGGTCCGTCTAGTCCAGCATCCTGCCTCACACAGTGGCCTCAACCAGTTCCTCTGGAGGGCCAACACCAGGGCAGAGAGGCTAAGGCTTTCCCCTCATAAGAACATCAGAAGAGCTCTGCTGGATCAGACCAGTGGTCCAACTAGTCCATCATCTTATCTCACACAGTGGTGCCAACCAGGTCCTCTGGAGGGCCAACAACAGGGCAGAGAGGCTGAGGCCTTCCCCTCATAAGGACATAGGGTTGCCAAGTCCTCTTCATCCTCCAGCGGGGGACAGTCGTGCGCGCGCTGTGTGCTGCGCGATGAAATGACGTCACCCAGAAGTGACATCATCAAAATGGCAGCGCCCATGCAGGGCCGCTCTAGGTGTTTCCGGGAAAACTCTATGGTTTTCCCAGCTGCTCTAGCCATAAAACTCTATGGTAGAGCCCCGTGGTGCAGAGTGGTAAAGCTGCAGAACTGCAGTCGGAGCCCTCTGCTCACAACCTGAGTTCATAAGGGTCATAAGGTCATAAGGTTGAAGCAGCTGGGCATGTTTAGCCTGGAGAGGAGGCGGCTGAGAGGTGATAGGATCACCATCTTCAAGTACTTGAAGGGCTGTCCTATAGAGGATGGTGTGGAATTGTTTTCTGTGGCCCCAGAAGGTAGGACCAGAACCAATGGGTAGAAATTAAATCAAAAGAGTTTCCAGCTCTACATTAGGAAGAACTTCCTGACCGTTAGAGCAGTTCCTCAGTGGAACAGGCTTCCTCGGGAGGTGGTGGGCTCTCCTTCCTTGGAGGTTTTTCAACAGAGGCTAGATGGCCATCTGATCAGCAATGAGGATCCTGTGAATTAAGGGGAGTGTTTGTGAGTTTCCTGCATTGTGCAGGGGGTTGGATTAGATGACCCTGGATATCCCTTCCAACTCTATGGTTCCATAAGGGTACCCAACTTTCCTGGGGGAGTTCTCTTCTGACATGTCTTGGCAAAGGATGAGGCTCCCTTCCCCACCCCTAATCAGGAAGGAAGAGAAGAGAGCTGCGACTTCTAATTAGCTTTGCTCCTGGCTGCGAGTGGGTGATGACTGTTCCCCAGACTCGACTTGCGGTGTGGTTTATGGGGGGAAGGGTGCCAGCATGCAGGGCAGGGCGCACGGCTCAGGGATACCCCACATTTCACAGGACTGCCAACTTGCAAACTGGCCAAGCTCGCCTCTGCTGAAACTGAAGCCACCCTGGCTTGCGAAAGCGCTCATGGAAAAGGACTAATAAAAACATGCCCCTTGCATTTATATGGTGCTTCTGGACTCAAGCTGGACAATGGCCCTGGAAGGGGACTGGCATGGAGCACCAGTGGGAAGAGGCCGTGGCTCAAGGTTAGAGCATCTGCTTAGATCCAGGGGGGCAGCCGTGTTGGTCTGAAGCAGTAGAACAAAGTAGGAGTCAAGTAGCACCTTTAAGAAGTTAAGTAGCACCGTTAAGAGCCAGTTTGGTGTAGTGGTTAAGTGTGTGGACTCTTATCTGGAAGAACCGGGTTTGATTCCCCACTCCTCCACTTGCACCTGCTGGAATGGCCTTGGGTCAGCCATAGCTCTGACAGAGGTTGTCCTTGAAAGGGCAGCTGCTGTGAGAGCCCTCTCCAGCCCCACCCACCCCACAGGGTGTCTGTTGTGGGGGAGGAAGGGAAAGGAGATTGTGAGCTGCTCTGAGACTCTTCGGAGTGGAGGGCGGGATATAAATCCAATATCTTCATCTACCTCACAGGGTGTCTGTTGTGGGGGAGGAAGGGAAAGAGATTGTGAGCCGCTCTGAGACTCTTCGGAGTGGAGGGCGGGATATAAATCCAATATCTTCATCTACCTCACAGGGTGTCTGTTGTGGGGGAGGAAGGGAAAGGAGATTGTGAGCCGCTCTGAGACTCTTCGGAGTGGAGGGCGGGATATAAATCCAATATCTTCATCTACCTCACAGGGTGTCTGTTGTGGGGGAGGAAGATAAAGGAGATTGTGAGCCGCTCTGAGACTCTTCGGAGTGGAGGGTGGGATATAAATCCAATATCTTCATTTACCTCACAGGTTGTATGTTGTGGGGGAGGAAGGTAAAGGAGATTGTGAGCTGCTCTGAGACTCTTCGGAGCGGAGGGCGGGATATAAATCCAATATCTTCATCTACCTCACAGGGTGTCTGTTGTGGGGGAGGAAGGTAAAGGAGATTGTGAGCCGCTCTGAGACTCTTCGGAGTGGAGGACGGGATATAAATCCAATATCTTCTTCTTCATCATCTTCTTCATATAGCATCATCACAGCTCTTTTGGAAAATTATTTGTAACCATTGTTAAGCGTCTGTTACACTGGTGTTTCCCCTGGAGAACATGGATGCTTTGGAGGGTGGGCTCTGTGGAATTGTACCTCACTGAGGTCCCCGCCCTCCCCAGGCCCCATCCCCAAATCTCCAGGAGTTTCGCAGCCTGGAGCTGGCAACAATACAGGCCCCTCCCTCCAGTAGAGTAGCCACTTTTAAACTGGCTCATCGTCTTGATCTGCAAGCTATATACGGATTGACTTAAAAACATTTTTATGCTGCCTGTCCACCTGATCGGGGTCCTCAAGGCAGCGATCATTAAAACATTATAACACCTGAGCAATTAAAAATGCACTTAAAATATCTTTAGGAATCAATTTAAAAACCACATAAGCGAATAACTCTAGGAGAGCCAGTAACCTTTATGGGGAGCAGGGCTTTTTGGGTAGCAGGAACTCCTTTGCGTATTAGGCCACATCCCTCTGATGGAGCTTACAGCAGGCCGTGCACTAAGAGCCCTGCAAGCTCTTGGAGGATTGGCTACATAAGGGGTGTGTGGCCTAATATGCAAAGGAGCTCCTGCTACAAAAAAAAAGCCCTGATAGGGGGTATGTTAGATGCAATAACAACAAAAGTTTTCACCTGCTGGTGGAAGGCACCGATAGAGGGAACAAAGTTCGAGTCCAGCGACACCTTTAAGACCAACAAAGTCTTATTCAAGGTATGCGCTTTTGTGTGCAAGCACATTGGAATGACACATTGGAACGAAAGGTAACAGTTCATATATAGAGGCAGGCGCCTCTACATGTGTACTGCAAATTAGCATACGATTGAACGGAGATGTTTTGACATAGGCAAAGGCCTAACAACAATGTCAAGCTAGCAGCAAGCCAACAATAACAACATTGGTTCTACTGCTTCAGATTGACACCTCTGCCCACCTGGATTTATCCTGATAGAGAGGGCTGGCCCTTCCACTAGGCAAACTAGGTGATTGCCTAGGGCGCTAGTCTTCTGTGTGCACCAAATTGGGTACCCCCCATGTGACTTGGTGCTGTTATCAGTGCGGGGGAAGGGCACCAGAAGCTAGCCTTGCCTAGTCTAGGGCTGGCCCTGCCGATAGAGCAAGACAGACAGATCTACATGCGAAGGGACTTCCAAAGAGAGCCAGTTTGGTGTAGTGGTTAAGTGTGCGGACTCTTATCTGGGAGAACCGGGTTTGATTCCCCACTCCTCCACTTGCACCTGCTGGAATGGCCTTGGATTAGCCATAGCTCTG